>NW_022900949.1:35537188-35561401 GCF_012274545.1 Fukomys damarensis
CTCTCTCTCTCTCTCTCTCTCTCTCTCTCTCTCTCTCTCTCCAAAAGAATTAAACTCAGAGCCTTCAGAGTGGTCCACATCCTCAGCCTGTTTCATGTTTGTTTGTTTATTGTTTTTTTCATTTCCACATAGGGTCTCCCTAAATTATTGAGTTGCCCGAGTTGGGTACCAACTTGCCATCTTCCTGCCTCGGCCTCTCAGAGTGCTGGAATTAGCGCTGGATGCATGGTGACTGCTCCAGCAGCAAGGTTCCCGCCCTGATTCTGCCCCTTTAATCCCTTCAGATATATTCAGATGCTTGGGCACCAGGCCTTGGAATTTCATAACACAATAATAATAGCGAGCCCACGTGCTTACCAAGTATTTTACAGTATGGGTTCAACAGCTCTACGGATTAGGTGCTGTTAACATCGACATTATAAGAACAAAATTAAAGCACAGAGAAGTTGAGAAACTCCCTCAAAATCACACCTTAGCTGGGGAAGCTGGAATTTCGCTCCAGAGCAGTCTGGTTCCAGACTCCATGCTGTCAATCAGCACATCATTCTGCTCTTCTGATACCTTTTTTTTTAAGCATAGCTTTTAAATGCATGTGATAGAACAGAGCTGGGGATGCAGCTTAGGGTGGAGCTCTTACCGAGCTGCTGCTCAAGGCAGCAGCCTGAATATCCTGAATGGCTAAGTAAAAACAAAGCAAACCTGTGCATATTCATTACTCAAGAAGCCGTAAGTCATATTTTCTTAGACAACAGAAATTTTGGAAGGATTATGGAGTTTATGAATTCTTTTAAAAATTAGTCAAATAAGAACTTAATTTCTGAAAATAAACTAGGTCTTGGCTTATATGCAAGTGAAATGTTTATGTTTCAAAGGAATTTTAAGGTGTGTAGACTTCCTAAGAGCAGTTTTAGGTGTTCTGATCATGAAAGAAGTTCAAATAATTCTACAAGGGAGCTGCCAGCACTGCACACATCACAAAGTAACGGGACCTATGTAAAGAATCACGTTAAACACAGTAGATGCATATGCAGGCTGGTTATAGACATTCAAGTGGGCAGCACTGATACTTGAGTGGCTTTCAGAAATGAGGGCTGGGGATGTAGCTCAGTGGCGCTATGAGATCCTGGTTTGGTCCCTAGCACCATAAAACAAAAAGAATAAAAATGATGGGTAACTCTTGAATGAAAAAAATTACATTCTTCTCTTAATTTACATGAAAGTTACCTTCCTGGATAATTTAGTGTTTATAGGAACCACATAAAAATGCTTTATACAAAACAGCAAACTCTGCACTTAGTAGTAAGTAGTTTTGTCACCTACATGATATCTATTGGGAGATTTGAAATTTTAACTTTTGTGTGTGTGTGTGTGTGTGTGTGTGTGTGTGTGTGTGTGTGTGTGTGAGTGGAGACAGGGTCTCACTATGTAGTCAAGACTGACCTGGAACTCACTATGTAGCCCAGGCTGGTCTCGAACTCACAGTGATCCTCCTGCCTCAGCCTCCCAAGTGCTGGGATTATTGGCAGGCACTACATGCCCAGCTTTTAAGGATTATTTTTTTTTTTCTGGAAAAGATTTGCTAAAGTCCACACATCACAGAGGCTGACCAGAGGGTGTCTTTGCTGTTCGTCTGCAGTCTGGGTTCTGAAGGGATCTATGGGCTAAAGCAAAACTTTTTTTAAGAGAAGATGAGAAAAACTCAAAATAAATCAAGCGCACAAGCAAAAGTGGTATGTGTTATTGGAGCATTTATTTACTTATTTATTTAGGGGCTGGGGATTGAACTCAGGGCCTTCAGCTTGCAACACGGAGACTCACTTTCAGTCCAAGCTATTTTAAAAATAGCTTCTATTTCTAGGCTTCTGGAATATAATAAACTGAAAGAGTGCTGTACTACGAGGCCACGAGTACTCAGAGTCTGAGGAAAATGTATGTCTACGTAAAAACCTTTACATGAGTGTTCCTACCGGCATTATTCACAATGGCTGAAAAGAGGAAGCAACCCGATAAAAAGGAGTGAAATATTCCTGTGTGGGAATGTGGACGAACTTGAAAACATGGTACTGAGTGAAGGAGCCAGCCTCAAAAGGCTGCCTGCATGATTCCATTTATATGAAAGGGTAAATCCACAGAGACAGAAAATAAACGTGTGACCATTTAGGAATGGGGCAGAGATAAGGGTGGCAGGGGAATGAACAAGGGGAATAACTACTAATGGCTTCGGGGTCCTGTTTAGAGGATATAGAAAATGTTCTAAAATTAGATTTTGGTGATATTTGCACAACTCTAAAAACACTAAAAATACATGAACTGCGACCTTCAAATGAAGGAATCTTATATGAAATGAAGCTGAAAAAAAGCATTAAGGATAGAGACTGTGAGCGGCACCCAGGGCATGGGAGTCAGCACTCGGTTGAGTATGCGATCGTCTGCGCAGGTGGGAAGAGTGCGTCACTGCCTTCAGCTAGGGAACCTGACTGAGAGAGGAAGTAGGAACAGGTCCGCAACAGCAGGGCACGGGGAGGAGTGCCCCATCAAAGGAAGAGCAGGGCCAGGGATTCAGCTCAGTGGCACCATGCCTGCCTGGTAAGCTCAAGGTCCTGGGGTCCATCCCTGGTACAAAAAAAAAAAAAGGAAGAACAAATCAAAACATAGTAAAGTTATATGCAAAAAAAGCCACCACTTTATTTTTCCCTTTCTAGGTTTTGCTTTATGTTTCACACTGTAAACAAAGTGTGATTGGCTTGTAGAAAAATAGCAATCATGCATTTTAGACACTTTTTCACTTCAGAGTCATAAAGTGCCTAAGTCGCTCCCTAGATACACTCTCTAGACAAAGGAGAGCCATGCAGGGGTTTGCTCACAGCGTGCTGGTGTCCTACTGAGTGCTGATTGCAACTCTCACCCAAGATTCTGTTAGCAACAAGGACGACAGAGCAGAAAATGTTATAAAGATTTACATTTTTCCTTCTGGTCCATAAGTCACCCTGTAAATGTGCTTGCTGTGAGCTTCACTCATGAAGAAGATTGAGATGCTGTTGGAAGATTCTGTTGAGCAGAATCGCAGCAGATTTTGGTGAAAACTCCACACCCATAGCTTGCCCCCCCAGCTCTGTAATATCTGGGTGCTCCAACTGTGCTCCTACTTCTTCCAAACCATCCTGTGTCCACAGAACAGTAAGAGGTGATTAAAAAACACTTAATGGAGTAATCACATTGAGTCTTCTATTTACAGACACTGGCTTGCTGGGGATATAGCTCAAGACATTATCTTGAGCCAAGAAAATGAATCAGACATTTAATGGATATGTGCAAATGGAGATTTTCTTGTAAAAATTACAAAAATGCAAGCCAATAATATACAAAATTGTAATAAAGTGTATCGTTAAAATTCTGAGCAGGAATGCTAAGATCCCATGGCCCCTTTCCCAAAGGATTAGGCATTTTTCAAAAGAATGCTGGAATACTGTGTTCACGCTTTTATAGATCAGTGCACCTCACAGGCTATTCTACCTAATAAATAGGTGGATTCACCTCATTTCATTATTTCTGTACAGTAAGGACAGGGAGCAAGGAAGCAAGACCTCATTACAAGTAGCCAGATCTGTCTAGATCAAAACTAAAATTCCTTACTAAAAAACATTAGAGTAGATGTTCAAAAACCTTAATAGTTCTTAGCAGTAGTTTACATGCTATGTTACATGAGGTAGCTTTATAAATCATGCCTCTTTTGCCATGCGATTTTTCAACACATTGTTTTTGTTTTTAGTAGTACATGTTTACAGTGCACTGTAACATTTTTGTCTTTGGTTAAAATGTGAAGTCTCTGGGAAGACTGGGCCGTGTGACTTAGGGTCCCATAGGTGAAGGAGGGGCTATCAGGACAGCAGCAGGGTGTGGGAACGACGCAGGACTGCCCCTAACCTCTGAGGCTGAGTGGAGGGGCCAGGCTGCAGTTCCAGGTCTTCCGCGAGAGCGAGTGAGAAGAGGTGAGGAGTTTTTTGTTTTTTTTAATTGAGTTTATGGGTACGTTTTAGGTATACGGTACAGTTACATTCATTATTGAGATCTTGTACCTTTCCATGACAGGTCTTGGTTCTCATTTTTTCCCCTTACCCCTGCCCTCCCTTCACCCCCCCTCCCCTCCCTATTTACAAACACTTTATTTCCATTTTTTCATTTTCTCATATTTTTTTCTTTTCCCTTATTCCCTTTCCCCTACCCTTCCCACTTTCCCTAGACCTTTAGCTCTTTTCTTCCCATTTCACATTGCCAGTTATACCATTAGGATCTTATGTACTATGATAGTTTTCCACACCAGAGAAATAGCACAGTTTGTAATAGGTAAGACTTAGAAACAGCCCACTGTTCATCAATTGGAAATTGGATAAAGAAGATTTGGTTTTCCTATAAAATGGAATACTACTCAGCCATAAAGAATGAGAAATTAGCTTCATTCATAGGAAAATGGATACATGCTGAGGATATACTCCTAAGTGAAATAAATAAGTCTCACTTGAGGGGAGGAGTTCTGATGAGCTTTTGCTTCAGCGTGGTAGAGATGGTGACTACCTTCGCAGGGGTTCCGGGCGCCACGCCAGCACCCGGGGTTTGGACACACGCATGAAGTACTAGGAATGGGACACACAGGCGAGCTTCCCAAAGTAAAGAACCCAAGGGTGTGTTCCGTGTGATTCTGTTTAGGGCCGACAAAGGGAGGGGCCCCAGGAGGCCTGCTCCTGAGGTCTGCGCTTGAGCTCTAGAGGTGGACTGAGGAAAGAGAACCACAGTAAACCCTCATCCAAGCCTCGGATTCCATGGTTTTAGTCACCCACGGTCCCCAGATGAAATGGGAAACTCCAGAAGCAAACAGTTCTTTAGCAGTCAGTCGTGCGCCATCCTGAGTGGAAAGAGGAAACCTCACGCTCCATGCTCCATCCTGCTCTGGCCCAGTTGTCCTTTGCCCCGTGCACCTGCCAGCCGGTCACTGTGCAGCTGTTGTGGTCGGGGGTCCAGGAGACCCCAAGTCACCATGTCCCCCGCCACCTACCTCCCTCAAGTCACCAGTCCGATGTGCATCACCTCGGCCTTCACAGGAAGGTGAGTACAACATGGTATTTCGAGAGAGAGAGAGAGGACAGATCCACACAGCTTCTGTTTCAGTGTATTGCTATCATTGTTTCAGTAGTAGCCACTGGGGCCTTGGAATACATTCCTTGGGGAGGAGGGGTGACACTGTGTGCGCATCATTGCAGATTGTCACAGACACTGACCAGTCCCACATCCCTGTATGCAAATACTTCATCTTTTTGCAACCTATATTAATATTTTTAATGTATCCCATAATTATTCTGTAAATAGCTACAATGCTAAATTGCTAAGCAATCTTTGTAATCCTATTTTGAAATTTGTTTAGTCTTTAATATCCCAGTTGCTTTAAAAAAAGTACCTCTGGCCCCTCTCTGCCTTTCAGAGGCTCTGGTGCTAAGAAATCAGATGGGTGGCGGCAGCTGCTAAGAGGAGAGGCAGGTTGGGGTGGAGGAAGCGAAGGTGAGACTGGGTTTAGAGAAACACAGAGGTGTAGGGTCAGCGAGAGAGGGGAGAGGGAAACTTCTATCAGAGATGTGGGAAACAAGCATTCCCTGGAGAGATGGAAGGAAGAGGTGGCAGTGTGGGAAGGGAGAAAATTCCACAAAGTTCTGGAAATAAATCAGTGACTAGGTTAAGAGGAGGTAGAGAAAGGATGACTTAGTTGAGTTCCCCTGTTGCCTGTGCGAACTCTCCCAGGCTGGAGATTCAGCTGTGCCCTCCTGGCCTGGAACACAGACAGCTGGGACATTCGTGGGTGCTGAGTATGAGGTGACACCATGCATGCAGAGGCTGGTCTTGCCTTCCCTTTGTCAGCCTGTTCCTTGGTTCCTGTCCTTTTAAGAAGAGACTTGGGCTTGCTAGAGGAAGACACAGCTCCGCATCAGCCCTGCCGTGGCTCAGGATGCTGTGGCTGGTGCCCCCCCACCCCATCTCATTCCAGAGCCTTGTGTTAGCAGTGTCAAGAAGTGCAAATTAAATCAAGGGGTGGTGTCCTTTCGGGAAGAGATTAGGACGAGATGAGGGCCGTAGGTGGAGTGCCGTGACTGAGTTCTGGCAGCTTTACAAGCAGAAGGAGCAACACAAAGATAGGCACATTCCCTGGCTCTTGCCATGGGACCTTGGGACCCTGCTTCCAAGAAAGCCAGCACCAGCAGAAGTAAAGCAAGTGGGACACCCAATGGTATACCTCTATCCCCAGAGCCGTGAGTCAAGATAAACTTTTTTTTAAACATGCCTCAGGCCTTTCATATATTACCTCAAAATGAGCTAATACACAAGCTTTGTAGAAAACACAGTCATGTTTACCTGTCTTCTAAAAGCTATTCAGTGAGTAGATTGTGACTACGAACATCTCTTTTACCGGTTCAAATATGATTCATATTTTTTACTTTTATCATATCAGTAGAGTGTGAAAAGTGAAGTTATGCACTAAATATAGAATTTCTGAGAAAAGACGTATTTAAACCTATTACTCGGAGAAAATACCTATAGATGACAAGAGTGAATCAACACAGAAACTCCTAATAATCCTCTTGTGTGGAGGATATTAATTCTGACTCCTAGCTAAGATTCAGTTTGTAAGAAAGAAGAAGAAACTCAAAATTGTGAGATCATATTTTATTTAGAAAGTTTTTGTACATCAAAGAAAACCACCAACAAAGTGAAGAGATAACCTACAAAATGGGAAAAAATTTTGCCAACTACTCTAACAACCTAATCAAAAGATGGATATCTGACATGATAGATGCTTCTCAGATTAAGAAGTACAATTGGCCAATAAATACATGGAAAAATTCATCATCACGGGCCTTTTGAGAAATGCAAATTAAAGCAATGATAAGATTTCATCTCACCCCAGAAAGAATGGCTGCCATTAAGAAATCAACCAAGAAATAACAAAATGCTGGCCAGGCTGTACGGAGGAAAGGAACCCTTCTTTGCTGTTGGTAGGAATATAAATTGATATGACCACAATAGAAATCAACATGGTCATTCCTCAAAAAATTAAAAATAGAAATTCCATTTGACCCAGATACTCCCCTTTTGGGTATCTTCCTCAGAGTTATAAACATCATACCATACCAAGGTATATGTAGCATAGAGCCACACAATTCATAACAGCTAGATCTTAGAATCAGCCCATATGCCTATCAATACATGAATGAATAAGGGAAATGTGGTACCTATACTCAATGGAGTACTACTCTGCCATTAAGAAGGATACACTTGAGGGGCTGGGGATGTAGCTCAGTGGTGCTGTGCCTGCCTGGCAAGTATAAGGTCCTGGGTTCAATCCCCAGTTCTGCAAAAGAAAAAAGAAAGAAAAACAACCAAACAAAGAAGGACACACTTGAGGCACTTGTAGAAAAATGGATGCACCTTGAGACCATGATGTTAAGTGAACAGTCAGACACACCACCAACCTATACCTTTGTATGGTTCCCCTTGTATGAAAATATTTGAAGGGAAAGAGGAGAGAGAAAGGAAAAAGTAATTATATTCTAACTGGGTTTCTGTGGTCAGTCTCTGGTTTCTCAGAGACCACTAACATGGGGAGAGCTCACTTGGCATGATTTACCTTTCTCTGGATGTGTGAAAGGTCTTTGCTGTTATTGCGAGCACGGTCTATTTTCAAAGAAAAACAGTGACTTTCTAGAATAGAAAATCTATGAAGATAGAGTTACATAGACTTAGGGGAGGGGTTGGGAGACAACAGCTAGGAGGGAGAGTGTTCTGATTTGGGATGGCAAAAGTGACCTAAGACTGATTGTGGTTGTGGTTGTACAACTCTGACAACATGCTGTGCTCTGTTGGGTCTTATATTTTAAGTTTGTAAATTGTGTGGTATGAAGACTTTTGGTTTAATACAGTTGTTTTATTTAAAAAGAAACAGAAACTAGCAGCCCTGCAGGGGCCTCGCCCTGTTTTAGTCCCCGTACCTCCTTGATGGTGTCCTAATTCACCATTTTCAGACCCCGAAAGGTTCCCCTAGAGAAGAGCAAACTTCTCTTTTCTACTACACTGGACATAAGGGATAGAAATTCTTTTTAAACTAAAAGGAATGGATTTATCTGTTGTGTGTGCTCGGACAACAACCTGAGGTATCCGTTTAGTCCCTTCCCCTGGCCCCTGCTTCAGAGGTCTGAGCAGCCTCGCGACTCCTACCAGCAGGTGCCCTCTCTACAGGTAACATATTGTCCTGTCATTCAAATGCATGAAAAATGCAGGTGGCCAGATGACTACCAATGTTAAGGCACACACTTCAGTGAAATGCTGAGTGGAGGGAAGCGCTACTCAGCACAAGGCCAGCCCCGCCTCCCCTACCGGTACACGTAGAACTATCGCTGGGAATTTCACCTGGCGCACTTAGCAGAGTCAACGAGCAGAGGCTGATAGGATTTACATTTTTAGCCCTGACTAATGCCACACTTACTTCAAATATGATATGCTTCCACATAACTGTATTTTCATAACCAACATTTTCCCTTAACAAAGATAAGAGATCGTTCATATCATGTAACGGCTTAATGCCGTACAGTTAGGCTTAGAATAAATTAGTTCTACAAATGGAATTTTAAGTAAGAGTAAAAGCACTGTGGGGGGGGGAGCACAAAGAGGTTTCTGAACCAAGAGACTGAAATTTAATAAAGGCAGCGTACACAACACAGAGAAGAAGGACACAGGCAGGCAGGCCTAGCAAAGAGCAGCCGGGGTTCCTCCAGGACCTGAGCTCAACCAACCACGCTGCAGGCGGAGCCCAGGGCACTGAGCGGAAGGAACCAGGTAGCGTCACTCAGGTGTGTCTTTCCCATGTCTGAGTGGGAGGAGACACGGCTCTGAGTCCCTGTTCGAGCTTGTGTCTTAGTCATTCTGCCGTCACTAGACACAATGCCCACCACCCACACTTCCGGAAGGAAAGGTTTATTTTAGCTCACGTTTTCAGCCCATGATCAGCAGGCTCCAAGGCAGAAACGGCATGGTGGAAGGCACGGCAGAGGACAACTGCTCACAGGAGCCAGGAGGCAGGGAGAGAAGGGAAGAGCCAGGGAGGGAGATGCACCCTTCTAGGTCATGGCCCCCCACGACCCACCTCCTCACAGCGAGTCAGCTGCTGGTACGAACTCATCAATGGGTGAATTCACCAATGAGCATGGGCCCCCATGGTCCAGCCACCTTCTACACAGTGAGATTATTGGAAGGAGGGGCGCCCCAGATCTAAATGACAGCAACAACAATCCCAGGTCCTCAGCTTCAGAACTCTGGCTGTGATATTTTACATGACAAGCCAGAGGACTCTCTCTCTCTCTCTCTCTCTCTCTCTCTCTCTCTCTCTCTCTCTCTCACACACACACACACACACACACATACACATGTGCACGCATGTCAGCCTTGTAATTTGGTTAAGTCACATGTTATGGGTTGAATTCTATCCTCTCCCATAATTAGTATGTTGAAGTTTTAACCCCTAGTAATTTAGGGTCTTATTTAGAGACTGTGGAGAAGTAATCAAGCTAAAAAAAATTATTAGGGTGGGCCCTCATCCAATATGGCAGATGTCCTTGTAAATATAGGGCATCTGGACACAGATACGCACAGAAGGAAGAGGATCTGAACACGGCCAGCTGCAAGCCAAAGACGTACACTTCAACCGGATTCTTCACAACCCTCAGAAGGAACCAACTTTGATTTTAGACCTCCAGAGTTCAGAGCTGAAAGATGATCAATGCCTGTGCCGGAACCACCTGATTTGTGGTACTTTGTTATACGACTGCCCTAGAGAGCAAATATAACACACTGAAATGACTCATTTATGGTCATTGAAGGGTACATTGGAGAATACGCACCTCCTTTAGTAGCATCCTCTGTCCTCCCAGCCTTTGGCTTGCATACTTGCAACAGAAAACAGAGAAATTGCTACCATCCAAGGCTGAGGATGGCCCGTCTGGTGTCTCTAGCACAGCTGAAACCTGAAGCCTGTGACTTTGTCCTACGTCTCTACTCCATCTTTCTGATTCATGTGGAGAAGTGAAACTCATAACCATCACCCACCTGGCATTCTAGTTCCAATGCTGTATTCTGACGCTGCCATATCTGTCCTGTCTGCTGTGAACTCTTGGCTTTCTCGCAGGTTTCCATTAGTCCCTGGAACAGGACAGGCCCTGTCTTTGCCCTGACACCAAGCACTCCTGCAAGGTAGGGTTGCTGGCCTCACTGTCCTGCTGGCCATGGCTCAGCCTGCCCTGCCTTCACAGACCATTTCTAACTGACCCTTCCTTTCCTTCTTGAACAGCTAAAGCACTGTGCTAGACAGGAATTTTAAAACTCGCCTAGATTAGCCCTGAGTGGTGGTGCACATCTGTAGTCCCAGCCCTCAAAGTATGAGGCAGGAAGATCACCATGAGTGTGAGGCCAGCCTGGGCTAAATAGTGAGTTCAAGACCTGCCTGATCTACATAGCTAGACCCTGTCTCAAAAAACAAACAAACAAACAAAAATTAGTGCATATTACTTAGTATTTAGAAAAACTGGGGTTTGACAATATTAAACCCCACAATGAATAGAGGGAACCTGACAAAGCAACAGCCTCAAGTGTAAGCCTCTTAATGACCTGGCCGGGCTCATATCAGTTACCTCTCTCCTGGTCTCTTTCCTTTGTTCAAGCCCCAGCCACCTCTAACAGAGGTGAAGATGCACACTGAATGAGCAGCCCCAGAAAGGACTGGGGAATCCAGCAAGTGATGGCTGTTGAAGGAATTTCACAGCCCTCTAATCCTCCCCTCCCACTGAGTCTTCCTCTCCCCTCTTCACCCTAAGTCCACACTGGACCTTGCATGGTCCCTTCCACCGAGAGTCTCTGATGGTTCCCTCTGTTCCCTCCCACAGCCTGAGCCCCACACCCAGCTGTCCAAGCTGAGCCCACAGGTTGCCCAGGCTGCGTGCACCCAAGACAGAACTGTCGCCTTCTCACCTCCTCCAGGCATCCTTGCCACAGGGAGTGGCCTCTTCACCCTAAGTCCACACTGGACCTTGCATGGTCCCTTCCACCGAGAGTCTCTGATGGTTCCCTCTGTTCCCTCCCACAGCCTGAGCCCCACACCCAGCTGTCCAAGCTGAGCCCACAGGTTGCCCAGGCTGCGTGCACCCAAGACAGAACTGTCGCCTTCTCACCTCCTCCAGGCATCCTTGCCACAGGGAGTGGCCTCCTCAGAGACAGAGACAGCACCCTAAATCCTCTCCAGTGTCCAGTCAGTCACAGCCACCGCGGGCTCCCCCTTCTTCGTACTTCTCAAACCAGCTTCCTTCCTGTGGAGTCCTGCTTCCTTCACTCATACTCTCCTGGCTTCTCACCTCACCCTCTCGGGGCTGTCTGGTGGCCTCTCCGCCGTCTTCTCCATGCAAAGCATTCTCTGCGGTCTGGGTGGTTGCGTCCAGATCTTCCCCATTATAACATTTTCATAGCAGTCAGGATTCATCTGGGAAACCAAGCTTTCTGAAGAGCAGGTGCAACTTGGTACTGACAGCAATGGCACAGGTGGCGGAAGGCTGTAGCCACCCTCTGGGTGGAGGGGCCACCCAGAGATTTAGCAGAGCATAGGAGCCCCACTGGCACGGGGTGGGGGTGGGGGACAAAGGGAAATGTGGTGGTTCCCAAAGCCCAGAGTCATTCACTTAGTGGAAGCTTGAGCGGCATCTGATTCAAGTCCTGCAGGCCCTAGATTATCTCCCTGCAGCCAAGTCCAGCCAGGGCCTGGGAAACAGCTGACAGAGGTCGGCAAGAGCAGTTCAGGCGGCTACTGAGGGCCAGGGCAGGCCGGAGCTGGACGGGCTGCTGTCTAGAAATTCCTTGGGCCCCCCAGCCCTCAGCACACAGTGTGGCTCTGCTCTGGGGACAGAACAGTGCCCCCGCCCTGTGTCCCCACCGCCTTTCACCTACTCTCCCCTCACCCCAACTCACGACCCATCAGCAGCAGCAGCGGCAGCTGAACCATCTCGCTGGCCCCCCGCATGCACTGGTCCTTACAGCCAGGCCCCTTCCCACTCGTCACCACCTGCACACCCCATCCCCAGTGGGCTCTTATCACAGGACGCTGCCCAGAGCCTCCCACAGACCACTCTCCTCTGGTTCCGGAAACTGTCTTGAATGTTTTCCTGAGGGCTGATGTATGGCCAAGAGGCAAGTGTATCTTTGGAGAAAGAAGAGGCCCAGCACCTGAGTAAGCAGCAGAGGAGACACCAGAGGGCTCTCTGTGTGGCAGGACGAGGTGGCACAGGTACGGCCCGGGTCCCCACCTGTCTGCAGAGTAGCAGGGCTGAGGCCGGAGTGAGGCCACACCTGGCCGGCCAGCTGACAGCTCTTCTGGAGGCAAAGACAGCAAACACATGTGCAGTTATCTGGTGGCTGGGCTTCTGCGGAGGGGGCAGCTCCTGGGAGGGCAGATTGTTGTGTGGACAAAGTGTCCTGCCTGGGAAAGGCCAGGAAAAGGGAGATTTTGGCCACCTGACTCAGATCTAGTTTCTACTGACTGCCCGTGTGTGCGGGGAATCGGATAAGAACTCCCGCATTTCTAAGTAGAAGATCAACCAGAACAGGTGCTGTTAGACATCAACCAGACTGCAGAAGAGTCTGCGGGATTTCTGATCCCCTAGGGCCTAGGGCACTGACCGGCTTCTCCCCTCCCACCATCCTGGCCCAGTAAGATCCCTGGCTAAGGGAGCTTGGTCATTTTAACATCACTTCAAAATCCTACTGTATTCATAATAAAACAAAAGATGAACCTAAGAATGAGGCCAATGAGTCCTTTTTCATTTTATCCCCTCCCAGAACAAAGTGCTTACATCTCTTAAAAGCCAGAATTCTCTCACATCTGCAGTTGAGACCAATGCACTCACCCTAGCATAGTTCTCTTTGTAGTTTCAGCTACAAAAATCAGCATCATCTGTTTACCTCAGCTGTTCTGCTTCCTATCACAGCACTGCTTTGCCCTAGGCACAGAGTCCTTGTCCCTCTTGCACTGTGTCCTTTTGTGGGGTTGGTGCCCACCACACTTCTTACAGGAAGCCTGGTGGGTTTTAGGACCTCCCTCCTTTCTGTTCCTTTTCTCGTTGCTGAGACAAAATACCCAACACCTGCAATTTAAAAGAGAAGAAGTTTATTCTGGCTCGTATTCTCCATCCATGGTCAGCTGGCTCCAAGGCACAAATAACAAGGTGGAAGTCAGGCATCCTTGCCACAGGGAGTGGCCTCCTCAGAGACAGAGACAGCACCCTAAATCCTCTCCAGTGTCCAGTCAGTCACAGCCACCGCGCGCGGGCTCCCCCTTCTTCGTACTTCTCAAACCAGCTTCCTTCCTGTGGAGTCCTGCTTCCTTCACTCATACTCTCCTGGCTTCTCACCTCACCCTCTCGGGGCTGTCTGGTGGCCTCTCCGCCGTCTTCTCCATGCAAAGCATTCTCTGCGGTCTGGGTGGTTGCGTCCAGATCTTCCCCATTATAACATTTTCATAGCAGTCAGGATTCATCTGGGAAACCAAGCTTTCTGAAGAGCAGGTGCAACTTGGTACTGACAGCAATGGCACAGGTGGCGGAAGGCTGTAGCCACCCTCTGGGTGGAGGGGCCACCCAGAGATTTAGCAGAGCATAGGAGCCCCACTGGCACGGGGTGGGGGTGGGGGACAAAGGGAAATGTGGTGGTTCCCAAAGCCCAGAGTCATTCACTTAGTGGAAGCTTGAGCGGCATCTGATTCAAGTCCTGCCGGCCCTAGATTATCTCCCTGCAGCCAAGTCCAGCCAGGGCCTGGGAAACAGCTGACAGAGGTCGGCGAGAGCAGTTCAGGCGGCTACTGAGGGCCAGGGCAGGCCGGAGCTGGACAGGCTGCTGTCTAGAAATTCCTTGGGCTCCCCAGCCCTCAGCACACAGTGTGGCTCTGCTCTGGGGACAGAACAGTGCCCCCGCCCTGTGTCCCCACCGCTTTTCACCTACTCTCCCCTCACCCCAACTCACCACCCATCAGCAGCAGCAGCGGCAGCTGAACCATCTCGCTGCCCCCCCCCACGCACTGGTCCTTACAGCCAGGCCCCTTCCCACTCGTCACCACCTGCACATCCCATCCCCAGTGGGCTCTTATCACAGGACGCTGCCCAGAGCCTCCCACAGACCACTCTCCTCTGGTTCCTGAAACTGTCTTGAATGTTTTCCTGAGGGCTGATGTGTGGCCAAGAGGCAAGTGTATCTTTGGAGAAAGAAGAGGCCCAGCACCTGAGTAAGCAGCAGAGGAGACACCAGAGGGCTCTCTGTGTGGCAGGACAAGGTGGCACAGGTACGGCCCGGGTCCCCACCTGTCTGCAGAGTAGCAGGGCTGAGGCCGGAGTGAGGCCACACCTGGCCGGCCAGCTGACAGCTCTCCTGGAGGCAAAGACAGCAAACACATGTGCAGTTATCTGGTGGCTGGGCTTCTGCGGAGGGGGCAGCTCCTGGGAGGGCAGATTGTTGTGTGGACAAAGTGTCCTGCCTGGGAAAGGCCAGGAAAAGGGAGATTTTGGCCACCTGACTCAGATCTAGTTTCTACTGACTGCCCGTGTGTGCGGGGAATCGGATAAGAACTCC
This sequence comes from Fukomys damarensis, assembly GCF_012274545.1. NCBI lineage: Eukaryota > Metazoa > Chordata > Mammalia > Rodentia > Bathyergidae > Fukomys > Fukomys damarensis. The sequence continues at coordinate 35,551,883 of NW_022900949.1, forward strand.
CGCATTTCTAAGTAGAAGATCAACCAGAACAGGTGCTGTTAGACATCAACCAGACTGCAGAAGAGTCTGCGGGATTTCTGATCCCCTAGGGCCTAGGGCACTGACCGGCTTCTCCCCTCCCACCATCCTGGCCCAGTAAGATCCCTGGCTAAGGGAGCTTGGTCATTTTAACATCACTTCAAAATCCTACTGTATTCATAATAAAACAAAAGATGAACCTAAGAATGAGGCCAATGAGTCCTTTTTCATTTTATCCCCTCCCAGAACAAAGTGCTTACATCTCTTAAAAGCCAGAATTCTCTCACATCTGCAGTTGAGACCAATGCACTCACCCTAGCATAGTTCTCTTTGTAGTTTCAGCTACAAAAATCAGCATCATCTGTTTACCTCAGCTGTTCTGCTTCCTATCACAGCACTGCTTTGCCCTAGGCACAGAGTCCTTGTCCCTCTTGCACTGTGTCCTTTTGTGGGGTTGGTGCCCACCACACTTCTTACAGGAAGCCTGGTGGGTTTTAGGACCTCCCTCCTTTCTGTTCCTTTTCTCGTTGCTGAGACAAAATACCCAACACCTGCAATTTAAAAGAGAAGAAGTTTATTCTGGCTCGTATTCTCCATCCATGGTCAGCTGGCTCCAAGGCACAAATAACAAGGTGGAAGACTCAGGTAGAGGAAAGCTACTTGCATCATCGTGGCCAGGAGGCAGAGAGAAGAGAGCAGATGAGGAGGGAGATGGACCCTTCTGGTCACACCCACAGCGAACCAACTCCTAATCAAGACCCCCACCTAACAGTTTAGCCACGAACTCATCAACACATGGATCACTGATGAGCGGAGCGCCCCCACAACCCAGTCACCTTCTGCAGCATTGCCTTTGCACAGACAAGGTTTTCGGAGGACATTCTAAATCAAAACCTCATCAACCACATTTGCCTGAACACTGTGTGCCCAGAAAACTTGCTGTTCTTGTTCTTGTTGCTGCAAGCCCACCAGAAAAAGAATGCAAGATGAACAAAGTATCTCCGAGTACCTCCCACCGTACGACTAGACTCTATCGCTGTGTCCACACCACAGGACACAATGGGTCAGTAGAATAAAACTCACTCCGTGGTGTAGATGACCCTTTGGTAGAATTTTTTCCTTTCAAGTAGGTTGCATTATTACCATAGATGCCAGCCCTGAGTGGCTGCACCCAGGTCTGTGGCATCTTAGTAATGCGTTCTTACTTTCCAGAACAAAGATGTCCCCAGGTGCAAATGTTCAGCTCCTTTCTAATTACCTCCGGTCACCTAGGGTCAGTGCAGTGCCTCAGCCTCTGCAGTCCCAGGTAACTCATCTCTTTCCTGAAGGTTGCTAGGAGGCTCAGAAGAAATAACAGTGCAGAAAGAAGGGCTTTTGATGAACTGTAAACTGTTCTTTCTATCCAGATGGAAAAAATGAGGAAGAACCTGATCCGGTTGGCTGTCTTCCTCCAACTTCATCATTCCCTTCCCCCGTTCAGTCCAAATATAATCACACAGTAAAATCGTGGTTTTCGCCACTAACATGCAGGCTTAAAGTGGGTCCACTGACTCCTCTTTTAACCAAGCTATTACTACCAGATCCCTTCTATATATAGAAACTGTATACTTTCTTCTGTTCAATATGTTTTATTCATATTTAGCAATATGATATTCACACAATAGTGTGAAATGCTTCGTGACTAATCTGTGCAATCAATCACTTGTGCAATAAATATTTAGTTGCCCACAGTGTGGCAGGCTCTGAACTAGGCAGTGAGGACAAAGCAGCGAAAAAAAAAAAAAAAACCCATACAAAAATTCCTGCCTCCATAGACCACATATTCTAGGGGTGAGGAGAGGAAAGCAAGGTGATAAACAAAGAAATGGGTCAAAGTTAATCACCGTGGTTTGGACCTGGCCTGAGTGTTCTCTAAGGGTTGGGTCCCAGGGTGGGAAAGTTAGGGTGTGGTGGCATCTTCCAGAGACATCCTCAGAAGGGCAGTAACTAGATCACTGAGGGCGCGCCCCATGGAGGGATTGCTGGAGTTCTCACAGGACTCTGAGGAGAGAGCCTGACATCCACTCAGTCTTTGGCTTCCGTTTTGCCACGTGATCTCTCCCTCTTTGCTCACACTTCTGCCATGATGCCAGTTTCCACAAGGCTGTCACCAGAGCTGAGCAGATACCAACATCATGCCCTTAGACCTCCTGAATGATGAGCTATGTAAATCTCTTTGCTTTATAAAGCACCCAGCCCTGGTTACTTTGTTACAGTAACAGAAAATGAACTAATGCAATAACACTATGTTAGAGCATGGAATGAGCTGCGGAGAAAAGGAAGACAGATAGTACTGGACACTAATGACAGAGTGGAGGATGCAGTTGTAAATGATGTAGTCGGGAATAAGCTTCATGACTATGATGTCATCCAAGCAAAAATCTGACCCAGTTACCTAGAAGGTGCTTCAAGGAAAGAAGGCAGCAAGCATGAAGATCTCAATGGTCTGCTGTGGTCAGAGGACAGCAGGGAAGCCAGGGAGCCTGCACAGAGGAGAGCAGGGGAAGAGAAGAGGAACTGAGTAGGAGGCCCGTGGTGGAGAGGAAGTGGGAAGGATCCCTCGACTCCTGTTTCACCACGGAGGGATCTGCACAGATCCATGCACAGCCTAGAAGCTAAAAGAACCCCTCTGGCCACTGTGTGAAGAGGCTGTCAGATCTTCATGACTATGATGTCATCCAAGCAAAAATCTGACCCAGTTACCTAGAAGGTGCTTCAAGGAAAGAAGGCAGCAAGCATGAAGATCTCAATGGTCTGCTGTGGTCAGAGGACAGCAGGGAAGCCAGGGAGCCTGCACAGAGGAGAGCAGGGGAAGAGAAGAGGAACTGAGTAGGAGGCCCGTGGTGGAGAGGAAGTGGGAAGGATCCCTCGACTCCTGTTTCACCACGGAGGGATCTGCACAGATCCATGTGCAGCCTAGAAGCTAAAAGAACCCCTCTGGCCACTGTGTGAAGAGGCTGTCAGCAGGGAAAAAAGCTGGCTAGGAAGCTTTAGGAGAGAGACAGGGGTGCCAACAGGGGAGATGTTGAGGGGGACAGAGGGTCTAGACAGATTCTGAGAGTTGAAACAACAGGATCTGTGCAAGGATTGCATTTGCGTTATAAAGAGGAGAGAAGGTGGTTTTGAGGAGTTAGTCTGATGACTGGAGTTGTGAAGTGGCCAAACCCTGAGATGAGGGGTGCTGCAGGGGAGTCACTTTTGGACGGTGTAGGAAGATTAGCAGTGCACTTGAGGCCATGTTAACTGAGACTCCCTTTTGGCATCCAAGATGACAGGGAAGGTAGTCGAATGTAAGAGTCTCAAGTTTGGGCTGGATGTCAGTATGAGAGCATCTACATTTAGAGCTGAGTTGACGCAAAGATCATACATACCAAGATGATGAGCACGGATAGTGAGGGGAAGGATTTCAGGCACTGAAACCCGAGCCTTTAAAACCAAGACTATGAAGAAGCTGAAGAGAAGACTAAGAGTGACCAATGAAGGAGGAGGAGACCTGGAGATCATCATGATCCGAAGGTGAAGCTAAAAAATGTGCGTGAGGATTAGGGGTGACTCAGTGGCAGAGCCCTTACTTGGTGTCTGAGTTACTTTCCCCAGCAATGGGACACGGTGCCTGACACCGACAACTCTAAGGAGGAGAGGTTTATTTGGGCTCACAGTTTGTAGAAGTTTCAGTCCATAGTCAGCTGGCTCCAAGGCAGGGCGGCTGGGCGGAGGGGCGTGGCCGATGTCAAGCTGCTCACAGCCTGGAGGACAGGAAGCAGAACGAGAAGGGAAGAGCCAGGGAAAGCGATAAAGCCCTCCAAGCCATGCTTCCAGGGACCCCCTCTTCCAACCAGGCCCCATCTCCAACTGCAAGTCCACAAGAAGGCCCAAGCACCTTCCAAAAGCCCCACCTGTCAGTGCAAGAGGCTCTTGGAAACATCTAGGTATCTCTAGCAAGCATGGGGACTTGAGTTTAATCCCCAGCAACACACACACACACACACACACACACACACACACACACAAAGAAGAAGAAGAAGAAGAAGAAGAAGAAGAAGAAGAAGAAGAAGAAGAAGAAGAAGAAGAAGAAGAACAAGAAGAAGAAGAAGAAGAAGAACAAGAAGAAGAAGAAGAAGAAGAAGAAGAAGAAGAGGAGGAGGAGGAGGAGGAGGAGGAGGAGGAGAAGAAGAAGAAGAAGGAGAAGAACAAGAAACTTGTATCCGTAGAAGAAGAAGAAGAAGAAGAAGAAGAAGAAGAAGAAGAAGAAGAAGAAGGAGAAGAAGAAGAAACTTGTATCCCGCAGCACAGAGTGACCAGCTATGTCACATGCACTGGTCAAGTCAGGCGAGCACTTGGATGTAGCAAAAGGAATGTCATCAAAGATCTTGTCAAGAATGGAGTGACCTTGATAGCAAAAGGTTGGAAATAGTAAATTCAAGAAAGAACATGGAGAAAGGAACTGGAGACAAGTCTGGGTGACTGATTGGAGGAGTCTCGATGCAAGGGAAAACAAAAATAGGGAAGAAAGAACAGGTGGAATCAAAGAGTCTGTTTGGGGTTTAGAGTGACGCTTTCGAGGTGTTTATAGACATTGGCTATATTAGTAATCCTGCGTGCGCCAATTACAGAATCCATGCCAGGACACAGACGTGTTTGGTTGTTAATTTCCCCTTTCATGAACATAGTTAACAACTGCAAAATAAAAGATAGAAAAACCCAAGCCCCACCAAGAGACTGCCGCTCTGTCCCCAGACGCAGAGCTAAGAGGCAGGCCTTAATTGGCTTCAGACTTGCAGCACAGATGAACCCAAATGGATTCCACTTTGTTGAACTATGTATCGTTTATTTTGTAACTGAAATAAGAGTATCAGGCAACTGGAAATCAATGAATTGATTTAAATATTATGCAAAAGACAGAACTATTACTATGGGCACATTTTTATGATTTAAAAATCACATTTCAGCATTTTCCTGATCTCAGGGGCTGTGACAGGGCAGCATTGATTAACACATTCAGACCCAATCATCAAGAAAAAGAGTTGCAACTGCAGATTTCTCTTGTAAAAGATGCCTTTTAAGTCCACATTAAGTTCAAAGTTATTAAATAATGACAGTTAGGCTTGGGAGGGTTTTTTTGACATGTGATTTGTTTTTATTATGAAGAATTTCAAACCTATGCACAAATACAGAGAATAGATAGTGACCCTACTCTCATATACGCAGGGCCACATTCAACTATTATCGACTCAAAGCTAAGCATATTTCATCTGTATTCCTACTGGCTTCTCTCTCCCCAAGCAGTGGGCCATTCTGAAGCAAATCCCAGACATCCTGTCATTGCATCCCTGATTATCTCTGGGTGCATGTCTGAAAGAGAAAGGCTCATTTTTTAAAGACCACATTGTCATTTTCACACTTAAAATCAGAGTAGTTCACAAATTCCATGTAGTATTCTTCAGGGTGTATATTTCCACAAAATCTTATAAATTTCTGTTGCTGTACGTGAATCCAGATCGTCCTACAAACAGATGTGACATTTTTTGAAAGGGATGACTGCTAAATTTGTAATTGCTTTAGTTCTTCAAGCCTATTGCTGAAGCACTTTAGTGTTATGGTATATAGCACGAAATCAATTTTGAATGCAATAAGAGCAGTATATTTTTCAATACAATTCAGTGGAGTTGAAGGAATCTTCCAAATATTACATGTAGCATTTTCTCAACAAGAATAAAAAGTCGGCAGCCAGGTACCAATACATTGACAACTAATATGCACATTTTCTCTCTTGCAAATGCAAACTTAAGATATATTTTTTTCTATTAGTAGAGGTGGCTGCATCACAAACTGTTTCTTCTGTTCTTCCAGTCGTGCTAATATAGCAACCTGACATTCTTTGGTTCAGTCCATTCCTAAAAACATGTTGGAAGTTGGTTCATAAATACATCACACTCCGATTCTATGTTTTTTTTTTTTTTTTTTTTTTTTTTGGCACCGGGGATCTAACTCAGGTCCTTGTGCTTGTGAGGCAGGTGGCAGAACCACTGAGCTAAATCCCCGGCCCCACACTCCGATTCTAGATGTTGAATAATACTTGGCTATAGCCAAACAAGGACCATCTGACATAACACTGAAGTTATTAAAAGAAGTTAAACAAATGGCCACCTCAAATGTAATTACAGTAATTCTGGATTTTTTTTTCTTTTTGTCTGTTGGTTTGTTTGTTTTTGCTTTTTGTCTTTTGGAGTGGGGAACTACGGATTTAACCCAGGGAGCTCTGAGCTACACCCTCAGCCCTGTTCATTACTGCTTTTGAGACAGGGTCTTGCTAAGTTGCCCAGGTGGGGTTTGAACTTGCGATCCTCTTGCCTCAGCCTCCCAAGCAGCTGGGATCTCAAGCATGCACCACCGCACTTGGTTTAATTTACTGCTCTCCATTGTTAGCACCACAGAGTCTCAGAACCCATGGGAACATTTGAGCTCCGCCTCCCTTGTGTTAGAGGAGCAGCCACCGAGGCTGAATGAAATGCCCAGCGTCGAATATCAGGAAAGGGGGCCCCCAAACCCAGACCACCCTACTACTACCAGCCTGGATCTCTTCCCCTTCTCTGCCGTGCAGAGTCTCGGACTGCCAGACTAAGTCTAGTTCAAAGCCACTGCTCCTGCACTACGAGTTTCCCCTTGTCCTGGTGGGGCACTACATGGGAAACTACTTTTAAATTTCACATCTTCAGTTCACCTTCTACAGTAATATTCAATACTCTCAGAAAATATTGTCAACCAGCCTAAATGACTTGCTTTTAATTCCTCTATTTAATGTGTTTAATAAATTCGATTCACCATATTCCCCTACTGATTATTTAGCTCTTACAGTTTCTATAGATCCTTTTTTATAGAAAACAAAATGAAGCCCTAGAGCAATTTCTAAAGCTTTGTAAATAATTTTCTCTCAAAACTATATGGTTTATTTTTTAAAATAATCAGCTGACACATATATTCATGCATGAAGTACACCATAATACTTTTTCAATTTCACTCCACAGAAGAGACTTATTATCTATAAACTACAGTTTGTATAAACATTTTTCAGAGGAGCAGCACATAATTTGGTATAATAGCTCCCTCTAGCGAACATTTTCACTACTGGTTTCTGAATACCTAGGGTTGTTACTTTTGATACTTGGCATAGTTACTTAGAAACCTTCTTTCTACCCTGGCCTGAAAACAAGTTATGTCACCAAGATAGACTTTTTGGTTAGACATGTCTTCTCAAGAATTAACCCTCTCAGCAGATTGATTTCAACTTGAACGTAATGCTGTTAATTTATTTTTTCATTCTCTTAAAGAAATGAAAGAGAACAAAGAACCCAGAAAATATAATTGATAATAATAATTGTGGTTTATTAACCAATTACTATATGCTACAGAGTCATCTCCACCCTTACATGGCTATTTAATGTAATCCTTTGTGACATTTTATGACCACTATGCACCTCATTTGTAGATGTAGAAACTAAGTGTTTGGGCTGAGGATGTAGCTAGCAAATAACACCTTTGAAATCTGACTGCAGGAACCCAATGCCTCAAAGCCCAATCCTATTCTGTGGCCACAGCCACAAGATTATTTAGGTTCAAACTTGTTTTTGTCTAGCCACCAGGCTGTCTGCCAGATAGCTGCTCTATTTACCCACTCTCCTTTCCTCGTGTCTCAGAAGGGCCAGGAGCCTTCCTGGAAAAAGAGAGAGAGAGAGAGAGAGAGAGAGAGAGAGAACATGAATATGAAATTACTTCTGAGTATCTTACATAACACAGGACTGGGTGCCTGAACTATGGTTATGTAAGATACTCGGAAGTAATTTCATATTCATGTTCTCTCCCTCTCTCTTTTTTTTTTTTTTTTTGGTACCTGGGTTTGAACTCAGGCCCTTGCACTTGCAAAGCAGACAGCAACCCCACTGAGCTAAATCCCCGGCCCTCATATTTCTCATTTTATCTTCCAATGAATCTTGAGAGGCCATCAGGGCAGGCAACATTATCCAAGTTTGAAGATGAGAAAACTGACTTGCAGAAAGCAAATGACCCTCGGCTCACCTGTGTCAGTCATGAAATCTCAGGCTGGGTCCTGTGCCGAAGGTCTTCCCAGTCACAAATGTCAGAGCTCGTGAGATGTCTGCTACGAAACAACACGCTGGAAGCTCTAGGAAGTCGCTATCATGAAAGGCAAAGAAAGGCTGGCAAACTGTCCTGGGTGAGGTGACTAAGTGGGACACAGGATTCTAGATCTGGTCTTGGACTGGAGAAAACAGGTGGTTTATAAAAGTCACACCTGGGGCAATTGCCAAAACCTCAGTTTGGGCTATGTGTTTGTCAAAGTGGATCCATGTTAAATTTTCTGAATTTCACCCTTGTACAAAGTTATGTAATACCACCTTTGTTCTTGAGAGACACGCAATAAAGTTTTTAGGGATCCAAGGTTATAGCTTTGGTCACCTGTTTGTCCAATTGGTTCAGAAAAAAATGATGCAGAGAATTAAAAATGTTTTGCGTAATATTGCATTAGGTTTAATATACTATAAACAAAGAGAGAGAGAGAGAGAGAGGGAGGGAGGGAGAGAGAGAGAGGGAGAGAGAGAGTGCAAATGTAGTGATACAAGGTCATTGTGATGTTTTGTAATTTTTCTGAGGCCAGAAATTTTTTCAAGACAAAAAGAGTTCAGTAAGATAATTAAAAAAGGAAACTTCTAAGATTTAAAAAAAACTGTAGGAAATGTAATATTGTACTTTCTGTTATTTTTATTACTATTATACTATTCTTATTAATAACATGCCATGTTGCTGTTTCTATGATTTTGTTTGTTTTTTGAGACAATGTCTCGCTACGTAGTTCAGGCTGACCTTGAACTTGAATCCATCTTCCTACCTCAGTCTCCCCAGTCCTGGGATTACAGGCATCAGCCATCACACCTGGCCGCTGTTTCTATTATTTTTATTTTTTTGCATTTTTTGTCATGATTATTATGAAGAAATCTGATAAATTGCAGAAGTGAACTTTCTAATACACAAAAACTGATGTGTACATTCTTTAATACTGAAATAAATTTTCAGACCAACCTTATAAATATATGTAACATATTTTGGATATTTCAAACAAAGTACAAGGGAATTATTTCATTTACTCCAGATGATTATGGGTGTTTTAGGAGCCAAATCCTCTAAACAAACCAAGTGATCGTAATTGTTTTCCCTGGTGATACTGAGGTATGTAGAGCTGTTTGCGTGTAATCTACTAGATATCCTTGTCACCCCATACCCAGACCATGCGGATAAAATAAATAAACTTATTTTAAAAATTCACTACTTAAAAGACTCATATTTTGCCCCTCACACACCCCCATTCCCTGGAGAGGAATCTTTCCTGGTCTGAGGGGCACAAGAAGAACTGCAGTAAGGCAGGCATAGTCAGTACCTGTAACTTGTGCT
>NW_022900949.1:35561414-35581729 GCF_012274545.1 Fukomys damarensis
TTCCCTGGAGAGGAATCTTTCCTGGTCTGAGGGGCACAAGAAGAACTGCAGTAAGGCAGGCATAGTCAGTACCTAGGTAACTTGTGCTGGCCTGTTTTGTTTAGAAGCAACAAGGTATTACAATGTATCTGCTATTGAATGGATGTCCATTGCGTTTCTTCCATTTCTTTTATGATTATAAAACTTATCATGGAAGAAGAGATCAGGAATGTGGTCACATTTTTCAACATTCATAGAGCTTCCTTGCATTTTTCCTCTTTAGAAAATATAACACTTTAATTCACTTGGGATTTATTTATTATATTTTATTACATTAGCGTATGATGTTAGGTATAGAAACAAAATTAGCAAAATGCCAATTTTCCTGGTTTATCCCATTCTTTTCCCTGCTTATTCACGGCACATCATGCTAGGTCTGCCCCGTTCAGTTGGAATGTGGCTTGTAATTGCATGAAATATCAAACTGACAGAGGAACGCAGACCCATCACAGCAGTGGTCAGTAATGGTTCTTTACAGCCTAGACGCTGACTCTGCCTGATTTAGGAAACCAAGGAATTTGGACAAAGCTGTAACCTGTTCTTCCATCAGAGAAGAGCTGACAATCAGACAAGAGTCTGAAGCTCTGGCAGGGACGGTATCACCTGCAGGGCACCAGTGTCGTGCATCCAAAACCCCAATCCTAGGGGACAGCCCCTAAGTCAACCCAACTGCTCTGACCAGAAGAGATCAGATACCCAGGTTACTTAAGGTTACCAGAAATGAGTGTTCAGCAAACTGTGATAATCAGAGGCCACGCTGGGAGGTGCTCTGGTTTTCTAAAATTGCACACGGTTAGCGTATGATGTTAGGTATAGAAACAAAATTAGCAAAATGCCAATTTTCCTGGTTTATCCCATTCTTTTCCCTGCTTATTCACGGCACATCATGCTAGGTCTGCCCCGTTCAGTTGGAATGTGGCTTGTAATTGCATGAAATATCAAACTGACAGAGGAACGCAGACCCATCACAGCAGTGGTCAGCAATGGTTCTTTACAGCCTAGACGCTGACTCTGCCTGACTTAGGAAAACAAGGAATTTGGACAAAGCTGTAACCTGTTCTGCCATCAGAGAAGAGCCGACAACCAGACAAGAGTCTGAAGCTCTGGCAGGGACAGTATCACCTGCAGGGCACCAGTGTCGTGCATCCAAAACCCCAATCCTAGGGGACAGCCCCTAAGTCAACCCAACTGCTCTGACCAGAAGAGATCAGATACCCAGGTTACTTAAGGTTACCAGAAATGAGTGTTCAGCAAACTGTGATAATCAGAGGCCACGCTGGGAGGTGCTCTGGTTTTCTAAAATTGCACACGCTCTTCTGCTAAACTGCTGTATTACTCCGGTCCTGCATCCTAAGTATATTATCCTTATTACATAGAAAGTTATTTCACACCATAATATACTTTGCATGAGCCATGTTCCCAATTTTTTTGGTAATTCTAGAAGTTTTGGGTCAATTCTCTTGGGTTTTTAAGTAAACAGTGATCTTGTCTACAAATAACACTTTTGCATCTTCTCATCTTTTTTGGGTTTTATTTTCTTGTCCTAAAATTTCTAGACCTATTTTATTTTTATTTGTTAATGTTTTGTTTTTGTTTCTTAAGATGGGGCATTTTCTAGACCTATTTTATTTTTATTTGTTAATGTTTTGTTTTTGTTTCTTAAGATGGGGCATTGCTCATCTGCCCGGGCCGGCCTCAAACTGATAACCCTTTGGCCTTGGCCTCCAGAGTCGCATGGTTCTAAAAGTTACCGATACTGGGGTAAAGGAAACACACACATTCTAGTTTTCGAACGAGACGGACAATAGTTCAGCGAATGAACGGACGGATGAAGGAAGGAAGGAATGTTTGTGTTAAGAGGAGCAGGGCTTCTCCTGGGGTGGCGAAGTGGTCTGGAATCAGATGGTGATGAGAATGGTCAACTTTGAGAGCGCACAAAAACCCGCAGCGTCGTATGCTTTAAAAAGGTGCATTTTGGAGGGGGTGAAGGGAGGGCAGGGACAAGGGGGAAAAATGAGAATCAAGACCTATTATGTACAGGTACAGAATACCAGTGATGAATGTAACTGTACTGTATACCTAGATTGTGCCAATAAACTCAATAAAAAGAAAAAAAAAGGTGAATTTTATAGAGCATCACTTACATGTCAGTTTTAAAAGGCAAAGGGAACAGCAGCTCTGTGTGCGCTGGTGGAACGACGCCGGGCGGAGTGCTTTCTGTCGCCGGCACGCTCATGTGGCAGCGTGCAGGGAGAATAAAAGGTGAATTTTATAGAGCATCACTTACATGTCAGTTTTAAAAGGCAAAGGGAACAGCAGCTGTGTGTGCGCTGGTGGAACGACGCCGGGCGGAGTGCTTTCTGTCGCCGGCACGACATGTGGCAGCGTGCAGGGAGAGCTTGGATGCCCCCTTTTTTCTGCTGAGTGCTGTGAGCTGCTGCTTTGTCTTCTCTCCAGACGCCTCCTGTGCCTGCCTCTCACACAGCCACTGCCTGGCTGGAGGGCCGTCTCAAGACAGGGTTTTCCTGCTTTCTGCCAGGAGCCCTCCCACACCAGCAAGAGGAGGCCTTCAGGCAGGACTCAGTTCCCAGCGGGGGACCCCAGGGGGCCAGGGCTGGACAGACCCTCTGTCTTCTTTCTTCCATCCCGCAGGCAAAGGGTGCGGAGGCCACATCTACTGAGACCCTCAGAAGCTTCCAGAAGCAGCAGGCCCAGCTGTCCACAGCACAAATCAACTCAACAGTCCAGACTGGTGTCACATCTTCTAGCATCCCTCTCCTGTGGCCTGGAATCGATTTCCTCCTTAAACTGCCGGCCCACAAGCCCTTGTCCAAGGCTCTGGTTCTGGGAGTGCCCAGGTGGAGATTGCTTTTAATACTTGATATTACAGAGAAGAAGACCAAGAGCAGCCTGTAGTTTTATCCAATTGTGCAGAACTACTTTTTCTAGATCCTTAGAGAATATTTTCTTTATCATTAAAATTTTACTGTTCTGTTAGAATGTCGTTTTTGTTTTATTTTGTTGTTTTTTTCCTCTGTCTCTAATCATTTGCTTGGTCCATGGAGCTTGCTCTTAATTTTCAGCCAGATCTTTCTGTGGATCAAGAAATTTTTCTTCTGCGATGATTACTTTTGCTATGACCCTGTCATTCCTTTCTGAAGTTCCTCTTAGCAGCACATTGGATCCTTTCTGTCATTCTGCTTGCAGCTTTCGTAATTTTGTTCTTTTCCTTTAATGGCTGGACAATCACTCCAGTTTGTCTTCTGCTTATCTAACCAGATTTTCAGCAGTTTTTGGCTCGTGTCTACCCAGCCCTTTGGGTGGTACATTGGTTTAGGTCCCGTATTCCTGAAGCACATAGAGATCATGAGCCATAATCTTTGCACTGGGCAATTTTCTTCTCCTAAATAGCACTCTCTTCAGTTCCCAGATCTTTGCCCAGAGTGATGGCCAAGCTCCCTGAAAAAGCCCTGTGGTCCCCTGCTCCCACTGTCCAGCTTCGTGGCAGAAATGCCACTGCTAGGAAACAGCAAAAGGTGTCTTCCAGCTTGATGCCTGCTACCCACAGTCTAACAGGTTAGTTTCCCATCTAGGCCAGGAGGCTGGTAGTGTTTGCCCAAGTGCTATAAAGCTCCCATAAAACGTTGTACATGAGAGTGCTTTGTAAACATGAAAATGCCCTTTGGTTTAGAGCCATCCGGTAGTTAAACCATGGAAAAAATCCAGTCAGAGACATTTATAGGACAGCATTGCCATCTTCCCAGTAAGATCTGGGAAAGGGTTGGCTGTTTGATTGGCTGAGAGAACTGGGGCATCCAGCACCCTCCCCAGTATACTTTTCTGAACCTCCTCATTTGTAAGGACCAGGTCAAAGGTGCCTACTTCCTGTGATCTGCCGAGCTTAGCATTGCCATCTTCCCAGTAAGATCTGGGAAAGGGTTGGCTGTTTGATTGGCTGAGAGAACTGCGGCATCCAGCACCCTCCCCAGTATACTTTTCTGAACCTCCTCCTCATTTGTAAGGACCAGGTCAAAGGTGCCTACCGCCTGTGATCTGCCGAGCACTCATTTCCCTTTCTTGTACCAGCCCTAGAATTTCCTTTTCTTAGGGCACCGCCTCCTCATGTTTGAGATACATAGTCCAGAAGGGCCTGGCTCGACCATCCTCTCTACGGATAAGCATTTGACCTAGTGGAGGCAGTCACGTGGATTTCCTTCTTGACAGTCCTCATTTTTTTTTTTTCCATTACCAAGGATTGAACTCAGGACCTTGTGCTTGCAAGGCAGGTGCAGCACCACTGATCTAAATCCCCAGCCCGTGTAGATTTCCTTCTGCTGGGGCTGGTAAACAGGTAGGACATGAACCTGCAGTTGGTGGCCTTCTTTATCACTGATGGAAAGAACTTGCCACAGAATGGATCAAGGTAAGCACACACAGAACCAGGGCACAGCAAATGGAGACATCTAGCTGTGTTTTCTGATCCTGCAATATCTGAGCGGGACCCACAGGCACACTTTCCATTTTCTGAACTTAAAAAATTCTCCTTTGCCTCAATTTGTTTGAATTGGTGTTTTGCCATTCATTACAAAAGATCCCTAGTGATGATGATTCCATATACATTTAGCTTTTTCTTGATATTGTGTTTGTAGGGGCCTTGGAAAGAAGAGAGAAGACTAAGTTTCAGTCTCTGTCACTTATTGGCTGGTGACAATGGGCTAGTTATTCCTGAGCCTTATTCACTTTCCTTAAAATGAAGTAAAATCCTACTTAGGCCACAGATCTGTGAGTGTCAATGTCAAATCCATTTGAAAATGCTTTGTGACTTATAAAGCATTCTCAAAATTACGGAAATTAATGTCCAATTATGTCATGTTGCCTCACTAACAAGAAAAATTACCGCCTGGGTTTTTTTTCCCCAGGAAAATCGGCGCCTAATTGAATGTTTCTCAAAATCAGTTTGTTGTGCTCTTCTAGCTAAAAGTTTGAGTATGTCTTTCATTTGTTCCAGTTTTTCCTCATTGATGTTTCTAACTAAAATAGCAGGAATGCTGTATGGTCACAATATACTGAAATTAATGGTGTGTTGTCTGGGATTGGCAGGCTAGGAGGCAGCGTTGCAGTAGGGATGGAAGACACAGGAAAGAGAAGCTGCCCATTCTTTAAGGTGGGTCATGAAGATGTGGTGTCCATTGTGTTATTTAATCTTCCTTTTGTACATGCTTTTCTATAATGAAATGTAAAAATTCCCTGAAACTTTAAGAGGCAAACACCTGACCTAAAAGACTTGCTAACCTCCAGCTCTCTGCTTCTATGGTGTACAACTGTAGATCACATCCAGTTGTTATTGGAGAAGTCATATCTGATTTCTAGGTGTAATGACCTATACTCACTCCTTTCACTTACAGAGGCATAGTGTCATAGGGAATGCAGGAAAATAGTACACACACTCCCCAGCTAGAGCTCCCAAAGAGAAAGCGGGGCCTGTCAATGGTGTGGCGAAGACAGGAATTGATCTCTAAGATACCTCACCTCATCACCATCATAACTATGGTTATAATCCCAGCTCCATGCCAGACACTACCCTTCAGCTGCCTTGTGCTCTGTTATTGTTTAACTGTACCCACGTCTGCATTGGAAAATACAAGAGAAGAATGCTAAGGAATGTCCTTGAAGACTATCAGGACTTCTCTTGAACAAGAAGATAATCATGTCCCTTCAGAAAGGTCCACATTCGGCTCTGCTAAATGGATGACCACCTTCTGACAAGTATCCTCACTATGGAAACAGAAGCTCATGTAGGAAATCTGAAGGGTCTGGAATTTGGAGTTAAGACTGAAAAACTGAAATTTCAGCTCAGCTGCTGACTGGCTCTTGTTCTCAGAAAAGTCGCTTAACCTAACTGAACCTTAGTCGTTTTGGGAAGAGCAGAGGTTGAGACAGGGTCTTGCTGTGTTGCCCAGGTTAGCCTTAACTTCAGTATGACCCCAGGTTGGCCTCAAACTCATGATCTTCCTGCCTCAGCCTCCTGAGTGCTAAGACTACAGGTATGTACCACCACACCTGGTAAAACTTAATCATTTTTAAAATGCAAACAATAACAATCTCCACCCACCAGATGTCAAATGTGGCAGGTACATGAAGGTGAGAGCTTTGTAAACTGTAGCATCCTATTTATTGGATGTCATTATTATTGTTGTTGTTGTTGTGAGCAGATTTTCTCTGTAAATTGTTTTACAGTTCTGTGTTTTTACTTGACGTATCTTTGGAAAGCTGCCCTAAACTGCCACGGCTAAAATTAAAAGTTAACCTTTTTAGTAAAGATAAACAGGGCTGTTCACTCTCACTCATGGGCCCCTGTCAGAAGCCACAGACTCCACTGCCTGGGCTGGAGGGCGATGTGGGGTCAGACCATCCTGCTTGTCATACACGCAAGGCCACTGAGGACGTTGGTTATGACACAGCTAGTGCTGGGGAGAAACTGAAAAGAGCCCCTGGGCTCTAGGCCCCAGCCCGGAATGTTATCCTGTATGCTGCAGCTCAGTCAGTGACCCCTGGCGACCAGAGCTTTGACCTGTTGAAAAAGCATAGAACTTTCCTCAGAATCAGCACAGTCTCTCTCACCTGCCTTGTTCCTCTCTGAGCAGTGCAGGCCCAACTTTCTCCAAAGTTCCCTTATCTACCTGGCCAGGTCGGCCCTCATAGGAACACAATAGCCATTAGTTTCTTACTCAAATTTCATTAACTACAGAAGACCAGACTCAAGAAAGATTGAGCAGTAGTGATGCATGCCTGTCATTCTGGGAGGCTGAGGCAGGAGCATTGCAAGTTCAAAGCCAGTGTCTTAGTTTCTTTCTCATTGCTGAGCCACAATACCCAACACCCACAACTCTATAGAGCAGAGCTTCATTGGGGATCATAGTTAGTAGAGGTTTCAGTCCATAGTCAGCTGGCTCCAAGGCAAAGCAGCATGGCAGAGGGGCATAGTAGAGGAGAAAAAGTTCATGGCATGATTGTGAGAAGCAGAGAAAAATCAAAGGAAAAGGAGGCAGATAAACCCTTCCAGGCCATGCTTACTGACCTCCTGTGACCAGGCTTCACCTGCAAATATCACATTTGCTGGGTATCATGGCTCCCGTGATCCAATAATCTGCCAAAAGCCCCATCTATGCACCCATGAGGCTTTGGGGGATATCTAGATATAGGCCATATCACCCAGCCTGGGCAACCTGGTGAAAATTTGTTTCAATGTAGATAGGTAGTTTACTGAAAAGGTCCTGAGTTCAATCCCTAGTACTGAAGGGAGGAGAAAAAGAAGACTGAGGTCTATCAACTACCTGGACAGCCTTTGTTCTATATTATTGTCCTCATCTTAGTCCTGTAGAGAATTACTTATAATCCATTGCATTTTACAGGCATAACAGACTTTGTCCCAGACCATTATATGGTCTGTGAGCCTGCTGAGTTCCTCTAAAAAAATCACTTACTATTTCCCTAAGAATTGTCTACATTCCCCCTGCTTTTGCTGCCTTGTAAGAAAGTGGATATTTCTAAATCATGTTGTGCTACAGGGTGATCATGCACCTGCGATTTTTCCCCAAAGCTTTGATATTTTCCCCCCAGTGACCTTTAATAAATTTGTGTGACTTTTCTCCTAATGTGTCTATTTTCAGATCATTCCACTGAAACTTCAGTGGGCAGAGAGGAAATTTCCTTTCACCCTTACACTATATACAGGTGAAAAAATACTGCAATCCAGATACCCTGTCTCTACAACATCAGGTACCAGATTGTGTCCTTGGAATACAAGTCCCTCAAGATGGTAAGAACTATCATGTGCAAGAGGACTCCAGTCATAAATCTGTGAAATGGGAGGTAATTTGATGCTAAGTAGGATTATATGCAGACTTCCCAAAGCTTAGCAACAGTGTGCGATTATATGATAAATTTAAGAGACAGAGCCAAATTTCCCACGGCGCGTTTGACTGCAGAGCCCTGATTCTAGCCCACAGACTGCAGTGGGTAGGGCTCTGTCCATTTGCTACCTGTGTCTGAGTCATCTGGGAGAAGTGACCGTTCTGCACCTCCGTTTCTGCATCTGAGAAGTTGTGCTGATGCAGGTGCACTGTTTAGGGTTGTTAAGAAGATTCGCACAAGCCAGGTGTTTGGGAACAGCACCCAAAGGCTGTTGCTGTGTTACGCTGTTATTCTCGAGTTGCGGCCCTGGTTGTTGTTACTCTGGAGGAGACACAGTAACATCTCAGCAACCTAGCAGAGACATGTCACCAGGAGACTACCTGCTGTAGTCAGCGGTGACACGGCCTGCGGGCCCTGAGGCAGTGGGTGGCCAGCCCTTCCACCTGAGAATCGGTGCAATTGCTCTGCGAGGGACACCGGAATGCATATTTCTAAATGCATTTCAGATGCTCCTGATGATCAGTAGCGTTTTAAACCCACCAATCCCTCCAATGCCATTTTTTGACATTTTTTTACTTAAGGCCTACAGTTCAAAACACTAGGAAACTTTTCCCCCTTGATTTTTAGGAGCATTGAAGATTTAAGGAGAGAAAAGAAAGGCCATAATCCTGACTAGTAGTTATCCACCGTCCCATCGACTCAACCTGTCTGCTGTGAAGCCACCTGATTGTTTGAGTGGTTTATGCAACTACGAGGCCTTCCAAGGCATGACCAGCCTTTTGTGGTCCAGAGCAATACAGAGAAGGACAAAAGCAAGGGACCAGGTATAGACAAAAGGACAGAAATAGGGCCAGGGATTTAGCTCAGTGGTTCCGCCGCCTCCCTTGCAAGTATAAGGTCCCAAGTTTGATCTCTGGTACCAAAGGAAAAAAAGAAGGACAGAAATAAAATAATTTTGCAAGTGATGCATACATTTCACTGTTTTTAATATTGCCAGCATCCTTGCCCTACGTGTTATATCATTTTGCAACAGCAGCAAGTGCCAGTGACGGTGTCCCCTGAGGGTCTCCCACAGAAGAAGCAGTTAAGCCTGTGGAGTCCTGCCTATGAAGTGAGCTGCAGTGTTTCAGTACAACTTGCATCCACGTGGCTTCTGTTAGCACATTCACTTTACACACATAGAGCCATTTATTTTTCTGAAAACAAGGGTGCTGAGAACTCTTCCCATTATCTCAAAAGTAAGCTTCTCTACCTGCACCCACATAGCCCCGAAGAAGGTAAGGCAAAAGAACACAGTGTGCCTGGTGCCAGAGTCACTCGCTCTCCTTACTCTTAACGGAACAGGCCAAACACAAAGGAGACCTCAGAGCTGTTCCTGCCCTCAAGTAGACCGGGCCTTCCCTGGAGCATCCTAAGAGCAAAAGCCAGACAAACAAAACATCACATTAAGTCCTTCATTTAGAGAAATAGAAAAATCAGTCGCCACCTTTAAGGAGTATATGTCATCTGTCATTCTCTCAATCTTGGATGTAGACAAATAGATCCAGTTAAAATGTTACCTTTTCTCATATATCAATAAAAAGAAATGGCATGATGTTTCAAAAGATGATTCAAAACCATTACGCTGCTGCCTGCCTCACAAGTGCAAGGACTCGAGTTCGATCCCTAGTACCAAAGGGAGGGGGACAACAACATTATTCTGGTCTTCAGTTTTGGTTTTGCTTTGTTTTGTTGCAGGGAGGGGGTGTTTTGTCTTTTGGTTTTGTTTTTTGGGGGACAGGGTCTCACTGTGTTGCCCAGGTTGGCATGGAACTCACTATGATGCTCCTGCCTCAGCCTCCCAAGTGCTGGGATCACAGGCGTATGTCACCACGCCCCACCACTATGCAGTTTTGTAAACTGAATATGGCCATTTGACACACTGTGGTAATTAAACTCATTGTGGTATTTATACACATTGAATCGATTAAAATTACTCTAATTCAAAAAACGTTGCCCATCTGCTGAGAATAATATAGCCATACAAAGTTTGGAAGGGATCACTCCTGTGTCTAAGTGTATTTTGTCCCCACACTGATCATGTTGCACCCTGAAATCAGTACTTAGCTGTTAACCTTTGTGGGGGGAACAGGTGCCGCTCAAACATAACTTCAAGTCCCTGGTTTCAACTGAAAAAGAATTATTTCATCCCCTACAACGCTAACCAACTGGAAGGTACTTGAAAGCTGCTGTATTGATTATGATTCCATAATTATCTATAAAATGATGTTCTTTTTCCCCCTGAGCACACACATCTTTTGTCTTTTATTCCCATTGCAGGGGTAAGCAGAAAAGATGCTTCCATCTGGCCTCTCCGTGCGGGCACTCATCCAACGCAAGGGCCCCAGACACGAAACAATGATCACGCAAACCTCTACACAGATCATTTCCCATTAGTGCGGCACACAACCTATTCCTGGTAGTGGAAATTAGGCCGTGCTAAAGTGAGAGTCCAATAACGAGAGCATAAAAATTAATACACATCACAAAGAGGAGTTTCAAGCTTCCAAGAATCAGCCTACTTCTATTTAATACACTGGTGGTAGAAAATGCAGTGGTAGGAGGCTTTGGGTGAAAGAAGAACGGTGACCAGCACTCTGATGTTACACGTCAGCCTGGGTGAACCCCAATACCGAGGCGTGGGTCAAGCACTACCCAGACGTTTCTGTGAAGGTCTTTGTGGCTTTTTGTTTTTGATTTTTTGTAAAGATTAACATTTAAAACAGTAGACTTTGAGCAAAGTGGATGTGATGTATGTGGGCCTCATCCAGCCGGCCAAAGGCCTTAAAAGAAAAAGACTGACCTCCTCCAAAGAATAGACGATTCAGCCGGCAGACCGCTTGCGACACTGTGGCCAACTCTTCCTGGGCCCGCAGCCTGCCAGCCTATCTTGCCTGTCTCCTCTACAACTGTGCGAACTAAAGCTACTTCCTCATCTCTCTCTCTGCCTCCCCCAGCCTCTCAGTCCCTCTGTCATCACACTCCCACATGCACACAAACACACACATCCTATTGGCCCTAAAGACCTCTGCATAATGCACAGTGTAAGGGGTCGGCAGGTACTCCCTAGGAAGAGGACTGTGGGAGAAGGAGATAAGGGGCCGTAGGAGAGGAGGTGCCAGGCCACGCTGCTAATGAATCTGCCAGGCGCTGGACACCCCCACAGACACCAGGCCAGACCAGGCGCTGCCAGCTGATCCCCAAGGCTTTACACCAGATCAAACATTCACGTGCCACACAGAGGAAGATGTGGGCAGCTCAGCCCCCATCCACAAAACAAAACTTCTCCAACTTCCAACTCTTAGGAAGTGGTTCAACTTGGTCTTAAGAGCGAGGCCTTTGTCCCCTGCAGGCAGGCAAGGCTCTCCCTGTTGACATGCCTGTTGACTTTCGAATCGTTCCTGCAGAGACTTTATAAAGAAAATAAAATATCACTCGCAAAGAGCTGAACCTACAAGAGGGTGGTCAGCTAATAGAGTAAAAATGTATCCAGGCCTGGGAGCACATGCCTGTCATTCCAGCATTCTGCAAGGCTGAGACAGAAGGAAGCTCAAACCCAGCCTGAACAACGTGGCAACTTAGCGGGTTCCTGATTCAAAATAAAAAAAGGCTGGGGCTCAGTGACAAAAAGCCGGCCTAGCATGCGCGATCTCTCTTGCGTGGACAGTGTATGGAGCATCACATTGCTGGACAGATCCAGAAGAAAACCGAGTGCTGGCCCCGTGCCTTGACATCAGACTGCAGGCGTCTGTGAGTCTCCTCAGAGTTACGCAACAGGCTTTAGCACAGGGAAGAGGACAGCGCGGCCTCCCAGCTTCCGGTCCAGCATTCCAGGCCTCTTACCAGGAGGGAAACCTCTGCTGCCTCTGAGTCATCATCCAAAACACGGAAATAACATTAAGATTCACCTCGTTAGGGTTCTTGTGAAGACTAAATTAGACAAGAAGTTTAGGGGAACAATTTTTTAAAAATGTTGCTGCTTCTTATTGCATGATCTACCCCTGCAAACATAAAAAGAGCAAACAGGACCCTCCCTTATCAAGGCAGGGTGTGGCCTGGTCTCATGCTAAGCCAATGTCCACACCTCTGAGGGGACAGCTGAGAAAGTGACTTTCTGATGTCCTCATCAGAGTAGAGGCTTCAAGGGAGGGTCAAGGTCAAGATGGAAGAGCAGCTCCAGTGCACATCTCTAACCCAAAGGCATCTAAAGCAAGCAGGAGGCATCCAGGGTGACAAAGAGATGGGAATTCAATACCAGCAGGTAAACAGGAAGTAGACTCATGTTCATTCTGGGGATGGAAGATTACTCTCTGGGCTGATGTTCTTGCACATTTCACATCTGTGCTTTCGTCAGAAAACCAGCTTTTAAAAGTTTCAAATGTCACTATATTTAAAATTTTAACATAAATAAATGTGCATGGCTAGATGCTATTTTTAATTTTGAGTACTGATTTTTAAAAATGATTTTCAAGGGACAAGGGTGTAGCTCAGCAGTACAGTGCCTGCCTGGCAAGTGCGAGGCCTGAGTTCAAATCCTAGTACCAAACAAAACAAAACAAAACAAAACAAGAGTGATTTTCAGGGTGAAGGATGTAGCTCAGCTGTAGAGGGCTGGCTTGGAATGCCCAAGGCCCTGAGCTCAATCCCCAGCACCACAAATACATAAGTAAAAGTGACTTCAAATTCTAACTATGTCACATTCTGGAAAAGACAAAACTATGGAGATTGTACGAAAGAGCTGTGGTTGTCAGGCACTGCGGGGAGAGAATGGGCATAAACAGGCAGAGCACAGGGGATTTAAGGGCAGTGAAACTACGCTCCATGATGTGACGTGGTAGCTACCTATCACCATGCACTGTCACGGCTCAGAGAATGGAAAGACAGTCACATGGATTGGTATGATGGTGACACGCACCAGTGATGACAAACTGGTACTTGGGTACAGACGTTAGCGGGTGCTGTGCATGTGTGGGTGCAGAGACCATGCAGGAACGCTGTGCTTTCTACTGAATCCTGCTGTGCACCTAAAACTGCTGTTAATTGGGAGGTGGGCAGTGTTGGGGTCTTGAACCCAGGGCCTTGCTAGACAAGTGGTCTACCACTGAGCTACATCCCTGGCCCCACAAACTCTCTTTTCACAGAGTGATTTTCTATTATTTATTTATTTATTTCTTCTCTTAGTACATAATAAAAGCAGTACATAATGATTATATTCACTGTAGGGAAATGGTATATGCACAGAACACATTTCAATTCTTTTCCCCCTTCCATCCACCCCTCTTTTATTTACCTTTTAAGTGAATTATAATATGTACAGACTGAAAAGCAGACTAATAGGTCAAAGAATATATAAACTATGTAAGACCACTGTACTAAGTCAAGGTACACGTTTGGATACCTTGTCTGGGCTGGATTACCTTTTCTCTCACTCTCTTTTTTTTTTCTATATTCTGTCTTTTGTTTCATACTTTATAGATATTGAGTTCTTCACATAGGAGAAACTATGTTAGATTTAAGCAGACTGTGAGCTATTTCACTTGCTATTATGGTCTCAAAGTAGATCCATATTCCTGCAAATGACTCAAGTTTATCTTTCACAAAGTGATTTTTTTTTCTTCGAAAATTTTTCAAAAATGCAAAAGTAAAGAGAATACAATGAATTCATAAACCCATTTTCAGTAATTATCAACGTTTGACCAACCTCTTTTCATCTGTATGCCCACTCACTCCCTCCCCTCCCCTCTGTCTTTCTTTCTTTTTTGTTTGTGTTTTTGTTCTGTTCTGTTTTGTTTGAGACGGAGTCTCACTATGTAGTCCAAGCTGGCCTCGAACTCGAGGCAATCATCCTGCCTCAGCCTTCCCAGCTCTGTGATTATAGGTATGCACCATCACACCTGACTACTAGGCTATTTCAAAGCAAACCTGTTATGTCAAACCATTCTTCAAGTTGGGATCATTTGCAGGAACAGAGAAAACTAGGCATTAGTCAGGAATGCGTGAAATAGGTCCAAGAAGTCCTTCCCATCTCCCTCATTAGGCAACAACAGCTAAAAAGTGGAAGTTCAGAAGAATTCATTGCATACTCAATCATCTGAACTAAACATCTGAAGTTGGATGGGAGTTTACTTTGACTTTAGATTTTTTTCCTCTTATGTCCAAACATTTTGGGACAGTTTCCGCTTAAATCTATAGTATTTCTTCATCTTTCCCACCCTCCATAATTAATTTCATCTATACCCTCTAAACAAAAGGTGTTTGTACACTCGGAAGGCTGAGGCAGGAGGATTGCTGTGAGTTCAAGACCAGCCTGGACTACATAGTGAGTTCCAGGTCAGTCTCAACTACATAGTGAGACCCTGTCTCAAAAAAGCAATAAATAAATAAATAAATATAAAAATTGAGAAATATTCTTGGCTGTGAGACTGTGCTTTGTAGGTGGGGCTCTCACACTACTCAAATAAGATATTAGGAGGCACCACTTGACCAACAGTCCCAGAGTGCTGAAGCCCTTGGCCCAAACTGCTCCAGGACTGGCTAAGCAACTTCACATATGTGTCTAGCATCCTGACAACAGCAGCACTTGTTAAATAAGGTCAGGGCTGGAGATCTTTTCGATCCGTATCATCATAGGTCATGTTGCAATAGGCATCTCCACGTCGACACGGTACATTTAATCATGTGTTTATCACCACCACTACTAAGGCTCCATTAAAACTATACAAAAGAGAACTCCAGTCATGAAGAGAGCAGATGAAATATCAACAAAACTTTTGAAGACAGAGAGTAGGTGAGTAATAACTAGTGGAGCAGAGGACACAAAGTTGAAGCTGAGTTGTTGCCAGGGGAAACAGCCAATAAAAAGGAAACTACTTTTCACTTTCGTTGAGTACCTGCCACCAGGAGACTCAGGACAACCGGCGTGTCTGCCCCGGGATGTCAGGAACCGGACGACAACCTGGAGGACGGATGAGCGGATCATAAGGGACCCCCCTGCACATTTTATGATGCCAGGCTGGTGCCGTTCCCCACCTGGTAGAGGCCAAGCTCACTCTCTTGGAGAAACAGTCTGTGGACGTGAAGGTGCGTGACCCAGAGGATGGGGAGGGAGAGGTTAGGAACGGAAGCCAGCGTGGCCCTCACAGCCTCGAGATGAGACTCCAAATCTCCCTGCCTCCCTGCAACCTCCGGGTGGCTTCCAGAACATGAGAGGCAGACCGGGAGCTGTGGAGAGAGTCAGGAATTTCTCTCTGGGGAAGCTGAGCATGTGAAGAAGAAGAAGAAGCAAATAAATAAGTAAACAAATAAGATCCGAAATGGATTATGTAAAGGTGCGAATTTCCAATGACGAATGTCAATACATGGTATACCTTAAGTGTACCAATGAAAGTAATTAATAAAAAAAAAAGAAGAATCAAAAACAGACACGGACACTCAGAGGCCCCCACAAAGCCATGTCAGTGGCGGAGCCTCTGACAGGCACGGGGATCTCAGCGGCTGTTAGTGGCTGCGACCCTGGCTGTGGGCCCCGAGACATTGTCCCGATTGTTCCAGCATTTCTTCCAGAAAACCAGAGGAAATCTCACTGTGTACAACTAGGAATGTTGACAGATAGCACACAACGCAAAATGAGCCACTCACCAGACATTAAAACTGTGAGCCATGACGGCGTGTCTCCATATGCAAGTGCTATAAGGCAGCATAGTGCTAAAGGGAAAAAGAAAAGATGCGGAACATTGTGTGGTGTTGAAAAATAAATTAAAAACCTGGGGATTTAGCTCAGTGGCAACACGCATGCCTCACAAGTGCGAGGTCCTGAGCTCGATCCCCAGTACCACAGAAAATAAAAATAAATAAATGTGCTCTTTGGTTTACTGAAATCAATTAATCCGACAGACTTCTAAAATGTCACCAAGTTTGGGTGGTCGGACTGCCACAGAACACAGCCTTAGCATGAGATGGATGTGCGCTTGCTCTCTGGCCTTGTTGATTGCTAGTTATTCATCTTTGATGAATTTTGTAGCTGTGCCATCTTAGAAGCCCAGTTTAGGCATGTGGAAAATAATGACAACATCTTGTATGGCAAGGATTAAAAGCAAATGTAGATAGCGCTCTGAGCGCAGTGCCTGGGGTGTAATTGGTTCTGGATAAGGGTGTTCCCCGCGTACCTACTTGGATCCCTCTCTGACCATGCAGATGGGAAACTGAACCTGGCTTCGGGGTGCACAGTCTGCTGTGTGAGGGAGTAGAAGAGGCTGGAAGAGGTGGGGGGCGGGCCGGTGTCTACCCTGCACTGGGGCAGAGTGCAGAGAATCGGCACTTACACTCTGGGCTGTGGGATCGCAGCAGCAGGAAAAGACAGATTGGCAGGTCTTCCTTTCTTCCCCAGGAGGTCTGGCAAACACACCCTAAAAACGGACATCTGCAACCAGATCCGGGGTAGGGGCTATTGGGCAATGAGGATTGAACACAAGATCACCCCAGCTCAGGGCCCTATGAGTCTATATCCACTGAGGACGGGCAGCATGAGTGGATGGCCTGCTACAGCAAGACCACGCAGGTGGACCCCACAGACACCACCACAGTCCCCACAGCAGCCACAGAGCCGGTGCTGCCGCTTCTAGCCAGCCACTTGTGGCTCTGGTTCTCAAACAGCAGAAATAGGAGGAAAAAGTCCCACGTGCAATCCAGTCCCTAAAAGTTGTGGTTGGGGAAATACTTAAGATACACGTTTGCCTGAAGAAGGAAAACATGGATCAAAATGCCATGTATGAATATGTATGTATTTTAAAGGCAAAATCACAAGCACTGGAGGTGTGGCTCAGGGGCAGGCCCCCATGTCTGACACACCGAGGTCCTGCTTCATCGAAATTTCTTTGTTTTTGTTTTTGGTACCTGGGATCGAACTCGGGTCCTTGTGCTTGCAAGGGAGGCAGCAGAAGCACTGAGCCAAACCCCAAGCCCTTCACCAAAATTTTTAAAAAAGTAAAATCCCTAAGAAAGCCAGGGATGTAGCTCAGTGGCACAGTGCATGCCTGGCAAGCGTAAGGCTCTGAGTGCGAATGCTGATACCAAAAAGAAAAGTCAAATACCCTAAGAGATTAGAAAGGAGTACACCAAAAGATTAGTAATGGTTAACTCAAGGTCACGAGATTTTGGGGTGATTTATCTTCATGTTTTTTTATCTTTGTCCAAAATTCCCCAATGGGAATATGTTGTTTTTATAGTAAATATTTCACACCTTTCAGGTGTGTGTGTGTTTGGCATTGGGAATTGAACCCAGGGCCTTTGTACTGAGCTACATCCCAATTTTTTAAATTTTTTTATTTCTTATTTTGAGACAGGGTCTTGCTGTGTAGCTAAGTCCTGGGTTCAGATTTGTGAGTCTCCTGCCTCAGCCTCCCAGAGTGTTGAGATTACAGGCATCATCACTGTGCCTGGGTACCTCTCATTTTTTAAAGTAAGAGTTTGCCCATATCTCATACAAATATAGATCCCAGAAAAAGAAAATAACCATTCTAAAGGGCAAATGTTAAAATAAATAACCCCAGACCCCATACAAGTAATTTGAATTTTGGCCAGGAAAAACAAATCAAAGTAATCCTTATAATAATGGAACAATCACCCCTGGGCTGTGGCTATTCCTTCCTTGTCACCGCTGGTCCAGTTCATTTGTGGGCTTTGGTTCTCGGCCTAGATAAGGATCTGCAAGGTTGTTTTTGGTTGTGACTGAAGATGAGCCAGCAGGGTAGTGAAAATGGGAATCCCAGAGCCAGTCCTTATTTTTGTTTCTCCTTCACACAGAATACTCAGGTGAGTTCAATCTTTTCTTCTGAATCTCAGGCTCAAGAAGAAAACTTCTGCTGGTAAACAGATCAAAACTGGGTTGTTATGGAGAAATTGGGCTGTCACTGTCTGTTTTTAACTTCTTCCTTGAAAGAGATAGTTTGTGTTTAAGGAACTGTTAGAACAGCAAATTATTTTGGCACTGGCAGCAGCCTGTGAAAACAGGAATAACGTGTTTAATGATAACATCTCCCTATGTACAATTAAAGTAACACTTTACCCTGGCTCAGTTGAATAAGTGATATTCCAAAGGCCTGAATGAATTTCCTAATTAGAATGGCAACAAGGTCCTCTACGCTGGGGTAAACAGAAAGTCTTTGTTAGGCTACAAATTTCACACCAACTCTCTGAAGTCTAGAGTATTGTTTGCTCAATCTTACAGATGAGGAAAGAGCTGCTGAAGATTAAATCTTATGCCCAGAGCCACATGTCCAGGAAGAAAAGAGCCAGAATTAGAAGCCTGGGCTGCCTGCCTGAGAAGGTCCTGCCCAAACCACTGCGTTTCAGGGCCTCATCAGTCAGCTGGGGGAAGTTCTAACCCTAACTCGGAGTGCTGGAGTTGTCAGGTCCCATCAGCCCACCTCTAGCTCTCCCAACCCCTGCCTCCCACATGTTGGCATGCTGGCACTCCCCGGCAAGTCTAGGACTGTTGGAAGGATACCTCTCCTGAGGGCTGGTAGCAAAAAAAAAAAAAAAAAAAAAAAATGTCTGGGGATGTAGTTCAGTGGTGCTGTGTCGTGCCTGCCTAACAAGTGCAAGTCCTGAGTTCGATCCCTGGTACGGGGGGTGGGGATCAAATAAGGCTGATTATGAGAAATAAAGAATGCTTTCTTTAAAAACAGTGAGTGGAGTGGGAGAACATTAAATAATATCTAATAAAACACAAGAAATCTACTTTTAAAAGTCTGCATATAAAATATATGAAGAAATTTGATTGAAATGCTTATTCTGAAAGAGATGCAGTTGATTACTCAATAAATGAATAAGCAAATAGTTATGTTCATGGCATATTCAGACATAGTAACTCCACTCTTCTTTCACTGGTTTTGGGCTAAAACCAATGGGGTGGTTTATGAAAAGAAATCTCAATTCTAAGATTGCATAACAAGGAAAACAGTTGAATAGGCGATAGGGTATGGTCTACTAAATGATCCCAAAGTTTTAACTTTTTAAATTTACAAGTGTTTGTGAAATATTTTCTTGCAAAGATGCCACATGTAGAAGAGTGGTTTCATAAAACATCAAATTGGAGCTGAGGGGTAGCTCAGTGGTAGAGCACTTGCCTAGAATGTGCAAGGCCCGGGGTTCAATCCCTAGTCCTATAGAACAATACAAAAACTCAAATGGATTTGTATTTCAACAACTTTCTAGATTTTTGCTGATACTTCTACATATACATAGTCAAACATAGGTACTTTAGATTAAACCGTAACTACTGCACGTTTTACCAACACCAGCCTCCCCTCCATGCTGGGAATGGAACCTAGAATCTTCAAAAACTAGCCGGCAGGGGTTTTACAATGGGCTACAACTCTAGCCCAGAATCTGTGGTTTAAAATATTCCATACTTCTTCACAATAAAATAAAAAACAAATTCCTAAAATTACGTCATGCCTCGGAAGTGTTACTAATGTTGGCTTTGCACGCAACCTCTCCTCTAGGAGCAACTGAGAGAGTTGTAAACTCCCTAAGGGGAGGGGCCCCGCCTGCTGGGTTCACCAAGCAGCTGCAAATTGCAGGGGTCCTCTTTATCCTCTGAGGACACCTCTGCTGGGGGCCTGAACTGTGCACGGTACCTACTTCTGTGTGTACTGTGGTCTCCTCTATGCCCTGCAGCTTTGCCAGTTAATTCGACTTTGTATGTCCTCCATGGCCTTTGTCCGGCATCTCCTTTGAACACCTACCCTTGGGCCTTGCAACCATTATTCAGTGAACACGAATTACTTGAACAGAACACTAGGACTCTTCCACAGTCCAAGTGTGCGGGGCGTGTGGGCTACTGGAAGGCGCTGAGTGGGCGCCACTCCGAGGGGTGCGCAAGTTAAAACTGATTTCTTTCTGGGCTTTTCCATGATGTGTTTGTTGAACTGCTGTGGGTCACAGGTACCTTGAAACTGCAGAAAGTAAAGCCCCAGATTAGGGAGGACCTCAACTGTGGAAGGGAGTGGCTTTCTCGCCACTGCTACCATCCAGGCAGGTGGCCTAGGGCAAGGACTTCACAACCTCTGTGTGCTTGCACTCTGTTTCTGCCCACGATTGATGACTGTAAACGACCGTGCAATGTGTGTTTCTTGGACAGTGTGCAGAGAAAGCCCTGGGACCAGGATGGCACAGGCGCAGGCCAGCTGTTGTTTGAGTTTTGTTTTGTTTTTTGAGACAGGGTCTTCCTGTGTAGTTCAGGCTGGACGTAAACTCTTGCGTTCCTCCTGCCTCAGCCACAAGAGTGCTGGGATTATAGGGATTATAGTGCCACCATGCCA
>NW_022900949.1:35581775-35585176 GCF_012274545.1 Fukomys damarensis
TTTTTTTTTTTTTTTTTTTTTTTTTTTTTGGTTTTTTGAAACAAGGTCTCACTATGCAGTTGAATCTGACCTGGAACTCACAATGTAGCCCAGGCTGGTTTCGAACTCACAGCGATCCTCCTGCCTTAGCCTCCCAAGTGCTGGGATTACAGGCGTGCGCCACCACGCCCGGCCAGCTGTTGTTCTTATAGCTGCACCCCCAACAGGGCCTCAGAGTACTATTTGTTGGCCAAGAGAACAAAGGACAAAGAATCAGCCCTTTTTATTCCTCTTCTGGCCTTGTGAAATGGCTCAAGGTACGTGGCGAGTCCACTGTGCTGATAGACAGGTGGTACTTTTTACTGTGGCTGCGTAGAAAGTTATTAGATCTATCAGAGTAGAAAAAAAAAAAGACTCTTAGGAAAATTATATACCAGTAGGGCATATTATAGTCATTTTGACGGCAAACGTGTTTGCTTTTGATCAGGTTATCTTTAATTGACTTAGCTGTAAGAGGCCTGAATTTAGTAGAGTAGCAAGCACATTAAAAATGGTGTGACTAGGGCTGGGAATTTAGCTCAGTGGTGCAGCTGCCTGTGCCTTGAAACCACAAGGTCCTGAGTCCTATCCTCGGTGCCAAAAAAAAAAAAAAAGGTGTGATTCAATAGGCATCCATGTTATGTCCAGATTCAAACCAGATATTTAAGACTAAAAGGAAGCCCCTCTAGGAGGACTTGGAATAGCTACCTGCTTGATTTACATAAATACCAAAAAATCACTGGATTGATTTTTACAATTTTTATAATTCCAAATACTATATGAGACATATGGCTTATTTGAAATTCAAATTCCATTGGATATGCTGGATTTTATTTATTCTATTTTATTGTGAGTTTTAACTAAATGTGTTAAAGTTTAACCATGGCTCCTCTATCCATTCCTAGGCGGGAGGAGTAGGGAACACTAATAGAAGAAGCAGCAAATAAAACATAGAAAATATTTAATGTTTTTTAAGAGAGGAAAGAAACATAAGGAAAATAATATCCACATGATTAACATTTTTATCATGGGCAGTCAGCTCTTTTGTCCCTGCAGTTAAAATCTGTTCATCTAGGGCTAGGATTTAGCTCAGTGGTTCCTCTGCCTATCTCAAAAGCACAAGGACCTGAGTTCGATCCTCAGTATCCCCACCAAATCTGTTCATCTGAAATTACTGGGCTTTCAAAAAATTACAGTTTCTCTGTTAGCGTTAAGAAGGAGGAAGCTGGGTGTGGTGGCGCACACCTGCAATGCCAGCCTCAGGAGGCTGAGGCAGGAGTATTGCTGTGAGGTTGAGATCAGCCTGGGCTACATGGTGAGTTCCAGGTCAGTCTCAACTACATAGTGAGACCCTGTCTCAAAAAAAAAAAAAAAAAAAAAAAAAAAAAAAAAGAAGGAGTAGCAGGAGAGAGGTGGAATGGGCGAGAGATCACCCCACTCTGAGGGCAAACCTGTGGGCTGGGCAGGGGGCAGGGAGAACCCAGGAGCCGACTGAGAGGTGCCAGCAGCGGATCTCTACCCAGCGGTCTCGCTACTGGGTTTTCACGAATCAGTGTGTCTGAGACAGATGTCCTCCCATGCCCAGTACCGCGTGTTCACAACCGGCAAGGCATGGAGTCAACCCACATGTGCATGGGTGGGCGGGAAAATGCACACCTGCTGGGATAGCGCCAGCCTTCATGGGGACGGAGGTCCATCACCGCGACGACGTGGATGAGGCAGGAGGACATTATGTTAAGTGAGGAGGCCGGGCACAGAACGCCACATACCGTGTGCTGTCTCCTCTGTGGGGAATCTAAAAACCCTGAACTCAGAAACAGAACAGAACGAAGCTTACCGGGGTCCACGAGGGCGGGGCTTGGGGAGTTGTCACCACTTCAGTTAGACTGGAGGAGTACGTCAAAGGTATCTGTTGAATTAAATAAAAATGAAAAGATGACGGCTCTCAAAGTGCTGCTAGTCGTCTCGCACAGCTACTGCGACCTCAGCAGGGACGCTGTCATGTTGTATTCTCATCTCCAAACTTGGGGCCTGAAATAATCTCCCCAGCTCCAGCTCCACCCGCTGCCTACTTCGCTTGGGCTAGGGAGGAAGCAGCCGCTGTTCCACGCTTTGGCAAACACAGTCATTCTGGGCTTGCTCAGATCAAACTTCGGCGTCAGGGTCAGGACCATTGGGCCACTGAGGTTACCGTGGGAATACTCCCCAGCCCATCCGGGGCGGACTGCGGCAGACCCTGCTTCCCAGTACAAAGGTGAATCCACAGCTCGCACCTCAGAGCCGCCGCACAGAGTCGGCTGACTGGTTCAGACTGCATCACCTCCTCAGGTGCAAACCAGCGCCCTCCGCCCACGCTCGCCTCCATCCCCCCCCAAGGGAAGCCCCGGCTTTGTAGTCCTTTCTAGTCAAGACCCTTGTCTTTCTGTCACATCCTTCATCTGAGCAAACAATATTCTGTTACCTTTATCTTTGTGTTGTTGTTATGTCTTTTTGACACAGGTTTTCACGATATGCCCCAGGCTGCCCTCATACACGATCCTCCTGCCTCAGCCTCCGGAGTCCTGAAATTATAGGCGTGTGCCTTTGCACCCAGCCTGTTAGCTCTACCTTCAAATCATAGAGTCTGAAGCTATCTCACTACCTCCTCAGTGAACAGCCTGACACAAGCAGCCATCATCTCGGACTGGTTCCCTGTCTCTGTCTTAACCCCGAGTCTAGGCTCAGCACAGCACCTGAAGAAGGATCCTTTCATGGAATTAACCGCATCAGTTCTCATTTTTAAAGTTCCAGGGGCTTCTTAGGTCTGGGAGTCTGTCTTACTCAGGGCACAGCTCCATAAATGAGTTTACAAGGTGTAACTGTTAAGGCCCAAACGCACAGCCGTCCACTCCACCCATCCCTACCCAACTTCTTTGCTCCATTTGGGCCACACAGACCTCAAGGCTATGTTTAGCAAACTCCTGCCCCAGGGCTTTTGCACTTTCTGTTTTCCTGGCCTGAACTGTTCCATACCTGAATTATGTGCATAACTCATTCCTTCAGACTCCCTAAAGGCTGGGATTTAAAATTCACCTGGGATACATAGTAGGGACTGTGCTTTATCAGAGCTACATTTAATGAAATTACTCTAGAATGTTCTCTTTCCAGATGATGATTAAGAGGCTAATAGAAAAAATGGTGCCAGGTACCACAACAGCAACAGAACTTTGCTGTTTTCTGGATATTATTCTTTTCTTTGTTTTTTTTTTTTCATGGAATGTGCTGAATGTCTATAATTTTGTTCAGAAGACTGCAGAACCTGGAAAAGCTGTTGCTGCTAACGATGCATAACATACTATTATTAGTCTTTTTATATAAATATATATATACATATATATGTATAT
>NW_022900949.1:35585626-35595729 GCF_012274545.1 Fukomys damarensis
GAAAGGTAATAAGGGAGAGGAAAAAATATGAGAAACTGAAAAAATGGAAACAAAGTGTTTGTAAATGGGGAGGGGAGGAGGGGGTGAAGGGAGGGCAGGGACAAGGGGAAAAAATGAGAATCAAGACCTATTATGTAAAGGTACAGAATCCCAATGATGAATGTAACTGTACTGTATACCTAGATTGTACCAATAAACTCAATAAAAAGAACAAAAAAATAAATAAAATAAAATTCACCCGGGAAGTGAGGCCTTGGCTGGTCTTAATAAAACTGGACACCCTTGCCCTCCCCATGCCCTTATTGCTCCTGTTCCTCCATAATCCTACTTACTCGCTCAGCTGTTTCATCCTCCTCCATGGACTTTATCCCTTAACATCCCCGTTTGTCTATCTTTCCCTGCTCCCATTCCTAGGAAGGTAAGCTCCAAGCCAGGGAGGGAAGGGATTTTGCTCATCCTGTGGCATGGAACAGAAACTACATTAACAGTGTAAATGAATAATTTAAATTAACCGTTTAAATGAATTGCTGGGATCATGTTAGGATACCTGGTTATTCAAACACGATGCACTTAAATAATATTCTTCAGGTATAAAATGTAAAAGAAATGAAATTGTTAACACTCATGGGAGGTGCTAGGTGTAGCTCATTAGTAGAACACTTGCCTAGCATACTTAAGCCCTGCTCATCCCTGACACCACAAAAAGAAGGAAAATAAAGAACTGTAAACAAACTGCAGGACACTGAGCATTTGGGTCTTGCCCAAATTCACACATTGAAAGCCTGACCCCAATGCATTCGTATAGGGTGGAGCTTTGGCTAACTGGGTCGTGAAGGTGGAACTGTCCTGACCTGATTTGGGTCCTGAGGAGATGCCAGGAGGCGGGCGGGGGTGGCTCAGGGCCAGGGCATTGGCTCAGCAAGCTGGAGGCCCTGGGTCCAACCTCACCATGTGCCTGTACAGTCACAGAAGAGCTGGCAGGGGGGTGCAACTGCTGCTGTCCCAGCACTCAGGAGATTTGAAGTGAGCCCCCTGGTTCTCTCTCTCTCTCTCTCTCTCTCTCTCTCTCTCTCAGAATTGAACTGTGGGCCTTCACACTAAGTTATATTCCTTTTTTTACTTTTATTTTGAGACAAGGTATCACAAAGTCTCTAAATTGCCCAGGCTGGGTTGAAGCTTATGATCCCTGCCTCAGCCTCCCAGAGTGATGGGATTATAAGTGTGCACTACCACACTCTGCCGGGTAGGTGGATACTGAGTTCAAGGCCAGCCTGGGCTAGGTAGCAAGACTCTGTTTCAAAATAATAATAATAACTATTATTTTATTATAATAATACTATATAAGTGCATAGAAAGAGATCTGAAAGGAAGTCTGGTACAGAGTTAACAACAGTGGTTATTTCAATGGAAACAAATATGTTTACAGGCAGATGGAATGTGGATTTTATATTATCATATACTCTAGTTAATGTTTAACTTTTAACTTCAAATGTGTACTCACGTATCGTGTATGCATGTGCACGTGTGTAAGTGTTGTGTGTTCTATAAAGTGCCTCACACTGCGTTCTGACATTGTAGCCAGATTACGTAGGTCAAGCCTGTCCATATTTGTTATATAAACAGATGGGTATCCATCGAAGGAAAACATTCAGTGTTGTTACTTTGGCAAAAGTGCAATTTCCAAACAGGTAAAATCATAAATCTCATACAAATGTAAAACAAACACATGTCAGAGATTTAGTCTAATGGGTGTGCTAGTTTAATGGGAGAACTAGGGAAATATTAAAATTTGTTCCAAACGGATTGTAACTTAGATTGATGTATGTGCTTAGCCAGGCACTGTGGTGTTTGCCTGTAACCCCAGCCACCCAGGAAGCTGAAGCAGAAGGATCAAAGTTAGAGGCCAGCTCGGACAACACAGAGAGAGCCTGTCTCAAAATAAAACATGGAGAAGTGGGGGTGGAATTCCATGGTACAGCACTTGCCCAGCATGAGGAAAACTGTGATTTCAGTCCCAAGCACCAAAAAAAGCAAAACAAAAATCACATTCTCTACCTGACAGAATTCACTCGCAGTGCCGTGGTCGAGAACCACGTGGATGATTATCAGTCTTCCAGAAAATAAGCTTTTATCCCTCACACTGTAAAAGAGTCTTAGTACAAAAACAAGCAAAGGTTGCATCCCCAAGATGCCCTCCTGGGGAAGAGTGGATAAAGAGAAGAGGGTGTGTTTACGTGGTTGAATACCACTCAGCCATGAAAAGGAAAGCAATCCCATCCCCTGCAGCAACATGGTTGAAACTGGAGGTCATTAGAAGTAAGCCAGACACAGAACAACAAAGAGGTTCTCACTGGCTTGTGGAAACCAAGTCGATCGTGTGGAGGGAGGGAATGGAGTGGTCTCTGGCTGCTGGAAGGGACCTATGGAATGGTGTGTAAAGGAGACACCAAACACAGGCGCAGAGGAGGAATTACTTCTGGTTCTTCCGCACACAGAGTAACCTTGGGCTACGCAGTCTGAGATAGTTTTCCAAATGGGTGGAAAAGGAAACTACCCAGCCCCCACCTCATAGTCATGACTTAAAGGTCGAAGAGGTGGAGGATGCTTTTACCTTGATTCTGTTATTATGCACTGTATTTGCCTGTGTTGAATTATTACATGGTGCCTCATAATAGAGTATGCACTAATATTATGTGCCAATTAAAAAGTGTTAAGGGCTGGGGATTTCGCTCAGTGGTTCTGCCGCCTGCCTCGTTAGTGCAAGGTCCCAAGTTCGATCCCCAGCGTCCAAAAAAAAAAAGAAAGAAAGAAAGAAAAAAAGTGTTAAGCAGGGAAATGATACTGTAGTTTAAAAAAAGTTGGCAGTACTTGTTGGTTGGGTTGTTTTGAGCTTTCAATAAGAGGTTGCAGGTAATATTATTATGATGGCAGACTGATATTTTTTCCTGTGAGCCAATAGTTCTCTCTGTTCAATCATAGAATTTATCTTTTTTTCCCTCAATGTTATGTGCTCATAAAACATATTTTCAAAAAAAATTTTTTTTTTAGTTTCTTGAGACAGGGTCTCCCTGTGCAGTCCAAGGTAGTCTCCAACTCACTATATAGCCCAGGCTGGCCTCAAACTCATGGCTATCCTCCTGCCTCAGCCTCCCAAGTGCTGGGATTACAGGTGTGCGCCACCACATCTGGCCTCAAAAACAATGTTTAACAATGCTTGTTTTACTGCATGATTATGCATAATTTATAAATATTTGACATTTTAGATGTTGTCCTCAAAAACATTGAGTTGAGGTCATTGTATATCTTCCAAATTTTGAGCCGGACATGGTGGCACACACCTGTAATCCCAGCACTCAGAAGGCTGAGACAGGAGGATGGCTGTGAGTTTGAGACCAGCCTGGGCTACATAGTGAGTGGTCAGTCTCAACTACACAGTGAGACCCTGTCTCAAAAAAATAAAAAAAACAAACAAAAAAACACACAAATTTTGGCAAAATTCTTTCATCTGAATTTTAGGGATTTTTAAAAAGAATTTTATATACATGTTAATAAAATTATGAAAATTTTAAAATGCATCCCTATGATATCAGCAAATACCCAGCAGGCAGCTAGGCATGGCCGCAGTCCACAAAAGGACAGTCAGGAATCATTTCTGCTCAATTCCAAAAGTTTGCCAATTTTTCCTGACACTGCTATGTTTACAGTCATTCTTGGTATTTTGAAACACTTATGAATCTCTTTTCCAATATGTCAGTGAGCCCATGGTGCTAAATGATTTCTTTACACCTATGCAGACTGTTACTATTCATTTACTCTCTTGAAGACTGTTATGTAACAAAGTTTTCTAAATTTGATTTACAACTAAAACTTTGCCTTGTCTCTTTGCACAAGGTGATTTCATGGCTCTACTAATGTCCTCACATGTACTGGAAGTAACGTGATAAAACCTAATTAGACTAGATCATTTTGGCATTTCTTCCCTAAAAACAGTATTTGCAGTCTGCATAGAATATTGATGAAGCAGATTTTGGTTATCAAAGTAAAAAGGTGAATGCCAGCTACTCAGAAGGCTGAGGCTGGAGGATAGCAAATTCAAGGCCAGTTTGAACCGGAGGGGCTGGGGAAGTGGCTCATTGGTAGCCTGTGAGTCATTCCTCAGTTCAATCTCCAGATACACACACACGCGCGCGCGCGCGCGCACATGCTAAACAAGGAAGGAAAAGACAAAATTAAAACAAAAGCCACTACTATGTGAGATATTTCTTAGGCATCTTAGGTTACGAACCACTCCCTCCCGGTCTTTACTCTGTAGGTTTCCTGTTGATAGAGGGGAGATAGATATAACTACCAACCTACTAGAGGTAAGATCAACTAAGCTCATGTTCCTCAAAATCAATGAATGAATTCTAAGGAACAATGGATTTTTTTTGTTTTGTTCCGGTACTGGGGATCGAACTTGGGTCCTTGTGCTTGTGAGGCAGGCGCCGGAAGCACTGAGCCAAATCCCCGGCCCAGCACAATGTATGTTAAGAGTAGGAACATTTATTGGGGGATAGGAATAGCTCCTGGGAGACATAAAGGGTCCCAAATGGATTGCCAATGAGCCCACTTCTCAAAGGAAGTTTTATTTGTTTCGTTTTTTGAGACAGGGTCTCACTAGGTAGTTGAGGCTGACCTGGAACTCACTATGTAGCCCAGGCTGGTCTCGAACTCACAGCGATCCTCCTGCCTCAGCCTCCCAAGTGCTGGGATTACAGGTGTGCGCCACTATACCCAGTTTAAAGGAAGTTTTAGAGAGCAAAGTCAAGGAGAGAATGTGGATAAAAAGTATAATCAAATAAACAATAAGATTGCAAATATAGTCACTTAGGTAATATTGACCCAATAGCAAAAAAGGTATACCGATGACATCATTACTGTTGGTCATTTTAGTCTTAGAGGGTGGGAGAGGATGGGCCACCCCCAATGAGATAATGGTCTGTCTATGGGAAAGTCAAAAAGGGTGGTGCCAATGATCTCATCCCTTGGGGAAGTACTCAAATCTGGCCATTGTGACTTTAATCTTCTTCAGATGCACCTTTGAGGTGTTCTCATCCTCTGCACTGATTGGAGGGCCCAGCCCTGTCAGACATCCTACAATATTTCTACCTAAATTAGCTATCTATATCTATATCACTGCTTTCGCTCTTCCCAGGTGTATGGGGACCACAGTCCCTGCATCCCCTCCATTCATCAACTAGTGCAGAAAAATGTACCCGATACTAAACTATTAAGTGCAAGCAATTCTGTAGATAAGGTCAGTTTAATCGCCATAATAATTTGGGATGTTAATTTTAGGAACAAATTAGAGAAATCTCTACAAATATAACAAAAAATAGTTTTAAGTAGAACAAATGTGAGAAAATATGAATAGCAAAAATAAGTATTACCAGAAATATGGACAACTTAAGTCTTTGTAATATGCAAAAAACCCAGATTCATTAATATAATTTTTAAGCATGCATGTTGACTATATTTTCCAAACCAGATTGAAGTTTCACATAGTCCAGCAAAAGAATTGTTTTTTGCTATAAAAATATATATATGTGAAAAATTTTGCAAAAATTTAAAAATTTAATCATATATAGTTGTATAATTAATAGATACATTTCTCTGAAAATAAAAACATTCAATTTGGACTACCTGAAAAAATCTAAGATATGTGATCTTCCTTACAAATATCATCATCATCCTAATGAGATAATTGACAATGTGAAATAGGAAGAAAAGGGCTAAAGGTGTAGGGAAAGTGGGAAGGGTAGGGGAAAGGTAATAAGGGAACAAATATGAGAAAATTTGAAAATGGAAATAAAATGTTTGTAAATGGGGAGGGGAGGAGGGGGTGAAGGGAGGTCAGGGACAAGGGGAAAAAATGAGAACCAAGACCTGTCATGTAAAAGTACAAGATGCCAATGATGAATGGAACTGTACTATATACCTAAAATGTACCGATAAACTCAATGAAAAAAACCCAAATATCATCATCAATCTTCAAAGCACTCCATTTCGTCAGCTCAATTAAATCATTTAAAAATTGTGCCATTATTTTATGTAGTGTTACAAAAATTCAATGGTTGTTAGTTTTCCATCAGGGTAACAAAACACCTCAGGAACACATTAAAAGGAGGATAGGTTTACTTTAGGTCGCGGTTTCAGAGGTCTCCATCCAGGGCTATTCTGCCCCATCACTTTGGGCCCATGACAGGACCAAGCGACATGGTGGCTGGGAAACAGAGACAGGAGACATCCCCAAGATCCCCAGTGGCCTAACTTCCATCCTCTGCACCTCCCCTCCTTATGATTGTATCAGTTTGCAAGAGAACCAAGCCTTTACTGCAAGGGACTCTGGATACCTGCAGTGGAAATGATAGCAATGGCCCAGTTGCTTTCTTATCACCATCAGCCAGGATCGGCTTCTATTTCTGAATCTTAGAACCTTGATTTTTGCTTTTTGATTTCAGCAATTTAAATATAAGGAATTTATTATCGTACTAGGTACATGGGTAGTAACTGACTCCAGTTAATACTAATAAATGCCAATTTCATCAGTCTTACCATCTCTCAAAGACAGGGCACAAAATACTTTACTTTCTTTGCACTGGTTTGCACAGTCACCCCACCCCATTTCTTAATTTTTATCTACCTCATCAAAACAATATTAGCATATACCCTTTTAATCTTCAAAGTCTTCTGGATATTTCAAGGAGTTTGGAGGTGAAATATTATTCTCCTTGAGAAAACTACTTTCAGTGTAATGGACAATAATTAATAGGTGACATTTGTATAACAGTATATCTAAAATATACCATTCTCAGGATTTTGCATATACTACCCAATTTAATCTTCATGAGTGCAAGGAAGAAAACACTATTACCCTCATCATTGCTGTACTAAACAGCAGGACACGAACCCCCACAGGGTTTTTCACTGCTTGGTTAAGACCAGTGGGTGGCAGGGCTGAGTTCTGAACTCAGGCCAGCTCCAGGATTCATGTGCCTGTTGTAATAAGTCATGCCCTTAGACATTACAGTGAACCCTTGACTTACGAACTCAATCCCTTCCCAAGGGTTGGTTGTAACTCAAGTTGGTTGTAAGTCAATACAGCTGAGCTCTGGATGTTGGCCTGGATACACACTACAGATAACAAGAGGCAGATGAATCTTCCATTAACCTAAATAACCCAAGTTGTTCATTTCTCAGGCCAGTTATAACTTGAGGGTCAACTGTATTTGTTTCTAGCCACGTGTGGTGGCACGTCTATAATTCCAGCACCAGAGAGGCTGATGCAGGAGGATCACTGTGAGTTTGAGGCTAGTGTGGGATACCTAAGGAATCCAGGCCAGCCTGGATTACAGAGCAAAACTATGTCTCAAAACAACAATCAGGAA
The DNA here is from genome assembly GCF_012274545.1 of Fukomys damarensis. NCBI lineage: Eukaryota > Metazoa > Chordata > Mammalia > Rodentia > Bathyergidae > Fukomys > Fukomys damarensis. Next base: position 35,593,054 of record NW_022900949.1, read on the forward strand.
AAAAAGAAAAATTAAAAAAGGAAAAAAAGAGAAAAATCTTACCTAGAGTAAATTCAAATTCAATTTAGTTCAAAGCTAGATGACTTGAGCCCTGGGTGACTACTATATAAATTTCTAATTGTATCATGCTTCTTCCTGATACTAAAATACTTGCTAGCACACCACTGTTTTCCCATTCCCATTCTCATTAAAAATAAGAAGGTAAACAACATAAATTACCTGGCAAGTCTCTCACAAAATGCTCATCTGCTAGGCAGAGATCAGAAATTCCTGTCTCCAGCTTAGAAACAGAGCTGATGAAGGCAGCAAAGACAGGTCAGGGGCAAAGCTATAGAGTGGGTATCCAAGCAACAGGGAACGCTGCAGGAGGAGGGTTCCTTGTGCCCTGGCAAGCTGGGGACATTCCAGCCAGGCGCTTTTGAGCCTCTGGTGTGGAAAGCAGCTCAGATTCCCACACAAGGGAAAATTTATCAGTCAGGGAACCCTCGGCAAGGAGCAAAGGGATACACCCATCACTTTGGGCAAAACAAGGTTAAAAAAAAGTTGAGCTGACACAGAAGCCACACAAATAACAAAGTTAGCTGCCTCTCTTAACCCTGGACAAGTGCCTTGCTCAGAATTCCAAAGATCACTAAAGTGGAAAATCTTCACGTCAGCCAAGAAGTATGCATTGCTGACAGTCGCCTGAGAGTTCCATGCCAAAGTTTGCATCATGGAACACAAGTGCAATAAATCTGAAGCATCTAAATTTTCTGAATGAGGAAAGATACAAAACAAAAAGGAAGAGAGAAAAAGAAAACACAGGGCTGGGGATTTAGCTCAGCAGTTCAGTGCCTGCCTCGCAAGTGCAAGGACCCAAGTTCAATCCCCGGTGCCAAAAAATAAATAAATAAATAAATAAATAAAAAATAAAACACACTGTTAATGTCTGAAAACAAGGTTTAGCAAGGCCTGCCGTGGTGGAATATATCATAGTGTATCTTAAATAACATATCCAAGGCATTACTAGAACACTTTAATACACAGTAAGATTAGTCTTTGTCATATAAAGTGAAAAAATGGAGAAAATCAAATACCTATGTAAGTCTAACATTCACTGTTTTTTTAAATTTGTTTAAAAAGAACACATTTCCCTCGTCACACTACACCTGTCCCCCATTCATTTCTTACTTTGGTCTTCAGCAAAGTCCGTGGCTGTGTGACAGTGGGGGCTGGCCCTGTGACAAGAGCTAGACCCGTGCTGCCCACTCCCAGGCCTACTCTAGTCGATTCACTCGTGACAATAATTATGACGAAGAGGACGGAGGAGATGCCTGTCTCCGCTGGGATCCAGGAAGCAGCAGAGCTTGCAGAAGGGGAAGGGCGAGCTTTTGCTCTTCCCCTGCGTGCCCGGCCTGAGGAATCCACCACTCTGGTCACGCTACTGTCCTGACAGTCCTCTCACGGTCCTTTTCAGCTCCCACAGCAAAGGCAGAGGAAGTAAAAGGCACCAGGGGGCTGGGGCATGGGGACAGCGGAAGACAGTGGAGGGACCTTGATGTGGCATAGTGGGGTGGGTTCTGGTAACATGAGCATGGAGAGGTACAGAGGCCGTTGTTCTTGCTACGGATTCTGCAGCTGGGGATGGAGCTCTTAGCTGCACCTGAGACAGCAGAGCCAATTAGTGGCATCTGTAGACCAGAGTCCAGGCTTCTACCTCCTGGGAAGGGGACTGAACACTTCTGATCCGTTATGCTGGGGTGGATGGGGCAGCCCTTGGTGATGCTGACTGTCTTCCTGGCTGTAGGGAAGGCAGCCCTTCCTTTCCGGTTTTCTAAATGGTGGAGAAAAATTGGATGATCTGCTCAGGCCTGACTTTCCATTCACCGCCACCGCGCCCCCATCACTCTTGGGTCTTATTTATCTTTCTCTGTCATTTTATTCTCTCCTCCCCCTAAGGAGCGCTTTATGGATCCTATACATTCTTTTGAAAATGTGGCAACCCAGACTAAATTTAAGATTTGTAACATGATGACCTTGTGTTCTGCTCTTCAATGCATCCTAGATGATTTTCTGTCTCTACTCATTTGTTTCTAAATGTCAGAAGGACACGCTGCATGACTCCTTTTCACATGTCAGTCGTGACCTTGAGACATTTATATGGTTGACCTATTTCTGTAAGCCGGCTGGTGTGCATTCTGCCCCGTGCAGGAAGGCCCCTGTCAGTGTGCGTGTGGACACTGTGTCAGTAATGACCGGACGGAGGACGCGTATCCCAGAGAACTGGACCTGCTCCGGAACTGGCGCGGACCTGGTGCCCTTTCCGGGTTCCAGCGTGGGCAGTGCGGGGCACAGGGCTGCCCAGGACTGGAGTGTCGCGACCGCGCCCTCGCCTCGCAGATACTGAGCTTCGTGAGACTCACAACCGGAATTTCTCGAAGGCAGAACTTGGTTGTACGTGCGCAGCTGGGGGCTCGCCCGCCCCTGGAGCCCAGGCAGGCCCGCAGCCCTTTCCCAGGTGATGGCACAGGCCTGGAATGCGGCCGCCCAACAGCAGGCCCGGGTCCTGCCGGACTGGTTTCCAAATCACCAGCCCTCGGGCTCGGGTGACCCTGGGGAATTGTGCAGGCTGTCGCTGGAGGAGCATCGAGGTCTCACGGAGGGCGGCGCGGGGTGACCCTGAGGGACCGGGTGGGG
>NW_022900949.1:35596535-35609055 GCF_012274545.1 Fukomys damarensis
TGCGCTACGCTGCCGGCGTGATCTCTGCCCGTCAGGTCCTCGCAGGACCAGGGCCGGCCGGAGTCGGGGTGCAGCCAGTCACCCCGGGGCTCGGTCGCGATGCAGGGACCGAGTCAGAACTGAGCTCCAGACCTGCATCTCGGCGCCGCCTGGCCTGGGATCCGGGCTTGAGCTCCCCGTGGGCTCGCGTCGCCTGTGCTTCTCCATAATGACAGAGTTTGCAGGTTGGGAACTGTCACACGTGAAAGGCATTGCTTCTTCCAGCTTCTCGCGAGTCCACGGCTGAGCGTGCAGTTCTGCAGCTAGCTCTCCTTCCACACTTTCTGTGTCTCGCCTGCCATTTAGGAATAAGTAAAGCAGTACTGTGAGTCCACTTGGGGCTGTAAAAAGCCAAGGTATTTGGTAGTGTCCTGGTGCAAGTAAGAACTTTATAAGAAATGTAGGTTTAGGACCTGTGGACTGGTGGTGTAGGAAATGGTGCTGGAGAAGAGATTGTCTTGTAAAACCTTCTGTTAATATTTCATTTTATTTGAAGAGGCTCAAAACACTTTATTCTTAAAAGCATTATTTTTTGGAAGCGGTTGCCAGTACTGCAGTTTGAATTACAGAAGTGAAGTAGGTTGCCCACGGTCAAGTTCAGTGCTTTTTGAAATAGAACTTAAATTTCCTAATTTCCTGTCTAAAAGTATATGTCATTACTGAAACGCCAGCAGTTCTGATTTGGAGAAGATTCTACTTGGAAAGTTGATGAACTTGATGTAACTCAGGTTACCAAGCCTTGTTAGGAAAATATCTCATAAGATCACAACACCATACACATAACAGCGTTTTTAGGGCTAACACTCTTTAGGATCTGTGGGATGACACTTTCTTAGGTACCTTTGATCGCAGATGGACCGAAAAGAGAGTGTGGGACAGAACATACATGCCAGGGAATTTCACAAGACATGTTTCCAGCTACTAAAGGTTGAAGTTACAAAGCTAGAAACAGTCTGAGAATAGTCTTTGTGAAAACTGCCTTGGAAACTAGACCAAAAATAGAATTAATTAGGTTGGGATTTACTTTGTTTTAGCATTTGGTATACTTTAAAATCAAGGAAATACCAGCTTGCCCATTTGACTTCCTTAACTAGAGGAGGCTAACAAGCTTTTATTAAGACAAAACGTGTCTGGAAACGATGGATAAAATACCTTTGGGGTTAATTTTATTTTTTTAACATGGTAATGTATTCAAACTGGAAACTCCTGCTTTGGTGTAAACCGGCTCATTAGAATTGTTGTCTGTAGCTCTCTGTGACTGGGTTACCTTGCTGCTTTTTTATTTACAAATGCACTTTTATTTACAAATGTGCTTTTGGTTCTGAGTAACACATACCAGTGGGTTTTGTTTTCTGAGAGTAAATGTTGCCACGTGTAACTTGCTTTGTTACAGTGTCTCAGACAAGGGTAGGTATACTCAGACGGTGCTTAAGTACGGCTGTACTCTCCAGAGTTCATCACAAGGAACCCTTGGCAAGCTTCAAGACATTGAACTCTATCCTCTGTCTTTCTTATCAGGGTGTGTGTTTGAATATGCCTGTATTTCCAGGTCAAGGGCTATTTTAAAATCAGTTTGCATCTTAGAGACTAGTAAATATTTGGTCCATTTAAAATATTTTAATGCCTTTTCTGTTCAATCCCAGTAAGGGCAAAAGTCTTGGGGAATTAATAAAGGAAAAGAAGGAGGAACATTATACCCTGCTATTCGCTACACTCCCGTGCATTGCCATTTTGTGGTCTTTTTATAATGGAGTTATAAACATGATATTCCCATTGTTCGGGACCCATTATTAGGCTGAGGGAAGTCGCTGTGCTTCACAGAATTAGCAAAGGAAACAAGTGCTTCTTACCTCCTGGGGGATGTTCCAGATTGGTCCTTACAGGCAGGGGTGGGACTTAAAAGGATACAAGGAACACCTGCCTCCCCGAGGCACCCACCCCTGTCCCCATGACATCTGTAAGTTAGATTTATTAGACATCTGTACCCAGCTTAATGTCAGCAGAGAGGGCCTGGATGAACTCCTCCTGGAGCATACAGGGAAAATATTAAGGAGGAAGTGAAGGTTGAATTTGGAATTAAATGATGTCCGGGAGTTCAACCAGGTAGGCGAGGGTAGGAGTAGAGTATTCTAGGAGAAGGGTAGAGGAACTGTGTCGTGGTTCGGCATTGAGGCACAGAAACTTGATAAGAGTTTGAAAATCTGGAGCGTAAACTGTGCACGTTTGGGAGGTAGCATCGGAAGCTTGAGAGCCTCGTGAGATTAGGCCTTCATGGTAAGACTGATAAAAGAAGAACCTTCCGGAAGACACACTTTGAGAGACAACATAGGAGTCTTTCAGGAAAGAAGTGAAAGATATTACATAGTTGTGGAGGTTAGAAGTTGATTGTAGGAGAATTGGGTTGGGCATTGTGTGTTATTCTCTAACCAGGAGTTTAGAGCAAACAGATCTAAATGAGGAGACTCCAGCTGGTGGTGGTTCATGCTGTTGGAAGAGCTCAGGGCCAGGGTGCCAGCTTTTTATTAGAATAAAGGAGAGAGAGTTGAAGCCAGAGCTGTGGTGTAGCTGTGGTGCCCTTGTTTAGGGAGGGCCCTTGCTTAGGGAACATCATCAGTGCTGCTTGAGAATACAGGCTGAGACACGAGCACAGAGCTTGGCAAAAGATCTCACTAGAAGCCAGGTTTTAGGTTGAGGAAAGTGAAAGGTGAAATGTCAGTAGGTATTGTCAGGAAGCAGCAGTGAAAGGGAATACAAGAAAGCCAGCAGAAAGGACAGGAAGGTGTCAGTGGAGGGAGGCACGTGTTTGTGTGAAAGAAGTTGGGAGAGTGGAGGAGCCACGCAGGGCAGACAGGTGGGTCTTAGAAAAGCAGATGTGGTGGAGAACACAGGCAGTTGGGTGGCCACAGAAAGACAAGGGCATCTGTGCCTCATTCTGGAGAAGAAAACACGGGAATTTAGGGTGGATGCAGAAACAGTTTGAAAAGCGTAAGAGGGACTCTGAAAGGCCATCCTTTTTCTCGGTAGACACTGCAGGGAGAAGCTATAAGGAGCCGAAACATGTCATTTTTAATAGGGGGCGTGATATGAAATGATCAAGTGGCAACTAACAGAGCCATCAAAGCCAGTGAAATTCATTTACTCCAATTTGTTGTGTGCTGGATTAGCGCACTTAACTCAGCAGGAATAAGTAAGTAACGCTGGTAGAGTGACCCAGAGTTCACAGACTGCTTCTCCTCTGTGTTTATTTGCTCCTCATAATGACTGCGCCGGGCAGTGGCTGAGCAGGAGGCCCTCTGAGAGGTGTAGACCCAGGATGCTGTGGTCAAGGGCAGCCAAGCAAGCAGGCCAGGGTTCGGGTGGTCTGGGAAGTGGGCTCCCTAATGCGGGAGGGACGAGAGGGGTCAGCCTTGGAAGGGGATGCAGACTGGAAGTGGGCAGGGGGTGAGCGCTGCCGCGGCACCAAGGTTTGCCGTGTAGAGGTGTGCAGTTTCTCTCTAATTATGCTAGTATTCAATAAACCTTAAGTTTTCCAATGATTTAGATTTACAGAGTTTACAGAGATAGCAGTGTTCCCCTTTCCCTAAGCCGTTACAAGTTCCATAACCGTAGTGTCTGTGTCAAAATTTAAGAAGTGAACATGGGGACGGTATCATTGATCAGACTACTGACTTTGTTAACATTTTCCCAGCTGTAGGCATTTAGTGCTCCTGGATTCACTGCATTTCATCTGTTTTTATCTAAACCTTACTTTGTTTCTATAATTAATGCCTCCATTTTGGCGCCCTTCATTATGAGCTGTCTTGGTGTCACTCATAAACGTAACATACATTGTTTTCTATATTTACTTCTAGATCTAGGGCAGTGATGGCGAACCTTTTAGACTTTTCAATGATACAAACAGACCACTGCAGCATGCATACCATAGGTTCACCACCACTGATCTAGGCCATTGTAGGCTGATAGTCTCCATTTTTTTTTTTTTTTTTTTTTTTTTTTTTTTTTTTTTTTTTTTTTTTTTTTTTTTGAGACAGGGTCTCACTATGTAGTTGAGACTGACCTGGAACTCACTATGTGGCCCAGGCTGGTCTCGAATTTAAAGCGATTCTCCTGCCTCAGCCTTCTGAGTGCTGGGATTACAGGTGTGCGCCACCACACCTGGCTTCCAATTATCGATCAATCTTTAGTCTGATTTTCCATGATTTATCTTTGATCGCTTGCCATAGTAAGACTGAGGGGACTTTGTCTTCCCTTTTCTGAAGTTTTTGTAGTTGACCTTTTAAAAAACTGACACCACCCCAGATCCTAGAGTATCCCTCTCCACACTGGAGGAGACCTTGTAGGCAGCCCTCAGGTGACAGGGGTCAGCCTATCTGGGATAGATGTGAAGTCCTAGTCTCTTCCTCCCAAGGGTTGATTGTCTGATAGGAATTCCAGGGAGGGTTTTCATGACAATGGGGCTGTCTTGGGAGGATGGACCCCTTTTAAGAAAATTGAGGGAAAGGCCCTGTTACACAGCTGCTGTTCTCATCAGTTTGAAGGAATCAGACTATTGGTGTGGTATATTTGGGGATGACTCCTGCCTAGCATATTTATGTAATAATACTGTAATAATTATTTAATATTGCTGGGGTGTGGTGGCGCATGCCTGTAATCCCAGCACTCCGGAGGCTGAGGCAGGAGCATCGCTGTGAGTTCAAGACCAGCCTCGGCTACTTAGTGAGTTCTAGGTCAGTCTCAACTCCGTAGTGAGACCCTGTCTCAAAAAACAAAATCAAAACAATTATGTAATATGTAATAAATATTGTATGTAATTATGTAATAATACTTTTTGTTAGTGGGTCTGTCCTAATGATTGAGCCCAGGGCCTCAGCCATGCTAGGCAAATGCTCTGTCACTCAGCTACATCCCCAGCCTTAAAAACACATTTTGAATGTTAGCTTTCCATATATCACAGCCCAACTCAGTGACAAGACAGAGCAGAATTTACAGCTTACCTCAGTGTGGGAGAACACTACCTCCTCTTAGGGTGTCTTAGAGTGGGAAAGGAAGGGAGTGATTTAACTGAGAAATGCAAGTTTGGTTTAAGATGTGTCTTCACATGTGGGGGCTTGATTAGCCTTGGGTTGGAATCACAGTGTTACAGTTTGGGATTTGTTTGCAATAGTCAGGCAAACATTTTGAGGAAAGCAGTTCAAAGAATCTTAGGACAGAACCACTCATTGGGGTTTTCTGTTGAAGAGTTAATGTGTTGTTCAGAAGTTCCTTCCTGTTCTTCAGAAAAAGTGATCTCCTTAAAAGAAAAAGAAAAAAGTGACCTCCTCTAAGCAAGTGTTTCCAGGAATAGAAAAGTAATGCTACTAAAGTCAAGTTTGAGTCAGGCTGGCAGCCTTGTGTAAATGAGGGTGGTAATTTCTCACGTTTTATAGTCTGTTTTATATTACACTTGGGTATCTAAAGAACATCCTAATGTTACGATATGCATTTTTTTTTATATCACAGCAATTCTTTTTTTTTTCAGCTTTAATTGAGTTTATTGGTACATTTTAGGGATACAGTACAGTTACATTCATTGTTGGGATCTTGTACCTCTACATGACAAGTCTTGATTCTCCTTTTTCCCCTTACCTCTGCCATCCCTTCACCCCCTCCTCCCCTCCCCATCTACAAACACTTTATTTTCATCTTTTCATTCTCTCACATTTTTTTCTTTTCCCTTTTTACTCTTCCCCTACCCATCCCACCTTCCCTCACCTTTAGCTCCTTTCTTCCCATTTCTAAATGTCAGTAATCTTATTAGAATCTTATGCATTGTTGCAGATTATTTATACCAGGGAAACTATTGGGTATTTCACTTAGGAGTATATCTTCAATATGTATCCATTTTCCTATGAATGAATCTATTTTCTCATTCTTTATGGCTGAGTAATATTCCATTTTATAGAAAAACCACATCTTCTTTATCCAGTTTCCAACGGATGGGCAAATGGGCTGTTTCCAAGATTTAGCTATTACAAACTGTGCTGCTATAAACACGGGTGCACGTACTTCTCTGTGATATGATTCTTTTAGTTCTCTTGGAAAGATACCCAGCAGAGGGATGGCTGGGTCAAATGGAACCTCCAGTCCAAGCTCTTTGAGCTATCTCCATATTGATTTCCATAGTGGTTGCACCAGTCTGCACTCCCACCAACAATGGAAAAGGGTTCCTTTCTCCCCACAACCCTGCCAACATTTGTTATTGTGTGATTTCTTGATAGCAGCCATTCTTTGTGGGGTGAGGTGGAATCTCAGTGTTTTCATCTGCATCTCTCGAATGACCAGTGATGTGGAACATTTTTTCAAATATTTTCTTGCTGCTTTTACTTCTTTGTCTGAGAAATGTCTGTTCATTTCGGATGCCCATTTTTGAATCGGGTCTTTATATTTGTGGGGGCTGATTGTTTTGAGTTCTTTATATATCCTTGATAATAGTCCTTTGTCTGAGGAACAGCTCGTAAAAATTTTTTCCCACATTGTAGATTGTCTCTTAGTTCTGCTGATGGTTTCTTTTTTACTTACTGTTCTCAATCTTGACTTTAAACAATTCATCTTCTTATTTTCAGACAAGCATAGAATGTCATCAACTATATTGAGCTTTACATGCCCACTGCAGTGAACTTTTTAATGCAAGAAGTATTTGTGTATCATAAAAATACTGGGACAAAGAGCAATAATTTAAAGCAGTTGTTTGGAAAATTGTAGAGAAAAATTATACACATAATATAGTATGATTACTCTTTTTATACTTATGTGTGTTTATAAAATAGACATTAACATGCCTTCATGGATGGCATAGCTAAGTACAGGGCTTTGACAGATTGGTTTTGCTTTATTCCTTGTTTGGAGTTATGTATAGTACAGATTTTAATTCAGTACAAGGCAAACAGGTTATGTAGGTGCTTACACATGTTTTTCAAGGTCTGATTTGGTTCTGTGCTTTGGGTCAGTATTGGTGAGGTGCCTGCGGTAAGCATGGCCCTGCTGGATTTGGTCACCTTCTTTTGTGGCTCTTTTTATACTTTGTGTCTCCTTTTTGAGAAAAGGGGCAGCACTGGGATTTGCCCATTGCTCAACCACTAAATAGAATATAGTAATATCTTGGATTGTGGCTTTTATTGCATGCACTTTTGTAAAGTAATTTTTTAGCATAAAATATCCTTTCTTGTAGTACCAATGTGTCTATCTGAACAGCTGTGTAGACAAGGAAAATAGCCGTAGTTTATATTTAAAAAGACTAAAATTGGAAAATCCAATTGCCCTGTTTACTAGTCGCACTGCATTAGAGTTAAGACTCAACTTAAATTTTCTGACTAAAAAATGTGAATTATATAGTTAATTAAAACATTTATTTATCAGCATTTTTCCTGGGGGAGATAGATTTTGGACATATTTAGTCTTTCTAACCTATTAAATGTCAGCATTGAACAAAAAAACTTCTAGATGAAAACCTGTAATTCTATGACTTCAGGCACCTAGGTATAAATCAGACAGATATTTCAGATATTACTTGCTTACTTAATAATTGATTGGGAGAAGAAACTATTTTTTATACCTGTTTACAACAAGACTCATTTATTTGGGAATGTTTCAGAACTTTTAGTGCAAATGACGTCACGTTTTGAAGTAAGTCCGGGAACTAATTTAATGACTGCAGGGAAGTTAATAAATGGTTTCTTCTACCCTTCTAGGTTCTTTGGCTGGATACTAATTAAATTTCCATCCACAGAGTTACAAGAGAAAAAGCAGATTTATATACATCCATATGCACAGGAGTCCCTCATAATGACTTGATGAGGGGCCAGATGACTGCAGCTGGTGTAGAGCCCTAAACTACAAGGAAGGGGCCTCTGGGAGCAGGGATGGTGGAGACCCGTTACCGAGGGGCTGAGTGGGGAAGCTCTGGTGACTGAAGCTTGTCTTGTGGCAGTAATGTCTGTGGAATTAAGTGAGCTGGGAGCCTCCCTTTTCCTGATACACTCAGGTTCCCTCATGGATTGAACGCCTTCATGACAGGAGAGCTTTTCATCTGTGTCTGAGGCTTCACTCGCAGCTCTGGATTTGTCAAAGAAGTGCCTTGTGGGGTGTCATGCCTTGGTCTCCTGAAGTCTTCCTTAGGGGTGGTACGTTTCAGACCCCAAAAGGACCAGCTGGCTGCTGACCATCCCTGGGGTCTGCCCAGTGTAGTTATCCGCCCAAATGTTTATCATTCTCTTGCACAAACAGAGGTCAGTTATTTTTTGTGTCGTTGCCATTGAATATTTGTCTGCTTAAGACTTTGTCAGAACTACCAAGATTTTAATGTTTCTTTTAAATACAAATGGGTAGGCAAAAGATGGGAGAAACACAGTCCCATCTTACATGTGAAACTCAGGGCATTGAGGCAGCTTTTTGCAAACCTAAGGGCCTATGCAGCAGACTTGCATTTCTGCTTCCTGGCCTGATTGCAGTTCCTTTCCGTGCTGGCCTCACGGGCCACCGATTGAAGAGCTTGATGAAAGGCTGCTGAAGCCCATCTCGCCGTCACCCGGCTGGCTCAGGTGAGACAGCACAGCTTGGCAGCTAAGGCTGGGCTCGCTGCCATCTTCCTTTCCCAATTAAGTCATTTTGATATGATGTGGCACCGTGGGACGGCAGAGCGTTAATGAAGCCACCTGGGACTAAATGTTTCCCCTCAATGTACAAAACTCCAGGTCAGGAAAGGAGATTAGACCGGTGACATTTGAGGTTGTGGTTTTTCTTTTCTTTTTCCACCCACCTTCTTTGTTTGCTTATAAATTGTCTCAAGATAGAGGCTTCGAACAACTCTGTGGGACGCTACTCATGCAGAGTTCAGTGTAGGACCGGGGATTTAGCTCAGTGGTTCGCCAACTGCCCTGCGAGCTCAAGGACCCGAGTTCAATCCCTGCTACCAAAAAAAAAAAACAAAAAACAAAAAACAAAAAATTAAAAACAGAATTCAATGTAGACAGTGCCCCCTGCGATTCTGCATCATAGACCTCTTTGTATCAGTTTATAAATCGCATTGATACCCAAGGAACACCTAGGCTTCTACCACCTACTCACCTTGGCAACATCCTCTCACCACTTGAATTTTATAATTACTATTTCTTTCCTTATCTTGACAAATTTACCACATTTCTTTGTATCCTGAAACAGTCTATTGTTTAATTTTTAATTTTTCCCAACTTATACATAAATTATCTTCATATATATCTCTTTGCAAATTTTGTATTGGTCAACCACTTGAAAATAAATTTGTAGCCAAGTGTGGAGGCACATGCCTATAATCACAACACTTGAGAGGCTGAGGAAGGAGGGCTGCTGAGAGTTCAAAGCCAGCCTGAGCTGCATAGTGAATTTAAGACCAGCCTCAACCACACAGTGAGAGCCAAGCTCAAAAAAAACAAAAAAAATTCTTTGCAAATTTTGTATTGGTCAACCACTTGAAAATAAATTTGTAGCCAAGTGTGGAGGCACATGCCTATAATCACAACACTTGAGAGGCTGAGGAAGGAGGGCTGCTGAGAGTTCAAAGCCAGCCTGAGCTGCATAGTGAATTTAAGACCAGCCTCAACCACACAGTGAGAGCCAAGCTCAAAAAAAACAAAAAAAATTTGTAACTGAAAAATAAGCTAATAATTATGAAAATAAGCTTTAGACATTGTAGCTGTTCACTTCTAACAGTAGAGCATGTATCTCTTAAAATATGGATGTCCTCCTACATAGCCACTATACCACTGTCATGTTTTTAAATAGTCATGAGTAGCTGGCACAGTGGCATGCGCCTGCAGTTTCTGCTCCTAGGGTGAGCAGCTGAGTCAGGAGGCTCACTTGTGTCCAGAAGTTAAGACCAGACTGAGCAACATGGTGAGATCTCTCTCTCAAAAAAAAATCATATTCTAACTTTTACGGTTGTCCCGAAAATGTCTGTCACATCCCCCTCCCCCCCAAGATCCCAGCAAGGTTCACATGGTGCTGAAAATATTCAGGAACAGGCTTCATTATTCTTAGTTCACTTTCCTTAGCCCTGAGAAAGGGACACTGCCAGTGGAGAGTGAACATTAATTAGATCTCAGGTGAAGTCAAATTTGTGATCATCATAATAACATTTGAAAAAACCCATCAATTTTCTGGATTTTTCTTTTTTATTTTTTTCATTGAGTTTATTGGTACATTTTAGGTATACAGTACAGTTACATTCATCCCTGGGATCTTGTACCTTTACATGACAGGTCTTGGTTGTCATTTTTTCCCCTTGCCCATGCCCTCCCTTCACCCCCTCCACCCTTCCCTATTTACAAAAACTTCATTTCCATTTTTTCATTTTCTCATATATTTTTCTTTCCCTTATTTCCTTTCCCCTACCCTTGCCACTTCCCCGATACCTTTAGCCCTTTTCTTCCTACTTCACATTGTCAATTATACCATTAGGATCTTGTATTCAATTATAGTTTTTCACACCAGAGAAACTATTCGGTATTTACATGTGTGTGATTTATTTATTGCACTTGAGTATATCCTCAATATGCATCCACTTTCCTATGAATGACTAATTTCTCATTCTTTATGGCTGAGTAGTGTTCCATTTTATAGAAAAAAGAAAACGATAACAAAAAAATAAATCAATCAGAGTTGGTTTTTTGAAAGAATAAATAAAATCAATAAACCCTTAGCTAACCTTGTCAAAAAAAGGAAAGAAAAGGCTCAAGTCCATGCAATTAGGAACAAAAGAGGTGAAGTCACAACAGATCCAACAGAAATCCAGCGGGTCGTCAAACCTACTTTGAGAACTTGTACTCTTGGATTTTTCTGTATTATCCCATGGCTTTTTCCTTTCTTTATTCCTCAGTTAAGATATAAGGCTTATAGAAATAACTACATAAGACATAGTGCCCTTTTAATGTGTAATAGAATGGAGGAAGCTGGGTTGGTGCCTTGGACTGGGAGGTTGGGTTTAAGCAGTGAGGTCTCACTGCTGGATTGCCTCAGTCAGACTTGCCTTGGGCTCATGCCACAGAGGCCCACTCGGCTTCTTTGTGTCTAAGCACCACACAGGCGTGATACTCCGAAGACCGTGCCCTGTGTCAAGTGGTCCAGGAACTCTGTCCTACCGGGCTGCGGAGGAAATTCAAGTTTGGAAGGACAAGGAGGCTTCGTCAGTTATAATTAGTATGTGTAGAGGTTCTGGTCAAGGAGGTGATAAGACTGCCTATAAATATGGCGTTGCTATGTACCTTGACCCGTTGTCACCATCAGTAAGGTCTTGGATTCCCCATCCTGCTCTTCACTCACACATCTGCTCATTCAGTGGAAATAAATCCAGAATGGATTGAATCAGCTCCTTCCTCTTCTTGGAGAGAAAAGAAATCTACGCCTATGTGGAAACAATGAAGAAATGGACAGAAGTTACTGAAATCAAGAGCACAGCCTAAAGTTCTTTTAAGAAAGAACTCTTCACTTTTCAGGTTTTTAAAAGACCACCGTGTCATTTCAAGCCCAGAACTCTGTGACCCTTGCTTGTTTCCTTTTGCTTGATAGCAAATTTTAAAGCTGAACTGAAATACAGGGATCAGTGTGAGTGTTAAAGGACCCACAGTAGGAAAGCTGGCTGTGCCTTTCTGTCTTACTTTGTGGGGTCCAGGCACAGAAGGGGTGGAAAGTACGTGTGATTTAGTATACTATGCCTGGTTGAATCTAAACCACCGCCTGTTTTGATAAGTTTAGAGACTTCAGTAGCTGTCATCTTGAATGGGCTGTATCCTTGGCATCTCGGTCCCCAGGCCTGTGTTCCTATCCTTTCTTGCCCCAGTACTACACAGTACCTGGGCCTCTATTCTTGGACCTGGCCTCAGGAATCATCAAGAGCTATCCGTGATATTCACTGCACTGAGTGCACTTCAGTGCCTGTGTCCGCTCTTATAACAAATGCCACCGACTAGTGGCTTGAGTAACAGGCATTTGTTTTTCACAGTTCCGGGGGCAGAGTGCAAGATGAAGATACTGCCAGTTTGGTTGCTGGTGAGGGTCTCTTCCTGATGTGCAGATGGACACCTTGCTGTGTCCACATGTGATGGAGGGAGAGATCGTCTCTCTTATGCTCTGTAAGGCACCAGTTCACTCACAAGGTCCTCACTTTTAAGACCCAGTCACCTCTCGGAAGGCTCACTTCCCAACACCAGCTCTTCCCAGGGGGGAATAGTGACTCAGCATGTGACCTGCGGTGGGGATAGAAATAGTCTATAGCAAGCACAGTTCGGTAAGTTTTGACAGACATGCTGTATACCTATGCCACATACCTATACCATTGCCACAGTCAAGATAGTGAAAATTACCTTTCATCCGCAAAGGTTTTCTCTCATTCACAATTCCCTCTTCATCCTCAGGGTACTCACCGATCTGCTTTCTGACATATAGACTGAGTTTATGTTTTGTGGAATTTTAT
>NW_022900949.1:35609216-35631714 GCF_012274545.1 Fukomys damarensis
TTTTTTTTTTTTTTTTACTCAGCATCATTTAAGAGTCACCCATGTGTGTTTATGGTTCATTCATTATTTCAATACAAAACAGAAGTATCCCATTGTATGCGAGCAACACAGTTGGTCCGTTTCCCCACTGGGCACTTGGGATGTCCATAGTTTGGACCTATTACAAGTACAGCTGTGGTTGACATTTGGGCGCAGTCGTACACAGAGAGGCATGGACACATTTATTTCTTGAGGTCATTTGGTGCGTATATGTTTAGTCTCTAGGAAACCGAAGTGGTTATACTACTTTGTGTCCCCTTGGGCAATGTAGAAGAGTCACAGTCCTTCCACTTGCTCTCCAATGCTTGTCCTGCTCCGTTGATTTTAAATGTGGGTCGTGCTCATAGATGTGTAAGTACCATGTTATGTTTTGGTTTTCATTTCCCCAGTGACTTAGGGTGCTGAACATCTTTTCATGGGCTTATTTGCCATCCGTGTGTTGCCTGTGGTGAAGTGTCTCTTCAAATATTTGCTTGTGTTTTAAATTGGGTCAACTGTTTCTCTTTATTGAATTTTGAGAGTCCTTTATGTCTTCAGGAGGTGAGGCCACAAACAGACCATTACTGGATAAGTCACTTGCAAACATCATCTTATAGTCTGTGGCTTTTCTTCTCATTCTCTTAATAGCATTTTTTAAAAATCAGAAATTTTAATTTTGGTGAAACTTGTATTTACCAAATGTTTTTCTTTTACAAAGCATTCTTTTGCTGATTCTTATATTTAAGAACTCTGCATAACCCAAGGTCCTAGAGATTTTATGGAGCTTTAGAGTTCTGTAATCTATTTTGTGTTAAATTCTATATATGCTGTGAGCATGGATCAAGGACACCCCCCCCAACTGGGGCAGCACTTTGTGTTGAATTTCCTTTGCAGTATAGTTGAGAAGCAATTGATCATAAACGCATGGATTTACCTCTGGATGTTTTATTTTGTACTATGGATGATGATTTAATTTTTTATGCCAATATGACACTGTCTTGATTATTAATCATTTTATGAGAACTTTTAAAAAAATTTTAAAACTCTTCAAAATTCTTCAACTTTATTATTTTTTACAAAGTTGTTTTGGCTCTTTTGTGACTTTTGTATTTTCATATGAATTTTAGGGTCAAACTAAATTTCTACCAAAAAATATCGTGCTTGGTTTCTTACTGAAACTGTGTTTAATCTGTAGATCAATTAGGGGAGAATTACCATTGTAACCACCCTTTCTGAATTGTTTAAAATCCCATCTGCATCATTTAGACCCTTATAAGCCCAAAGGCTTTACTTAACATCTCTGAGCCTGAATTTTTCTGCCTCTAAAACGGAGGTAGAAATTATTTGGTAATAATAAAAATAGGTTAATCAATATTTGTAAATTGTTTAGTTACTATTTTTTTTTCTTTAGCAAACATTTAATGGATATTGAAAATATAAAGTGTAATAGCATCAGTTAAACCTTTGTTGTTGTTCTGGGGATGGGTTCAGGGAGTACTGGGCTAGATTGGCAGTTCTTTTATATTTTATTTTGAGCAGGGTTTCACTGAGTTGCCCAGGCATCCCTGAACTCACTGTCCTCTTGCCTCAGCCTCCCAAGTAGCTGCGATTATAGGCAGGAGCCACCACTTGTAGCTCTAATTTGTTGTTGTTGTTGTTGTTGTGTTTTTATTGTTGTTTTTTGTTTGTTTGTTTTTGAGACAGGGTCTCACTATGCAGTTGAGACTGACCTGGAACTCACTATGTAGCCCAAGCTGGACTCGAAGCCGCAGCAATCCTCCAGCCTCCGCCTCCTGAGTGCTGGGCTGTTGTTTTTTTTTAATGAGCTCATATTACTTCTGTAGTGGGATTTGTTGTGACATTTTCATACACATAACATATTTCATCTTGCTCTTGTTTTCTACTTTCACTGTAGGAACTAGATTTACAGGAAGTTTTTTGTTTTGTTTTGTTTTTGTACTGGGTATCGAATTCAGGACCTTGTGCTTACAAGGCAGGCAGCAGAACCACTGAGCTAAATCCCTGACGATTTACAGGAAGTTTTACCCAGTTTGGAAACATAATTCACCTTTTACTTTAACTTGACAATGGCATGAGAGCAGAGACCTCTATGCAGAAGAGCTCATTTTGCCTAAGTGCAGCGAGGCCTTGCCAAACCAAACAGTGAGAGCTCCTTGCATGTGTCAGAAATGTCATGGCCAGTTAGTTGGCAGATTCTGTTCACCTAGCTCATTGGCTACTACATACTGGCCACTAAGCAGATCCTATGCTGGGCTCTTGGAATTTAAGAATGAGGCCAGATGTCAGTATTTTCTCCTCCCAAAACTTGTGGATACAGAGAAAGTACAATCATCACTTATTTTGAAATATTTATTATGTAATTGATTATTTATGCACTTAGTTTGTTGAGACAGAGTCTGCTGTGTAGTCCAGGCTGGCCTTATACTCACTGTGTATCTCGGGTTGGCCTCAAAGTCACAGTGATCCTCCTGCCTCAGCCTCTTGAGTGCTAGGATTACAGATGTGCACCTCCATGCCCAGCCCCAGACAGATCATTTCAATGAGACTGATAGGTAAATGAGGAGAGTTCTGGAAATACAGTCGAAGAGGGCTGATTTGGAGCGCTTCCACAGGAAGTGGTCTTGAAGCTGAGGCTTGTTGGGGCAGGGAGGTTGGGGAGAGGGTATGGGAGAAAGAGAGAAAACAGAGTTCTGCGCTTTGTACTGAGAGCACACATCTGGGTACAAAGGAGCGCATGGCACTGGGCCAGAGGAGAGGGGTCCCTCATAAATGAGTGAAGTGCTGTGACTCAGCCCTGATAGTCTACCCGGGAGAGTGGAGATCAGAGAGCAGTTAGGGAGATGGCTGAGGCCTTGAGAGGGCAGGGCAGGTCTGAGGCCAGAGGAGCCAGGAGAGGGGCCGGCAGCCACCAAGCTTCTGACCCAAGCAGCTGTTAGGCAGCTTCATCCCTTGTCTGCTTTGAAGCAGAACACGAGAAAGAAGAAGTGGGTTTGGCATGGGAGAGGACAGACGTTCACTTCTGTTGAAGTTTTGGTGACATTAGGGAGATCGCCCGTGAGTGGCTTGTTGGGGTCAGGGATGCAGTGGCAGCAAGAGAGGCCATGAGGCTCACGGGCCAGGGGCCCAAGAGGGCAGAAGGAAGGAAGGAAGGAAGGAAGGAAGGAAGGTAGGTCGGTCTGTCGGTCTGTCGGTCTGTCGGTCTGTCGGTCTGTCGGTCCGGTCCGAGGACCACCTTTCAATGGTGGACTCGCGCAGCGCAGTGTCTCGGGGATCTGCTGTGCCATCAGAGCCTGTTTCCTTCTGTCCCCGCTGCTGCTCAAGGCCAGCATCTTTGTAACCTGTGCTTGTAGGGTCTGCAGAAGAGCAGGGGCGATGCCAAGAATTCTGGGAGTTGAGTAACACTGTTCTGAAGCGCCACTACTTGGGAATTACCTTTGATTCCTTAACCATTAGAATGGCACTGAAGGAACCTGGATAAATCTTGTTTGTGTGCGTGTATCCCTGAAGGACATGAAGTAGAAACCCCAAGCTCCAGTCACGCACCTGCGAGCACAGCGTGTAGAGGGCGGGTGCAGAGGGTTCGTGGGGACTTTGCCACACTTTGAGGACACTTCCGTGTTTAGAGGAGCCCAGTTCAGATTCTAGCCCACTGCTTCTATTTTACTGCGTGTCCTTGAGGTGGCGTGGCTTGGCTTTTGTCACGCCCGTATCTGGAGGAGGAGGTGGACTTAATACGGGTAACTCAGGATTCCTGCTTTGTCTTTTGGTGACCTTGTGACCTTGAAGAACCACCCCCATTCGTCACCACCTCTACACACCCCTTGAAGCACCCTGGGTTGCTGAAGGTGGAAGGAGTGGCAGGGAAAAGAAACAGATGTGACGTGTTCCCTCCCTCCAGATGTCAGGAATGGCCTGCCCGCCACAGTGCCCTGACGCCAGCGTGGGCTTTGTCCACAGTGCCCTGGCTGCACGCTCTCTTGTGTCAGCATCTCTCTTGTCCTTATCGGCCAGTCGGAAGCTGACGTGTCTGTCTTGTGTGTTACTTCTAGTACAGTAAGATTTACTTTCATAACCGTTTAATAAACAAGTTACAGTTAGTAAATGAAAATTTATTACTGCTCTCTGAAATCTGAAAATATTCCCCCAAGGTTAAAATCTTACCTTTGGTAGACCTTCTAATGAGGAGTTAGAAGGTTTGATCATACTAACAGCTTACCACTGCTTCGAAGGTACTAAGTCTTTGGCGTTATTATAAATGATTCATTTTATTGGTAGAGAAACAGTGAAAAGTGGTGATGAAATTTGCCAAAGCTTTGGAGCTAGTAAGCGTGGAGTTTGGGGTAAACCTTTTCACTGCAGTTCTTTTTTCTGAGCCGCTGTCTTTACTGAAGGTTGCTGGGGAGAAGGAGCCCTAGGGAGTGAGGCGGAGAGGAGGTAGAAGAGGGGAGGGTGTGGGCACGGAGACCAGCTTCAAAACCAAGCAGTAGTTGACACTGCCTGCCACCCTCATGCACACTGCCCCTTGCATGTGCTGTTCGAAGTCAGTTTGGGTTTCAGATGACTTTTAAAAATCACACCAGTGCAGCTGGGCTTGGTGGCGCACACCTGTAATCCCAGCGCTCAGGAGGCTGAGGCAGGAGGATCACTGTGAGTTCAAGACCAGCCTGGGCTACACAGTGAGTTTCCAGGTCAGTCTCACTACATAGTGAGACCCTGTCTCAAAAAAACAAAACAAACAAACAAACAAAAATCTCACCAGTAAAACGAGTGCTTTTTGACCGTTTGTTTACTTGTCAGTAAATAGAAATGATAATGTCTATTTAGCCTTCTCCTTTTGGGGTCAGTCTTTTGAGGATCTAATAAAAATGATAAAAGTTAGTGGTTGAGTGGTATTCTGTGTAAGATGTTCTTCCTCTGTCCATGCTCTGATTGTAATCTAAGGAGACCGGGTACATCCAGATCTACACAGAAATACTATAACTCCTTTTTCTTCAGTTAACCTGCAGAACAATAGATAATTGATTCTTTTGTTGCATTTCTGATTTAGGGTCTGTATGGGCTGTTTTTTGTCTTGTGTTCAATCCTTTATGTTGTAATTTTTAAATTTTATTTATTTATTTATTTTTCTTTATGTTGTAATTTTAGCAAAGATTGTCACTCTCCTGACAGGAATAACAGTGCTTGGATCATCAAGATAAGTCAGTCACTGTCTCTTTGTTTCAGGTTGCATAACTGAATTTTGACACGCTGTGCAATCAAATGAATGAATTGGCAAATATGTACTTAAAAAAAAAACAAAACAAAACTATGGGCCCGGGGATTTGACTCAGTGGTTCCACCACCTGCCTCGCAAGAGCAAGGGTCCGAGTTCGATTCCCGGTACAAACAAAACAAAACCTATTGTGCAAAGCAGTTTTCTTTTTCTTGAATTTTAGGAAACAGATGTCGATGACAGATATGGAGATTTGGATTCCAGAGCAGATTCTGATGTTCCTGAGATCCCGCCGAGCTCCGACAGGACCCCCGCGATCCTGCAGAAAGCACTCTCTGGCTTATCCTCAAGGTCTGACTGCTGGGGGCTGGGTCTTGGTGGCAGGTGACCCTGAGGTTATTCCTCCCCTGTGATCGGTTTGGGGACCACAAGAGAGAAAGCTGATACTTTTTGACTATACAGTGTATGAGGTGTAGTCCTAAGTGTTTGATGTATACGACCTTTACTTTTTTTTATTGTGGTTTTAATTGATCTTAAAATTGCTACCCAGAATCACAGTACTTGACTGTCATTTTCTGTTTGTGCTGCGTCTTTCTTTTTTTTAAATTTATTTTATTTTTTTGGTGCTGGGGATCAAAGTCAAGTCCTTACGCTTGCGAGACAGTCGCCAGAACCACTGAGCTAAATCCCCAGCCCTGTGCTGTGTCTTTAAATGTTTAATGGCCACAACAATTCAGCCCATTTAAATTTAATGAATTATATGTCTTAGTAATATGGTTACAGTGGAATGGGCCAATAATAGTCCAGGGTTGTTTTTTTTTTTTTTTATAATTTATTGAAAGACATCCAGTTGAGCAAGTCCATTTTCTAATGAACAACGAGGAAGGAACTGCTGAGTGTACACATGGTAGTAGGTAGCAAGCAGCTACATTTATTGAAAATCACAGGAAGCTGTGCTCAGGGGTGTCTGTGCCATCAAAGGTATAACACAGACCAAGAAAGGTGCCAGGCTGACAGAAAAGCATTGCACACAGGTCAAAACCATTAGAAAGTATCCCCAGCAAAGAAAAGGGGTGGATACATCAGTGCCTCCCAGTGAATGTCTAGGTGTGACCGACCAGATCCTGAGCCATCTTAGAGGCTCTGACCATGCCTGCTCATCCCAGAATTCACTGCTTTTATTATATTTACGAGCCTGTAACAAGGTGGAAGTAGGGTGAAGGTGACCCGAAGGTCGGGCTAGGAGATCCCATGCACCTGTGCTCTTATTGGGAGCATTGACAGGATCTCGTAACATTTTGTTATTTTATTCTCCACCTCTCTTAGAACAGTGGAAGCAGGAATAACCAGAGGGTACTGTCTAGGATTAAAGGGAGGGAAAGGAATGACTGCCTCAGATCCATTGTCTCTAACTGTGTTAACAGGAACTATAAAATCTTTTAAAGCAAAGTAATATGTTTTATTCAGATTAGTGTGTGATGTTACGTAGTAATAAGAATAGTATTTCCTCAGCTTTTTTGACTGATAAATGGAAGTGAATACATTTTATACTGCATCTAAGAGTCATATTAATAAGAATTTTTTATGTGCTGTAAAAATGCTACGATTGCTGCACGTGGTATCCCCTGACTTCTTTTCTGTTTGATGCTATCCAGTGTTATTGAACACAAGTGCTGGATTCAACTTACTGTCTTGGTTTTTACCACCACAGGTCAAACATAACCTGCATTTTGAAAACAATGGGTTTGGTCATTTCTAGAAAAAATTCTATGAGTTTCACTCTTTCTTACTTTCAAGGGAGAACTATGCTAGGGGAGTAAGGAGGGAAATAGGCTTGGACTCAGTTTTTCCTGCTGTGTTGTTCATAGCCCGGACCTCCTCTCTGATTCTAGAGTATGTGGATTTCTTTCTCCCTCCCTAAGCAAGTGGCAGGCAGTTCTTGAATAGACACCATGGGGTGGGGCTCTGACACAGTCAGCCTGAGGTAGCCTCCGGTCCCTGTTCAAATGCCTGTCAGATGCCTCCAGAGCTTATGGCCAACTGGTTGCAAGTTGGGGTTCCCATAGCCACTCTTTTTCCTCAGTTTGTTAAAGCAGTTCGTGGAATGCAGCCGAAACACAGGCTTCTAGTCACCAGGTTGTTTTAAAGACTCTACTGGATAAGGCCAAGCAGGCAGAAGAGGTCCCTGGGCTGGCTCTGAGGAAAGTCTTAAACACAGGACCTTTGGGGCCCGCCCGTCCAAGCACACACCCCAGGCTGGGTTCTCATCACCCACCTGCAGGTCTCCGAGTGTCAGCTGCAGGGGCTCCTGGGCCTTGTCCTGCTGGGATTGCACAGGGACTCTCTTAGCACACGCCGCCATGGTACATGTGCTGGGCCACTCACCAAGGGGACCCAGCAAGGCTGGCCATGCGGGTCCTTACCCGCTGGCTGCCTGCACAGTGTCCCCTCCTCCTAGATGGGGGCAGGAGTACCTGAGACAAGGGTATAGCATCTGCAGCTGGCTTCACCATACAAAGGGAGGGAAAATTAGAGTGTAGGGTTAGTTTCTATGTCTTGCCTTCAGGAAGAGAAATTCACAGTTTCCATGCCTATCTTAGAAAAACAGAGCAGATGATAAGGACAGGAGGAGAGAAGAATTTTGCTTTGATGTCTCTTCTGAGGCATTAGTCTAGTCATTTAGGGACTTATACACCTGAGTTGTGGCTGTAAAGCAAAATGTATGCATCATAATGCCTTAACCATATTAGAATAAACTGGTTCAGAGAAAGGTCTTCAGATTTCTTTTTCTTTTGAATCTTTAGATTTTTTTAACCAACGGGACAAATCTGTGCTGTCTTTTATTGAAAGCAGGATTATTAGCTTCATGGTTCATGTTCCCAGTTGTTTTCATGACCTAGATCACAGGGGTCCCTTAGCTTTTAAATCTCATCAGGTCTGTCTCAGACCTGAAGTGTTTTATAATTGGTGTTCTGTAAGGAAAATGCCTCATTCCTGTATACCACTCCTAAGGAGACCTTCCTTCCTCAGTAAGGACTTCTTTTCTAGTATAAGGTAACAGTAACAAATAATAGCAGCTGGTATCCACCCGGCATATGTCAAGGGTTAAGTGCTGCTCCATTGTTTCTGTCCGGACCTGGCAGCCCTGATACACAGTTACAGCTCTGCAGCTATTTAGTAACTGAGGAACTGGAGGCCCAGAGATACTGTGTCAGGGCTCATGTAGCTACTCAGTGCTGGAGGTGCTTTCAGACTGGCACTGGGGCTTTGATACCTGTGTTCCTACCTATGCTATGTATGAGAGAGTTGTTTTTTGTTTGTTGATTGGTTGGTTTGTTTTTTAGAAACAGAACAGTGGTGTAATACCCAGGCAAATGGGCCCTGACCCTCCTCAGAGCTCGCTGACCTGGCGAGGTGGCCCTGTCCCTCCTCGGGCCCCTCCTCCAGCTGGTGTTTGGCTCTGGGTGGAGACAGTGTAGGTTGTCACAGCAGTGGCGCTACTGCTGGTAGGTAGTGTGTGGAGCACAGGCACACTGGGATGTCCCAGAGAAGCCTCTCATAGCACAGGGTGATGTGGCCCAGAATGTCACCGGTCAGTAGGCTGTGAGACCCCGAAACGTCCATGGTGACCTTTTTGGTGTTCTTAGACTTTATGATGCCTTCCTCCTCCAGAGAACCCCCTCACTCCTGCCCACATCTGGGGCTCCAGGCTCCTTTGTCCGTCGTGGCCCCAACTGTCCTGGACCTGGCCTCCTGAGGACCTCTCTGCAACCTTAGGTGAACTGCCTTGTACCCATCCAGGTTCTTGGTGACTGTGATACTTGTGCCTCTAGGAAAGTAATTTCTAAAAATCTTTTCATTAACTTTTAAAATGGAAACAACTCCCTAGCTGTAGTAATAACAAAACATTTTGTACCACATAGCATTTTCAACAGTTTAAGTGTGTAACCATTCAGGAGGTTTTGTGTGTGTGTGTGTGTGTGTGTGTGTGTGTGTGTGTGTGTGTGTGGTGCTGAGGATTGAACCCAGGACTTCATGCATGCTAAGCACATTCTGTACCACTGAGCTAATCCCTGGACCTAAAATGATCACTTTTAAGGGTGCTGCATCTTTTGTTTGTTTGTTTTTTGAGATAGGGTCTTACTATGTAGTTGAGGCTGACCTGGAACTCACTATGTAGTCCAGGCTGGTCTTGAACTTACAGCGATCCTCCTGCTTCAGCCTCCTGAGTGCTGGGATTACAAGCGTGCACCACCACACCCAGCAAGGATGCTGCATCATAAAATTACTGTTGGGTTGACCTGGCCATCAGATGAGGGCTTCTCTTAATGTGAGTGCTGTAGTGAGGCAAAGAAACCAGGAGTTCTGGGCCCAGAACCAGACCACCCTGTCTTGGGCCGCAGTGATTGCCCCTCCCCATGCATCATTTTGAATCCAGTGCTTCTCCCTGAAAGATGGGTTTTGGCTCTAAGTGCATTGTGTTCCCCAGGGTTCATGTGTGGGAAACTGAGTCCCCCATGAGACAAGGCTGAGGGGTGAGACCCAGTAAGAATGGGAGTGCCCACATGAGTAGATGGATGTCCCTGCATGGTGTAAGTCAGTTGTCACTGGACAGCTTGTTGCAGAAGTGACCTTGGCCCCTCTTGCTTGCTCGCAGTCTTGTCCCTTTACCATGAGCTAGTGTAGAGCCTCGCCAGTGGCCACACCTTGATGCTGGACCCAGCCTGCAGACTGGTAGAAGCAAACCTCTGTTCTTCATGTTACCCAGACTGTGACATTCTATTATAGCAGCAGAAAACAGTTTAGGACACAGTATCCATGGGTGTGTGTGTCTACTCTGTGTCCAGGCATTCTTGGGAAACTTAGAGGAGAGCCATTTGAATGACAGTAGGATATTAAATCCTTACTTTTGATGTATGTGTGGTGGGGTGGTTTTCAGGGGTAGGAAAGACCACTAGAATATGTTCCTCAGAGGCTCAGGTTTTCAGTTGTCACAAATGTTGAAAAGTGCTACGAAGAGAGTGGCTTTCCTGTTGAAAGTCTCTGAGTCGGTCCTCCTGGCTGCTGGCTGCACCTGCCTGGGACAGGTTCTGGCACTGGGAAGAGGTCTCCCTGATTCTGTGCCCGAGAGTCAGTTCTAAGGAAGAGCGGATAAACATCTGGCTTTCATGCAGATGGGACAGGAGTATTATCCATGGCTGACTTAAGGTCCTTTATTTACTCTGACAAGCTTTGTGACTTAGCCCAGCTTCCTAATCCATTCGTTAATCCACAAATAGTTCTGTCTGTGAAACTGAATGGAGTCTTACAGCTAGAGCAGAATTTGCTCTATGCCCATTTTCTACTTTAGCCACAAAGCTTATGGTCACACAAGAAATATATCAATGTTAAACAGAGAGGGAAGTGAATCTGGGTACCTTGTGAAAAGAGTTGGAAGCTGCAAAGAGTATGGACTTATGCTGTTGGCATTTTAGATCCTCTAGTGCAGAAATAACATGATAAAAGGACTAATCAAAAAAGTATGTAAGCCAGGCATGGTGGCACACACCTGTAATCCCATAGTCACAGCATTTAGGAGGCTGAGGCAGGAGGAATGCCCAGAGTTTAAGACCAGCCTGGACTATGTAGTGAGTTCAGCCTGAACTACAAAGGGAGACCCTGCCTCAAAAAAAAAAAATTGTAAGCTGGGTGGGACAGTGGTTAAAAGCTGGGAATATAACCACTGTCTTATAAATGGATGACCTCAGCTAATGTTTCTCTTGCAAAAGGGAATGAGGACATAAAGCACATGTAGGTTGGCTTTAAGTGGAATACAAATTTTTGTAACATGTATTTATGTACTTATTCATTAGTACAATGTTTGTAGTACATGAAGTTTACGTTCATTTTGGGGAATAAAGGTTATTATTTGAATTAATAGCAATCATAAAAATGTTGAAAAACAGCAACAATCAGGATCAGAATTCATCAGCGTATAGGTGCATTCATAATATTTTTCTTTCCTTTTTGGGGGGGTATGACAGCAGGTTGGGGAGACTGGGTTTTATGGTGTTGCCTGAGCTGGTCTTGAATGCCTAGGCTCAAGTGATCCTCCTGCCTCAGCCTCCTGAGTAGCTGGGACTTTAGGCACACTCCACCATGCCTGGCTTTAAAACTCATAAGATGGTTTTGGAAGTCATCACCCATGTATTGGAATTATTATGGACTTTTTTCAAACAATGGCTGGCATTTATTGTGATGTGGGCCTCTTTTGCTGATAGGGCACACAGGAAATGGGAGGTTCCTTTGGTGTGCAGGAGGGAGACCGCACCCTAGAACAAGGAGGGGCCGTGGATGGGAAGTGCTTTTCTCCTCCAGGCTCTGCCCCTAATGAAAGTGCACAGGCAGTGCCCTCTGAGCAGCGGAGGCAGTGTGCTTTGATCTGACAGTGCCCGTCCTGAGCACCCAGGACTGTCCTCCCCTACTCACCAAAATCCCTGGTCTTCCAGACTCACTGTTGAGTTTTTCTGCCATTGCTTTTTCTCAAAGGCAGGCTACGCTGCCTGCGCCTCCTTCTAAATCCTTGGTGTCTTCATCTTGCATCCTGAAGCACTGAGGGAAGAGGGCGATCTTTTCCTAGGGCTTTGGCCCGGGCTTGCTCTCCGCTTCCCCTGACCCTGTTGGGGTGTGGCTTGTGCACCCAGGACCACCTCGACTGCCAGCTCAGCACAGAGCCTTGTTCCCAGGAGTACATCATTTGCTTTCCTTGCCTCACATAACTACAGTGAGCACTTAGTGAGCAACTTGCACTGTTGCTTGTTTTTGTTCCTTGTGGCTCTATAACATGAAGTAAGGCCCTCTCAGGGAAGATAGGGACAGCTCTTCATTCTGGCTACTCGATACCAAAATCCCATGGAGAGCTTTCAGATCATATGAAATACTAATGTTACAAACACCTTCATTGTAGGTGGAAAAACTGGTGGATCCGTGGGATCCTCACTCTGACGATGATTTCGCTGTTCTTCCTGATCATCTACATGGGGTCCTTCATGCTGATGCTGCTGGTGAGTATCTCATTTTCCGTCAGTGCCCTTTGCCTGGTTTCTCAGTATTTACACAACTGAAAAAATGTGAGCATATCATTAAAAAAAAGGCAATCCATAGTTAGCGACAGCAACCTCGGTTCCTTTAAGCATCCTCTGGTCTGTGGCATGGTCTGGACTCTTCCACATGATGTCCCTTTAGCAGAGACCAAGAGTGTGTGAGAAACACATCTGCATGTTACTGTGCTTAGCATCAGCTTAGAGCATCAGAAACACCCACAGCTGCATCGCGTAATGATTGTAGCCAGATCCCCGACTTTAAGGAGAGCACAGTGACTGGCAGAGTCAGGTGAATAGTCAGGTGACTAAGCCATGTAGGAAATTAGGAGGGCCAGTCCCGTGACAGAGCATGTTGGGAGAGTGCAGGAGAAATCGTCCAGACCAGTCTGAGGGAAGGGCTTCCAGAAGTGCTGCACTCTAAGGCTGAGACAGAAGGCAGGCCGGACGGGCCACAGGGACAGCACTGGAGATCTCGAGAGGCTGCAGTCTGTGGAGGTGGCAAGGGTTGAGGAGGGAGGAGCAGAAAAGCCACCCTGGGAGTCTGGGATCTTGTCGTTACAGAAAGCCCAGCGAGTCACGAAGACAAGCTAGTTCACAAGTGTCTGTGAGATGCTTTCTGGGTGCTCGGTTTTACCCCAGCCTGGGGAAGGAGCTGGGAGGCCTTCCAGAAGCACTGTGCTAAGCACCTGAGCTGCAGTGTGAGGTTGATCAGGAGTTAGAGGTGAGGGGGAGCCCAGGAGAGGAAGGGTGCCCACCGACCTAGGGTTCACCTCCTGTGTGGGCAGCAGTGAGGGAGCCAGGAGATAGGCGTGCTGCTGAGCGCAGTGGTCAGACACCTCTGGGCGCTGAGCAAGGTGCAGCAGGGAATCGCGGGTCACACTCCCGGGTGTGCATCGTGCCCCTCGTTATTAGCACCCAGTGCTGAGCTGGGAAGGAGGCAAAACTGTCTGCCTCACTGGCGCTCTGCACACTGCCCGGCCGAGCTGGCCTTTCCGTGGTTTGTTATTGTCTTCACTCTCTTGGTTCAGCCTCACTCAAACCCACCTCCTTGTTCTCCCACTGTGCTTGCCCACCTGAAAAAGGAGCTCCCTCCCACTCGGCATCCATGTTCCATACCTGGTCCCGTTAAGAGCAGGTCAGTTTGTGGGCAGCATGGTATGGTTTCCTTCTTATTTTATAAAAGCTAAGCTGTAAAGCAAAATTAGACCTAACAGAAAGTCTGTCACTTCACAAAACCATGTATAGTGGCTCTTGCAAGTGCCACAAAGCCTCTTTTGCTTTTATTTTCATCTGATTAATTTTGAACTTCTTTGGGGCTATCAAGGTAATGAAAATGAATAAGAAATTACTTTTATTGTTTGGTTAATTTGCTGATATCTTAAAGGGCTTTTTCCTGACAAAGTAGACATGGGTAGGACAGAGTGAGTGTGGGCAGAGGACGCAGAGGACAGAGGTCCAGCTGGGTGCCGTGTGTGATGGTGGGGGTCCCCGGCGCCCACACCTCTCAGGCCCGAAATCACTCTCCCGGCCTGTGAATTCAAACACTTCAGAATATGCATGCAGAGACCTTGCTGGGGCTGCCTGGGGAAGAAGACACCAGGTGGTGTGCAGAGCCCAGGGAGGCTTTGTGCAAGGGCCCAAAGGCCTGGAGAGTCTGTCAGGGCGAGGGTCACCATGAGCAGCATCCCAGCAGCTAGTGCTTCTGAGAAAGGTGCTGTTACTGGAGCATAGGCCTTCAACCTGGAGAGACAAATTGGCACCAGATTCTGTCAGGCCTTGAAACAGCTGTGGGGAAGTTTGGTTTTTATTTGGAAAGCAGTGAGGAGCTATTGAAAATACTGGAGGTCATCTGAGTTATTTCCGCTGTAAAAGAAGATTCTGCCCTAAGGGACACAAAATGTGAGTGTCCTTGCTGATTTGGCTTGGGCTGCTGTGGCGTCCACATTGGACACAGTGACTGGGCAAGGCTCTGCAGATAAAGACTGATTCTTAGCCCCCTTTTGTGACAAAATCCCGAACAATTTAAAGGACACTCACGCATATTTTAAATTTTCATCCTTTAAGGCAATCATAAAACTACCTAATGTACTTGGCTTTTAAATTTTTTTGTGTGTGCTTTGACAGGAAAATACAGTTTTGTTATAAAGTATTTATTTTGGTGAGTTAACCAGAGAAAACAATAAGAATGTTAAAGGTCTATTTAATTCGTGAACTGTTACTGATTACTTAAGCTTGTTACATGTAATATATGTATACACATATATTACTTTATATGATATTTATGTTAAGGGAATGGGAAAGAGAGCTTGTGTGGAGGTTCTAGCAGGGGGAGCGCAGCTACTTGACCGAGGAAATGGTCCTCCTCTATGGGGTGGTTGTCCTCTTTGACCAAGTGTGCAGCTTTGGGAGGAATGCACATGAAGCAGTGAGGGAGGGAAGAGACACCCACCTAGCCAGCCACATCAGCCGAATCAACCCTAGCAATCAGTAGGGTGACGGATGTTGCATCCAGGTCACCCTCACATCTGCAAGGAATAGGAATGGCACGTGAAGTTGGTACTCAACTTCAACCTGTTTTTATACATTTTAAAGCTTTTTTTCTATTCATATCAATAGCTTGATCATTTATATTTTGAAAAGAAATATTATACCAAGCTTGCATTTGCTTTATAATGTCAGCCCTCACTGATGACTAATTCAAGATAGTGTCATGAAAAACTTCCTCCTAGAATGATCGCTACTCTCAGAACTCTAAGAAGGACATTTTCCTTCACTCACTGACAGTTCCTCAGTTGCTGTATTCTCGGCTTGAAATTGTGTTAAGTGATGCAGTTATTAAAGCACATTTTGATTTAAAGGCAGATAGGAATGTATAAACGATATTGTAAGAGGTTCTCCCCAGTCTTTGGAAACTACTACAAAATTAAATACTTGTATTATTATTTTTAATCAGGCTGCATTTTTTCCATTGTGAGAGTTGAAAGAGTACAGTGTAGTATTTTTGAAAATAAATAATTTAAAAGATTTCAAAATTTGTGGCACTGAGGATTGAACTCAGGGCCTTCACACGGAGCTACCTCCCCAGCCCCCTATAAGATTAGTTTCTTAGAAAAATTCCCGAAGTGGAAATTGATCCTTGTATTTGGATAATCCATAGGTGCCATAGTTGACACTCCACAGGTCCCAGTGTTAACATGGATTCTATGCCCCAGCCACCCTGTGTTCACCTGTGTGCTTTCTTAGCCTTCTTCGGTATTACTCTGCTTCCTTGGGTCCCTTAACACCACCCACACCTTTACCTCAGCCGCCAAATCCAGTCAATTCTACCTCCTCGGTAGCTTAAATTCAATGTGCTATTTGATACATAGGGAAATACTCTTTTGAGTCTCTAGTTGCACTATTGTGATTGCCTCAGCGTCCTGAGTTGTTTCAAAATGGTTCCCTTTCGTGGTCGTGTTGACTTTAGAAGAACCAGAAGTGAGGTACCAGATGCGGTGAATGCGGTGGATGAGGGCAAGTGTAATATTTATATGACCCTCCCTTTGCCTTGGATGGCACTGGCAATAACACTGACCATATTTTTGATCATACTTTGTAAAGGCACTCACGAAAGAGGACTTCCGGAAGTGCTTTGGAAAGTAGCGAGGACCGTGAGAGGGGTGTGTTGGAAGCAAGGAGGAGGATTTTGAGGGGGATTAATGGCCATGTGTCTTTTACTGTAACCATGCTTTTCAGCGTACATGCCATACGTTTTGATCATACCTTGAACCTTGTCCTCATCCGTACTCCGTGGGATGTGCCACCTGCCTGCATTACTGCCTCTGTTCTTCCCACCTTTGTTGTCATTCCCTTCCCTTGAGCAGCCAGGCCCGGCGCTCTCTCCCCACCCCACCTCTGTGTTCCAGCAACTCAGAACTGCCTGTCCCTTGCCGTGTCTCCTCCCCTGCAGACACGACCCGGCACGTTCCCCTCCAGGGCCCAGCTGCCACCACCCTGCCCCAGACATAGCTGTGCCGGGCAGGCATCGTGCTTCCTCCCTCTTAGACACAGATGCCCTCCCTGTGTTGTTTCTGCAGGTCCTCGGGAATCAGTGGAGTAGGTCCGGAGTACTTACTGTTGTTAGGGCTCTTTATACATTAACTGAGCCGACAGCGTTCTGTAAGTACACTGGTTACCAGTGTCAACACCACAGAGTAACAATTTCTGTGCAGTCACCCAGCCCTAGATAATACACATATGTTTTGAGGGTTTTAACTCTAGTGCTTTGAATTCCCTGTGTTCTGTTTTCTCAGGAGTTCTGTGCTAACTTTCCTTGCAAGCTGTAATTGGTGATCACATAAAATATATGTGTGCTCTTCAAAGCACTTTCTTCCATGCCTCACTAACACCCATGTATGATGCTGATGGTTGTAATCAAGCAAGTGTGCTCGTAGAGATTGCATCAGTGCACTTGGTATTTTAAGGGCCTTCTGGGTCTATAAACACTGCCTTTGCAATTTTATCTGAACAGAGAGCATTGTCCTCCTGATTATTTTTTGTTAAAAAATGAATAAGTTGTACACAAAGGATATTTGAAGAACATTTAAATATCTGCTTGTCTTTATGACACAGTACTTTTCCCCAAAGTACTCTTTACAGGAGCTTATCACATGGCTGATTAGACATGTAGTCAGTGTAAGGGGGAAAGTAAGAATATCCTGAATGGTAGGTTTTGAAAGCTAATTTGTGGAAATCTTAAACCACAGAGTGTGTCCTCAGGCTGAGGTTGTAACCTTTCTCTATTTGGATCAGATAGTAAGACTTTCACTTAGACTTTACGGTTCTTTCACGTCGTGTTTTATTTTTAAGACTCTTTAAGTGATATAAACCTATCCTTAGCCCTTGGTGTGCTCTCCAGAGGTGAAAGAATCTCCTGTGTCCGCACACATTCTCTCCTCTGAGCTGATGGTACACAGGCCTCAGCTCTCAGGTGTGCATTAGCCAAGAAGCCAGTAAGATGCTGCGCCTTGAGGAGGGGCCTTCACCAGATCAGCAGACGTGCAGGTTTGAAGGACTGTTAAACAGCACCAGACAGGCGTGGACTCGGGACACTGGGCGCTCAGAGTGCTTCAGCTTCCCTGAGTGGCCTGCATCTGTGCGCATGGACGGCAGCCTGTTCCCCATGGTTGTACTGCTCGGCTTGACCAGAGCTGTTGCCGGTAGGGCACAGTTGGCTCAGCTATGAGAAAGAAAAAGCCATTCACACTCTTGGTGACTGGGTAGAAGCTGTTTTACCCATCTGTCCTGACAGTGCCTGGGTCCTTTGTGACTGTACCAGCATGTTCCGCTGAGTATAAGTGCATATTGGGAACCTTTCATGTGTCATCACTTTCTAAGGAAACTAGAGACAAGTGAAAAAATGAAACTGAAAGGCTGTGAGTCGATAATGATGGATTGGAGGTGTAGCTCAGCAGCGCCACGCCTGCCTGGCAAGCACAAGGTCCTGAGTTCAATCCCCAGTACCAATAATAATAATATAATAATAACAGTGGTGGTGATGATGATGATGATGATGATGATGGATAAAGTGTGGTCAGCTGGCCAACTCAGTACCAATAATAATAATATAATAATAACAGTGGTGGTGATGATGATGATGATGATGATGATGATGGATAAAGTGTGGTCAGCTGGCCAATCAGACTATATCCCTTGAATTTTTAACTCCAGTGCTGCCCCTTAAACCTTGCAAAAGGTCTCCTGGAGTTTTTTGAATGAAATGTTTTCTTGCCCCTTTAGAGAGTTACTTGATTGTTTGTTTATTTTTTAAAAAGTGTTTTTTTGGTACTGTGGATCAAACTTGGGACCTTGCATTTGCAAAGCAGGTGGCGGCACCACTGAGCTAAATCCCTGGCAATTTTTTTTTTTTTTCTGGTACTGGTAATCCGACTGAGGACCTTGCACTTGGCAGGCAGGCAGGCACAGCACCACTTGATTTATAGTGACATTGAATATTCCATCTTTGCTATTTTAGAATAATTAAAGGATGATTTCTAAAATATATATAATAAGCTGCTTTTAGATGATTAGGCACAAAGGTCCACATTAAAAAATATGTGTTAATGTCTTCTTTTGGTTTCAGGTTCTGGGCATCCAAGTGAAATGCTTCCATGAAATTATCACGATAGGTTACAGAGTCTACCATTCTTATGATCTTCCATGGTTCAGAACACTCAGTTGGTGAGTAAACATCATTTCTAAAGTTTGTAGGAGAAGCATCCTGATTGGCCAATAGCCAGTCAGTTTCCATTGCACAGTGGTTTTGGTGAATGGTAAAAAGACTACAATAGAATCTTGAAAAGAAGAAAATCACCTTTATCACTCTCTAGTGTACCTTTTTGCATCTGTCTTCAGTCTTTGTAAAGATATCTAAACATCATTCTTATTCTTTTTCTTAAAAAATTCAGCATTGTGTCAGACACATTTTAGTTCCTGATCATAATGTATCAAAATTTTACTTACAGGGCAGGGATTTAGCTCACTTGCCCCGTGCTTGCCTTACAAAGTGCAAGGTCCTCAGTGCAAACTTATAATCTTTTACTTTAGTTCCCCTCAGTTCACATGAGAACACACAATATGGTGTATGCAAATATGTATAAAGTTGAGGGAAAAATCACTATGATTTTAACATTCAAATGTTTAAATATTTTTAAAACTTTCAGGTATAAATGATACCTATTAAGATCTTGACTAGGAAACATAATAATCCAATAGTTCATAAAGTCACCATGCCTTTTAACATAGTTGTTTGGTTAGTTTCAGCCAAGGAGTCTGTCTTATTAAAACAGATGTATTGCTTTGGGGTTTAGAGTAGTTAAAAAACACAACTCTTTGTTTTGGTGACAGCTGATTTTTTTTCCCCCTCCTAGCAGGTTTCTTTATAAGTGGCAAAGTGTATGGATAATATTAGGCAGATAAAATAATTGGAAAACAATTAAATGCTAAATTATGCAGGCTTTATTCTTAGTATACAAAAAGAAAAAGTTGCCAGGCTGGGCTCCAAGGACTGCAGAAAGCTTCATAGAAGAGGCGAGGAAGACAGTGGCCCTTGGAGTAAAGGCTGGCTTTGGGGAGAGGTACATCCTGGGTTGGGAGAGTAGGGCCGTCAGGCTGTAGGTACGGGATGCGTGTATCCATGTCCCACAGTGGTGAGACTACTGGTTTTATTGACCAGATGTATGGGGAAATTTTTGGCAGAAATTGGGGTAGGAGGACAGAGGTGGGCCTTGGTAGCCTTACAGAGGGGTCTGAGACAGCTTCCTTTGTAGGGAAATAGAGAAATGGCCTTACCATAACTGGGAATGGGAACACTTGTCTTTGCTCCAGGGCAGGGCTTGAGTCCAGCATGAGAACCAGCGGGAAGCTGTTGCCTCTTCTTCCCTGCTGCCCAACAACAGGACTCTGACATTCATGGGAGGCAGGCAGCACAGGAACTCTCCAGCCAGGTTTCTGAACCCTTTTCCTGGCCCATCCACGCTCCATTTGCAAAATCTGTGGGCTTGGCCTCTCCCGAAGAAGGGGACACACCAGAACTGGCAGGCGGGGCACAGGTGGCTCAGGACGTTCTCAGCAGCTTCTCCCAGAGTTTGACCAGCTGCTCAGTCCAATCTTCCAGTGTCCTTTGGATAACTGCTAGCCTGTAGTCCATCAGAGCAAAGGGCAGTGGTGGTTCTGGTGCCATGTGGGGTGGTGGCAAGGCTGAGTGACTTCTTCTTGCCCACCCACAGCCTTCTGTAGGGCAGCTGGGCTGGCGTCTGGTGAGTTCCATCTGAAAACTCCTTACAGCTGGGAGGAGGGTAGAGCAGTAGTAATATAGTTTCTACGTTGTTGACTGTGGCACTATATTATAAGTTAATTAAAGACACTGCACTATGTCGAGGAGATTGATTTTGACTGGTAAGTTTGAAGTTAAGTTTAAAAATCAGGAAATAGCACTTTGGAGCAGTGTATTTTGAATTGTTCTTCTGAACTTGGTTTTGATCTTTGCATCACCATCATCAAAACATCTGTTGAATTAGAGAGCGGGTAAAGGCTTCAGGTACGATAAACCTGTTTGTAAATTCCAGGTACTTTCTGCTGTGTGTGAACTACTTTTTCTATGGAGAGACTGTTGCTGATTATTTTGCTACATTTGTTCAAAGAGAAGAACAACTTCAGTTCCTCATTCGCTATCATAGATTCATATCATTTGCACTCTATCTAGCAGGTAAGCTGAGGGGCTGTTCTGTATTGGTAGCAAACGTATTTTCCATGCTTAGCTTTACTTATGCTGTGTTTCCTCGTGATGCCCTGTATTTGTCCTGTTCGTATTCCAGGGGTCTTAAAAAGCACTTACTTCCTAAGGTGGTTTAAAAAGTACTTGATAAATGGTCAATTCACAGTTTTGAAAACTTCCTTGTGCAAATTAAAGGAACTTCAAAGTGTACAATGATTATTAACTGAATATAAAGAAAATTTCAGAGAGAGAGAGAGAAGGAGGGAGAGGGAAAGAGACAAAAGGGAGCACCCAAGAGAAGGGAGCACTTTGATTAATAGAATTAATCAAGGTAATGAGTTTTCCTGACTATTAAATATTTTGTATTTATAGTTTATTAAGTATGCTGCCTTGTCATGCACTATGCCATATGTTTTCATTCTCTTAGATTAAAAATCAGATATCTAAAGTTAGAATTAACATTTTTTCTCTGTAAAATTTTACCAATCATAAACGAAATCTCTAAGAAGTCTGTTTAAAGATGTCGTCTTCCAAGAGGGCTGATGGAAATCCTAGCCCTACCGAATACTTGGACTCGACTAAAACCTGGGGAATTTAACTCATCTCTGTGTGCCTCAGTTTCTCTGTAGAGCCCTTAGAAGACTGCCTGTCCCTGCTTAATATTTGTTGCCATTATTATTTTCACTTTGAAAGAAGGCAGTGAAATGTTTGTTTGTGAATGTTCACTGTAGCTGTTATTTTCTCTTTAGCACCTAGATGTTTCTCTGCAAACTCCTGTTCTGGAAATGTAATACAAAATAGGTGATTCCTTTGCATTTCCATTTAGCTGCACCCCGGCCGTGCTGTGGGACGTGGGTCGTCCTTAGGGTGTCATTTCATGCCATCCCTGTGATGTCCTTCAGGGGTCCCAGCCGGATCCAGGGCTATTCAGGTCCTCTGCATTTGATTCTAGGGAACTGGAACATGAAGCAGTCTGACGTGGTGGCGGTGATCGTCTTGGCTACTTTCCTCAAGTGACAAAGTACCCAAGAGCTAAAGTTAAAGGACAACAGGTCTATGTGGCGCACAGTTTGTAGAGGAGTCAGTCCCTAATTGCTGGCCCCAAGGCAGGGTGGGACGGCAGAGCAGGCAAAAAAGCCGCAGCAAACAACTGCAGCAGCGCTGGGTCTGTCCTTTGTATTCCATCCAGGCTACCTGTCCTTAAGTGGGGCACCCTTCGCCCCAACATCACACACACCACATCCGTCCACCTCCAAAAAGCTCCAGCTGTGACTGCATGCTGCTCTGGGGGGACATCTGGGTAGAAGCCCTGATAGTGATTTTTTCAGAGATCTGACGCTTTTGTTCAAAGCACGAAAGGCTGCATTTTCTAAAAGAGTCACCTCCTTTTGTATCAGGGTTTTTGTTCAGCCCAGCTTTCTGACTCCACTTTATTTTGAAAAATTATTACCATTATATTTTCAGAAAGTAAATTCTTAGAAATAAGCATTAAAGTATTTCTCTTCTTTCAAGGGGAGAGGAAGATGCACATTTGGAGGTATAGTTGGTCCATTTTAAACTGTGGTAGATTTGAGGGATTACAGTTGTATGGTGCTTGGCATGGTGCTAAAAAGATCACCTAAAATTTATAGGGTGAAACATTTGAATTCAGTTTTGTCTTTATCAAAGCACATTTGTGGCATTATTTCTTGGGTAAGACTTTTGAGTGTTTTATCAAGTCAGCAAACTTATTTCTTTAAAAGAAAGCTGGAGAAGAAATGGAATCAAAATCTTTGCAAATAGGGGAGGGTGGAAGGGGTGAAGGGAGAGCAGAGGTATGGGGAAAAAATGAGAACCAAGATCTGTCCTGTAAGGGTACAAGATCCCAGTGATGAATTAAACTCAGTAAGGTTAAAAAAAAAAAAAAAAAAA
>NW_022900949.1:35631778-35641389 GCF_012274545.1 Fukomys damarensis
AAAAAAAAAAAAAAAAAGAAAGCTGGCTTGCCAGGGATTTAGCTCAGTGGTACCACCACGGGCCTTGCCAAATGCAAGGATCCAAGTTCAAATCCCGGTACCAAAAAAATAAAGGACTGGATTCTGGAATAGAAATTTTCCTGTTACAGGAGGGAATAAAATATTTTCTCTGTTTATATGTGGAGTGGCAATGCTTCTTTTCTGGCATTTTTAGTTTTAATAGTAATATCAGCAAGAAAAGTACGTCTAGTGGCTTATACCTGTTTTTGTTTTATTTGCTTTGCAGGGGCCCAATTCAGGGCCTTGCACATGGGAGATAAACGTTTTACCACTGAACCACATCCCCAGCTGGCTTCTGTTACCAAATCTAGCAATTTTACTTTTATTTCATGTGACTATTCTTATCATTAATAACCATTATGATTAATTAAAATGCAAATAATAAGGTATTAGTTTAAAAAAACAGGTTGTTTCGAAAGACTTATAGTGTAAATAGCAAACCTACATCCCAGCACTTTTATGTTTTTCCGTTTTTCTAAGTAATGTGCCTGTCTCTTTAGGCATTATCTATTGACTTTCTGTTGAAATCTGCCTCACCTTCCCATACTCAGGATTTTTTAGTCATTGTTTACACTATTAAAGCAGGTACCTAAAATATCACTTTCTGTAGAGTCAAATAGTACCTGTGTTTATATTTCCATTATTTTACAACTTTCTACTTTTCCTATGCTCAGTAACACCCGCCTCGTCATCTCTTTTCCAAATAGGTAAATTTCAGAGCAAAGATCCTTCATTTCCCCCAGCCTCTCTTGGGCCTATGGGTAGTGTTCTCTGTAATGCTCGCACAGTCATGATGTATCGTCGCCCTCCTTGCTGGTGCCTCTGTCCCAGGACCTCTGTGTTCCTGTCCCCATGCACCGGCTGCTGTGGGCCCTCTGCCAGCTGCCTGCAGTGGGTCTGTGCTTCCGTCCCGTGTCTTCCAGGTGTCCTCCAGTGTCTTCCAGTCTTGAATAGTTTCTTGCAAGACATGCATAGAAGGAGAATGGCTCTGTCCCTCTGTTTCTAAGACTATCTGTCAGCCGTGGTCAGAATCGCTCACTTTGGTCGCAGCTTCTCACCTGCCGTTGGACATTCACTTAGAGCCCAGCTTGGAAGCATGGGCCTCACCTTCGCCCTCTCCTTGTCTTTGTTCGTTTTCTCTAGGAAACACCTCAAGCGGCTCCAAATTCTGTGTCTTCCAGCTTCCTGACTTTGCAGACAGTATTCTTCAGTTCTCCTTGACCTTTTGGTTCTCTTTGTTCTTGTGGGTTTTCACCTTAACTTCTTTCAGTGCTATTTGAGTGGTACACCAGGATGAATCAGAAATAAACATATGTGCTCTAAACAGAAGCTGTGCCTAGGTTTTTGCTTTGCCTTTGGTCTAAGCATTTATCAGTTTCTCCCGGAGCTCTGTGGATTGGCAGAGCTCCACTGGACTCTCCTGTCACTTGCCGAGACAGAGGCTGCTGCTGGAATCACTTCTTTCGTCTTGAGTTGGCCTAACACCCAGGCTGACTCTGGGGAGCATCTACACATGGCCACCTGTGGGGCCCAAGTGCCACAGAGTGCTGGCTTTTAAAAAATGAAGGCGTAATATTCTGTAGTAAACAGACCAAAGAGATAGTGAAATCACCTTGCTACCTCAGAGTCCTGTGTGTCCCCCCAGAAGCTCCTCCCGGTTACTCCAGAATCTCCTGAGGATCACGCTGGCGCCTCGCTCTCTTCCCTCACCCTTTTCCTTGCCCCCTCTTCACATTGTCTGTAGATGCACTGTGTTCACACACCTGCATCTGGCTCACCTTCCCCTGTCCACAGTTCCGTTCCTGCTGTTGTGCAGTGCCATTGGATGAGTACAACAGCAAAGTGTTGCTTTTCCTTGGCTTACTTTCTCTTGTGGTTTGCCATAACTTATCTTTATTTTGTGGGGGCAGATAGAATTGTTTTATAACTCGGAGCTTTTAGGAAAGAAAATCTATTCTTTCTTTTTTCTCTGAGTACTGATTTCTACCACAGGCACATTTCACCCCTCGCTACTTAGGTTCCTTGGGCCACGAAAGCTCCCTGGAGTCAGGCTCTATGCAGGCTCATGGGTGATGCCCAGGCACCAGGTGCTGCCTGTAGGGTGCTGAGGGTGTCAGAGGTGACAGAGTAGACCTGGGGCCTTCTAGGGTCATGACGCTGTGAGGCCCAAGCCTGCTAGGTCATCGCTGCACAAGAACAAGGACCAGCAGGCCGTGAAGAGAAGGACGAGGACCTGCTCTGATAAGGGCGCAGAGGCAGAGAAGCCTTGGAGAAGACATGGCTGGTGCCATAAAAGTGCAGAGCAAGTGGGCCTTTGCCCGGTGGACAGCAGCGAAGGGCACTCGGGAGCCAGGGACCAAGATGAGTGTGGGCAGGCCTGTCGCAGGCATCAGAGGTGGACGTACAGGCAGGAGCCAGTGCCGGTGACTGAGAAACAGCTCGGACTTTGTCCCTGGGAAGTCCTTGGAGGATTTTATGCTAAGGGAAGATAAGAACCAGTTCTATGATTAGAGAAGGATGGGTCGGGAGACTGGGCAGGAAGCTACTGCTGCGGTTCATATGAACAACGCCAAGGGCCTCACTGCATTTCGTACCAAGGAGATTATAGATTAAAAGAATAAAGCTACTGTGCGCTGATCTTAGAGCCAACTGCCTTTTTATGTCTTGAGAATTTGTTTTTGTATCTCTGATTAGTGGCTTAAAAAATAGTTTTTAGTTGAGGTAATTGCATCATTCACATGCAGCTGTAAGAAATACGAGTTCCCTTTTACGCTTTGCCCATGTTCCACCAGTGGTAAGATTTTAAAACCATAGTATCACCCAGGAAATCATCGACATTATCAGTCTTGAGAATGGACTCTTAAAATGCAACTTCCTCCTAAGCTAGATAGCCCTGGGTTCAGCAAAGAAGCTTTCAATACAAAACAAACATAGGGTTCACATCTTTTGTTGTTTCAAGTGTGGCATAAAGTTGGCCCTCTTGGACCGTAAGCCCCAACAGTGCATCTTTGCTTTGCTTTGTTCCCCGGCCTCAGTGCAGGGTTGGCCCTTGGGCTCCACAGCTGTGTCTCCTGGATGAGGGACGGAAAGGCTGGGGAGATGCTCATCCGCATGCACCACTCTAGGGACCCTTCCTTAGCATCAGTTTTGTTTGCTGCCTCAGGGTGACCCTGGCGTAGTTCGCAGCGTTGGGGCTGTGAGGCCAGCAGGTACAGCTGGACTTCAAAGCAGGCGTGAAGAAGGAGAGCACAAGCTCTGTTGGGGTATTTGTGCTTTCCCATTGTACCGTGGAAATCATTGGAAATTTTTGTTCAGTAATATTCCATGGGACTTGTCAAAGTTACGTTTTCCGGTAGCCGTCACAGGAGTTTGGAAAGGGAGCAGATTTTAAAAGCGGAGCCAGCCCATGCACTTTCAGCGATTCTGAGTTTTCTTGAAACAAAATGTCGATGTCTCTGAGACTGAACCTCCATCAAGGCCCTAAAAGTAAATGACTTGTTTCCTGTCAGGGGAGGTGCCTCCCTGACTGGGACATGGAAGGCATTCTACATTTAGGTAAATTTAGGAGAGTGAATTTGATTGAAAGCAGAGAAAACATCAGTGAGACTGAAGATCACCAGACAAAGGTTTTTCTCTAGACCCTGGCTCTCGTTTTCCCACCCTCTCTCCTTCCCTCCCTCTCCCTGTCTCTCTTCCGTTCCTGTCCCCTTTGTCTCTCCCCATCTCCCCCCATCCCTCTCTCCCTCTGTCTCCCTTCTCCTCTCTTCCTTTTCTCCCCCTTCTTTTCTCTCCCTCTCTCCCTCTTCCCGCTCCCTCCCTCTTTTTCTCCTCTCTCCTCCCCTTCTGTCTCTTTCTTCATTTGTATGTGTGTACGTGTGTGCATCGGTGTGTGTGTGTGTGTATACATACATATGTACACATGTACATAAACGTCTATGACTGTGCCCGGTAGATAGCAGTATACGTGCACTCCAAATATGTATCTGCATCAGTTTGGTGATGTGGATTTGGTTCTCTAGAAACTGGAGCAGCCATT
Source organism: Fukomys damarensis (assembly GCF_012274545.1). NCBI lineage: Eukaryota > Metazoa > Chordata > Mammalia > Rodentia > Bathyergidae > Fukomys > Fukomys damarensis. The sequence goes on from NW_022900949.1 coordinate 35,635,875, forward strand.
TGAACATGCGTTCAGCAGTGATGGATCAATGAACTGAACTTCAGGTGTTTCGCTGTTAAATTCATCTCTTGGCCACCTCATGTGATATGCGGGTTATGCTTAGTAAAGAGTTCTTGCTTGCATCCTTTATGGAGGTGGCATGACTTGAATATAATGCTTTGAGTTTGAGAAGATTGATGGACATACAAAATTAAGTCATAGCTAAAATTGATGTGTAATTCAGATTTCCCCCAGACATTTTGGGTATCTTTTATATTGGAGGATATAAAAATCTGCAAAATCTGTACACGTGCTACTGGTCTACTCCGTACATTCACCAGTCAGATTACCAGAGCACTGTTTTTGTGGGGGGCTGGGCTGTAGCTCAGTGGTAGAGCACTGGCCCTGGGTTCAGTCCCCAGCACCACAAAATAAAAGAGAAAGCAGCTAATGTAATGCTTGGTTTATATGACAATTTATACAATATGTATTCACTTAAAACTTTTTGTAGGCAGCTCAGTTATGATCTAGTATTAAACTATACCAATTAATGTAGTATGATTCTGAATTTATTTAACATGCTGTTAGAATATTTTAGAGTTTTGATGGTGTAGGAAAGTCTAATGAAAAATATAACAAGTAAAGAATGAATGAGGCTGGGTGTGGAAGCACATACTTTTAATTCTAGCACTCTGGAAGGCTGAGGCAGAAGGTTCACAAGATTAAGACCTGCTGGGGGCCATCTAGCCAGTTCAAGGCTAGCCTGGACTATATAGTGAGACCCTATCTCAAAAAAAAAAAAAAGTGTGTGTGTGTGTGTGTGTGTAAGAGAGAGAGAGTGAGTGAGTTGGTAAGATTTCCTGTTTCAACCTAGTTTTGGAACAGAGGACTAATGTGTTTACTGAGTTGGTTAATCACTAATAATAAAATGTTAAATCAACTTTATTGTTTCTAACCAGACTGTGAGTTCTTGAATGCCGGCGCCTATCTTACTCATTTTTGTGTCTTGTGTCCAGCACATTATAAATGTTCAATAAATTTTTTTTATTGTTTGCCCCCTTTTGGGAGTTCTCTGTATTCCATCTGGCTTAGTTTCTTTCTTGTTGCTGGGACAAAACACCTGACACCCACAAGTTAGAGGGGGAAAGGATCATTTTAGCTCCCAGTTGTATGAAGGTTTCAGTCTGTAGCTGGCTGGCTCTAAGGCAGAGGGCCTTGTCAGAGGAGAAGCCATCTGTGGCATGGCAGGCAGGATGAGAGAGACATCTGTTTTTGTTCTACCTAGGCTACAATTCTATTGGTTGGTACCACCCATGCCCAGGCCAGGCCTTCTCTCTCCAGGAAATCCATCATCCATACTCAGTTCTATGCTCAGCCAATGAATGGACTAATCCAGTCTCACACACCTATGATCTGGCCACTTCCCCAAAGTTCCCCTTAGGAGCACATGAGGGTTGAGCGGGACACCTAGATATAATCTGTAAAGCTATCTTTTGGACTTTACAAAACCTTGATTTTTTTTGCTTTTTGTTTTTTGTTTTCTGTACTTCTCATGATTTTCTTAACAACCTCATACTTTGTTTTTTTCTTTTTGAATACACTTTTCTTCAGGCTCTTGGATAACTGGTTCTTCCGGATGACCTGTGGGGACCCTTGTACACTGGGCTTCAGGACGTACGAATCTTAGTTTCGGCAACACTAGGCATAGCGCTCTGAGTGATGGTCAATAGTTTCACTAAACATAATTATATACTAAGAGCTGTACTTTAGGAATCCTTTTCATTGAGCACTGTGATTTATAATGCTGTGGTGAAGCCTGTGATTTTATTTATTTTATTGATTGATTGATTGATTGGTACTGGGGATCAAACTCGGGCCCTTGCACTTGCAAGGTAGGCGCCGGAACCACTGAGCTAAATCCCCAGCCCAAGCCTGTGATTTTTTAAACTGGAAACGTAACTTTGCAAATGTTCTTTCCTAGGTAGGGATTGAGTAAGATGATGCGGATCCAAAAGTATAAAGTATCCTTTCCATAGATATATTAAAATATGGTAAATAGGCGTTTTTACGTATTTAAATGTAAAATGCTCCCATGACTGTGAATGAAAATGATTAAGTTCATATGTTTCTTTTCTAGAGTTTTTTTCTTTAAAAATAATATTTAGCTTTAGATATGCTAAGAAAATACTTATACCCTCCTCTCTTAAAGAAAAGAGAAGTGCATTGTCCTAATTTGTTTAGGGGTCAGATAATTATATCCTCTAGGTAAAACTGGATCAAGTCGAAGCGAGTTGCCACGACCATTGTGGGTAGAATATCCATTAGGTAAATATTGGATAACATGCTGGTAATCTTGTTTAAAGAGGTGCATAAGAGTAGATGCTATTATTTAATTTAAAAAAAAGAAAGCCACGTATTTTAGAGTAGCATTTGTTAGGAGGGAATTCAGTGTTATTAATAAGTTCCCAGAGTGGTGCTGGGGACCCAGTGGTCTTTTGGACAGGACAGGATGTTCCAATGTCATCTGTCTGGTGTCTGTTTTACCCTTTCCCCATTAGCCTTTGAACTAAATCCAGTCTACATTCATCTTCAGCCATGGACCAGTGGCATAAATTACATTACGTGAGCTGTGAATCTGCTTACTGTAGAAGAAAAACTTAAAAGCAATAATTTTATTTTCATTTATTTATTTATTTGGTACCTGGGATCAAACTCCGGACCTTGCGCTAGTGAGGCAGCGGCAGAACCACTGAGCTAAATCCCTGGCCCAAAAGCAATAATTTTAAAGGTGTGTTTTATCCAGTGGGTAACTGCACTGCCATGAGTTCCATGTTTAATGCCTCCTCTCTCCCATTCATCCTCTGTCTCTGTCTCGTCTCTGTAAAAGCATTCAGTTATGTCTGTTCTCATAAAATGTTTCTGAGTTGCTTCTGCAGACTAGTCTAGAGGACAGAGAGGAGGTAGGGACTGATTTCAGAAGGTCTTCTCTTCCTTTGTCTCCCATTTTACTTTGGCACCTATAAAATCAGTCATCAGAGCCCAGCCCATGCCATCTGTGGCTTGGTTCTTTGCTCTAGGAGAGGCTTTGCTCACTCTGGTGGGTAGAATTGCCTTGAAAATAGAATGCTGGTAAGCCAAGGCTAACATTTATCCTACGTGGACTAGCTCATTTGACAATTCAGATGCTGCTTCAGGGAAACCATCCAAAGGTGTTGTAGAATACGTGGCCGTTTATCTAAAATGAGACCTGGTTTATGCATTTTCGGTATCCAACTCTTAAAAAAAAAAAAGCTTATCTTTAGTAGTGTACTGGTGTGTTGGACAAGGAGTGCTTCCTACTGCCTCTCATTATTTTAGTATATGACTTTAATTGTATATTCTTTCAGTTGGCAAGAATTTTTGTTTCAATAAATCTTCATTCTGATAAAATTTACTGGATACAAAAAAACTCAAATACTGGTGGTAAATCTTGAAATTATTAGAAGTATTATATTCTACTCTAATTATGATAATACAATTCTGAGAAAGTTCAGTTGCTCCTCACCTGAGTCCTGCTAGCCTGAGTTTGTCAGGAACTACACAGCTCTGGAGGGTCAGGAGGAGCCAGCCCCCTGAGCGTCAGAAAGCTAACAAAACCCTTGGTGCATTTTTCTTCATCTGTAAAATGGAGTGATAGTAGATAGCTAGATCACAGAAGGATTAAATGAATTGATATGTATAAAAATGCTTAGATAAGAGCCTGGAGCTTAATGTGTTCAGTAGACATTAGCTGCTGTAGTAGTGATTACTAATTCCATATTGCAGGGCTGGGGATTTAGCTCAGTGGTGCCACTACCTACCTTGCAACCACAAGGTCCCGAGTTTGATCCCGGTACCAAAAAAGAAAAAATGTGTATCATATAGATTGGAAAACTTCTGTGCATGCTGGCCGCCTGCCTTGCAAGCACAAGGTCCCGAGTTTGATCCCGGTACCAAAAAAGAAAAAAATGTGTATCATATAGATTGGAAACCTTCTGTGCACGCTGTGGGTGGGACTCTCCACATACCTTATGTGTGTGTATGTGTGTTTTTCTGAGCTGGGGATGGAACCCAGGACCTTGTACAGGTGAGGCAGGCATGGTCCACTGAGCTCCACCCCAAGGCCACTCTTAAGGAATTGATGGCGCAAACAACTTTTATTCAACTGAGATTAGAGGCCTGTTTTCCATGTCCACCTGATAGCAAGGGACTGATTCTTGTGGTGAACACAAGAGATGCTCACCGGATGTGTACCATGGAGTATGTTAGGCACTTTGCTGATTATGAGGTTGTGTCCCTCAGGTAGCTTCCTTGCCGTGCTTAAATTGAGGAAGTGAGAGAGACATCATCTAGGTAATGGCTACTGTGGCCTAGATGGGATGTAGGAATCGGTTTATTTGCACTCAGGTTGTCTTACACTTTGTACCAAATTGCACAACAAGCACATGTTTTTTGTTCTTGAACAGGTTTCTGCATGTTTGTACTGAGCTTGGTGAAGAAACATTACCGTCTGCAGTTTTATATGGTGTGTATTAACTATTATTGTGTAGTTGTCGTGTTGCAAACCCTCTTCCCTCTCTCCTTTTTTTCTCTATTGAGATGTAACCTAGGCTGCATTAGTGTGAAGAGTGTTTCAATTTCATATGAGCATTGACTGCAGAATGTTCATTCCGTGAACATTTTTGTTGAGACATTTTTGAGGACTTAAAATTCTTTAACTGTTCCTAAAACTTTGCTGAAACTTTTTTCTAAATATATCCAGTGGCCAACAAAGTAAATAAACTATTCGAATTTACTAAATATGTAGAACTTTGAAGCATTTTCATAATCTCTACGATGATTACAAAGCCTGGGAAACACCTACAATGTTGTTGTGTAGAAATTTTAATTTTTGTTTTCCTTGCTATGAGCATGAGTGTGCAGAGAGCAGAGAATGGACTTTCTTGGTAATTATGGTTAGTCACAGAATTACATAATTTTTTTTGGCATTATGTATCTAGCTGAGTGAGTCAAAGCCTAGGTTTTATGAAATTTATGATTTGGTGAACTTTTCATATTTCTTTAAAATGTAGCTAACTATAAGACTAAAATACTGCATTTCATTTAGATCTGTGAATTCATGTATTAACAAGGCTTGCTTTAGATTGGGATTATACGTCCTATTTATGCTTTTCTTTTCTCTATTAAGATATTCTGCTAATTATTACCACTGGGAAATTGTAGTATTTCTTACTTTTCTAATTTCAGGGGATCTGAAAGTGAAGAGTAAAATTCTTAGTGGAAATCTAAAAATGATCAAGACAAGATAGAAATAGTAGCATCTCCTGTGAGAAGACAGCCCTTCCTTGGATCCTTGGAAAACTGGTTCCAGGACCCCCCGTGAATCCAAAATCCACGGGTGCTCAAGGCCCTTATATAAAATAGCATAGTATTTTTGTACGACTAATGCATATCTTCTTAGAGACTTTGAATCTTCTCTAGACTACTTATAATGCCAAGTACATTGGGAAAGGTGAAT
>NW_022900949.1:35641614-35646592 GCF_012274545.1 Fukomys damarensis
AAAAAAAAAAAAAAAAAAAAAACCAACCCAAAAAACAACAACGAAAAAAAAAAAAAGGAGAAAAGAAAAGTTATGCTGTGTTATTCAGGGAACAATGATACAAGAAAATAAATCTGTACAGATGCCCCCAGGTATTTTCGATGCCTGCCTAAGCATGTATGAAATCCTGAGTTCAGTCTCCAATACCAAAAAGCAGGTCAGGGGACAGGAAATTGGGTCCTACCAGTTTGGATCATTTGAAATTAGAAATACCTTAGTATGATAAACTTTGAAAGGAAAATAGGCATTTTCATAACTGCATTATGCAGCCAGAATAAAATAAGTGTTCCCGCCGCAAATGCCACAGCAACACCGTAAATTTCTCATCATCATTTAAATTGAGAGATTCAAAATTATGGTTTATTTCTTACATTTGTTTTTAAAATTTAGTAGCATATTTCACTATTAGCATTCCATTTGTGTATAAACTAAGATTACTTTGGTAAAGAGTTTTATTCACTTATGATTCTAGTGGGCAATATAGTGAACTCAGTTTACTAACTATACTTATTCTGTGTTGCCTTACCTTACAAAGTCTGAGCGAAAGCCAAGGCAGAAACTGCTGTTTGCACATTGCTCTTGTTTCCTTGGCTGCACTGGGCTCTGCTAACTTTTCGTGTTGTTGGGCTGTTAACAGTTCGCATGGACTCATGTCACTTTACTGATAACCGTCACCCAGTCGCATCTGGTCATCCAAAATCTGTTTGAAGGCATGATCTGGTAAGGGGATGACATTACACTGTCGTAGTTACGTCCGTAACACTGGGCTGTGTCTCCCAGATGTCCACATCAGCATACTATGTGCTGCTCTTCTGTCCTATTAAAATTACTGAGTTTGCCTGTTGTTCCACAGTGCTTAGGCTTCATTAACAACCGGAAACTTTCTTAAAATTCCAAATGAAGTGCAGAAAGTCCGCACAAAAGCCCCCGGTATATTTTCAGAGGCCAATACATCTTACTGGGACTTTTATAAAGCACAGATTTCAGAAAGAGTTTAGTATTTACGTGAAATGTGAGAAGAATATGAACGTTTACTTGTCAGCAAGCGTGTGCCAGAGACGCCTTTTCCAGCATTTAGGGAAAAGTCCGGTGGTTTCTCCCCGGCTTCTGTGAGGAGTGAGTTTCTAGATTCCAGAGGTATGGAATTATAGTTCTGCAGCAGTGCTGTGAAGATTCAGAGAGCAAAATTGTAAGCTTAATAGTCAAAATTAGTTGGGACAAAGGCTTAACATTTAAAAAAAAATGATTATATCCCCCCCACCCATTCATTTTAAGCCCATTAATTAAAATAGTATAAAATTATTAGGTCTATTAATGTAAATTTTATTCCCTGGTAGTGTCATGTTTTTCACCAACACCCTCGTGTGTGCGTGTGTGTGCATATGTGTGTATAAACACTTGAAATCATTTAAGTTTGTCTGCCATATGAAAACTTTTCTTGAGGGGGAGCAGCTTCTAAAATAAGTAGATTATGGGCTTAACACAATCACAGAATTGGGGTAAAAATGAATAATTTTTCCGAGAAGAGAATTTGCTTTAAGGGTTTGGTATAAATTTATCAGATTATGCTCTAAACGGGTTGACTCATTTCTATTTTAAAAGATTACTTTTCTTAAAAGAAATTTTACTTTTTGTAACTCATAAAATTAAGATTTAAGTGTCCATAACCATAGAAATTGATTATTTAATATTTTTCTTAGCCATATTCTCTTAGTATGTTAGTTTATTTATACATTGTGATCTCCTTAATTGCTAAATGAGGAAATAATATTTACTGCTTCTACTAATGTTTTGCCAAATGTTAGCTTTGGGCTGGGCTGAAGCATAATCCGAAGGGTATTACATTGGTTCATTATGACTCATAAGTCTGTATGAATATTTATTGCTTAATCATATGGACTTTTTCTCTCCTGACTTTTTCTTTTTTAAAGGTTCCTTGTTCCAATATCAAGTGTTATTTGCAATGACATTACTGCTTACCTTTTTGGATTTTTTTTTGGAAGAACGCCATTAATTAAGGTAATGAAAAATGTTACATGCAAGTCACTCCCACCTGTAACCTTAAAAGCTGTCCACTGGAGGACATTTTCAGCCACTCAGCAGTGATGCACATTGCCTTCTATCTAAAATATGACTTTTACACTCAAACTTGTTTTATGCAAGTAATAATAAAAAAGATTGAAAGAAAAGTACAAGCAGATTGTTGCCACATAGTTTGGTCGTGCTTATAGGTAGTGGAGGCAAAACAAGAAATGAAATGCGTTAGCCAGGCTTGGTGGTGCCTACCTGTATTCCTCGCATGGGGGGAAACTGAAGCAGGAGGATTACAAGTTCAAGCCCTACCTGGACAAAATAGCAGGACTTGTCTCAATAAAAAATAAAAACAACTGAGGATGTAGCTCAGTGCTAGAGAGAATGCTTGTGTTCAATCCTAAAAAAAAAAAAAAAAAAAAAAAAAAAAAAAAGTTCTACAGCTATTTTGAGTAAGAAAGAAATAAGCCAGTTCTTCTTGGAAATTATACCTTTTTCTTAGAATTAATTTTTCTAATAAAGAAGAACTTTTATGTTGGGGCTTCAAACAGGATTTATTGCACATATTGGGCAAAGCCTTCAGTACTCTTCCCACAGATAGATTACTTGGCTACTGTGATATTATTCGAAGGCAGTTTAGGCAGGGACTGAGCCCATGAGTTGGGTATAAAGCCTGTGTGTTCAAAGTGTTGTGGGTAGTTAGTGTTTGTGGAGGAATGGACTGTTTGTCCTTCAGAAAACCTTCCACAAACTCTTCTGTGGGGGCTGGGGTGTTGCTCAGGGGTAGAGCGCTTTCCTAGCATGCATGAGGCCTTGGGTTCAATCCCTAGTGCCAGAAAAAGAAAAAAATAGTCTCTTGAGAATCCAGCACAGTACCAGCCAGAGCTGTAAGGATACTGGCAGTGAGGTATGGACCTTTAAAATAGCTCTAAAGGGGCTGCAGTATGAAAGTAAGTTTAAGTATTCAAGAGGTATGTGTGAGCTGTTCTGGCTTAGAGCAACTCCTAGGACTCTAGACGGATCTCAGTGGCTAATATTGAATATAGCTTTCTAGTGCCTTTACAGGCTGGATTAGCTGTATAATATCTTCTGGCAGTTGAGTAATTAATCTCTAAACTGATCTGATGTGGATTAACTAGATTTGATAAATTATCTTTAATCAGTAAACTCTTGAATTTGAGATACTCCTGCTTTATGGCAACAATAAGGCTCAAGTTTATCTAGGAGGGAATGTGTCCCTTCCTTCTCTGTACAGCAGGATTCTTATCAGATTTGCTAAGAAACCATATCTGCCAACCATTTTGGTTTTGGGTTTTATCGGCATCAAGACAAGAGCTCCATAAATAGCTCAATGAGTTCACTTGTAATCCATTTCTAACCTCAGAAGGTTCCCTCTGAAATGTGGCTTCTGTCACTGTTCCATGGAACCAGTAATCATGAAGACTATCAGTGATCTCTTGACCCCAGCCTGTTATCTGCCCCAGCAACTTCGGGCAGTCTCCACCATCATCTGCTCCTAAATCTTTTCCTTTGGCCCCTGCATAGCTGTTCCAGACTTTCCTCCAGGTTTCTCTCTCTGAATGCCCCACTGACCAGAAAACCATAGCTCAACTCTGAAAACAAACAACATTTATTTTCAGAGATGCACCATGATCCTGTCTTTCTAGAGACTGGCATAGATTGTGAGGGGAGAAAAGGAAGTTTGTGAATACTTGAGGAACAAATACAATGTTTGGACTGTTGAGCATCTTACCATTTCAGAAAGAGATCTCTTTATGTATTGCATGTTAGGAATGTATGAAGCAGCATCTCTGTACATGTTACACTCATGCCTGTTTCGGTCCGTAGCAGGTCAGCACAGATTGTGTGTACCTCGAATGAAGATATGTCACCCTTACTCCAAGCAAGCATGGACATTGTAGAATACTTACTTCACCATACAGTAGATAGCTCTTTGAGGGGGGAAAATCTCAATAATGTGAAACAAATAGGCATTTGCCCAAGTAAATCAGAATCACAGAGTGAAGGAAAAAAGATTTTTAAACGGTTCCAATAAGAGAAAAGAAAGGAGGGAGGCACAAAGTATTAAGAGAACTCCTCGGCCAGGGTTTGCCTGTCTGTTGTGTTTTGTAAGTGCAGTAACTTTTTAATTTTATTTGACCTTTTTTAGTTGTCTCCTAAAAAGACTTGGGAAGGATTCATTGGCGGTTTCTTTTCTACAGTCGTGTTTGGATTCATTGTGAGTTTTACTAGGATTTTTATTTATATTTTTCAATTGCAAGTTTATTAGTCTGATTTAAACCTTAAAAAATAAACCACAAAATGCTGATAATATATTTATTGAAACCTGTTACACAGAATCAGCTCTGTACCCCAGGACCCTGGCTGCATACCAGAGTCACCTGCAGAGTTTAAACTCAATCTGTGTCCCAGCCTTGTCCCAGGGTGACTGACTTCCTCAGGTGGCTTGATGGACAGCCAGACTTGAGATCCACCTTTGTGGCATTGTGTTTTGATAGTTTCTTATTACTGTTCTGCCTTGTGGGGACATGGGTGCTAAGACTGTGGTGTCTGAGTGATAGCAGAGAATGCAAATGGTGTTAAAAACTCTACCCTCTTAATTCTTGGTGACCATGTGGCTCAATGGATGGTTCCTGTTATGAGCTCAATTTGCAGAAGTCTGTTAGTTATACATAATGTTAACTTTTAGCTATGAATAATGAATATTGTTCATGTTTTAAAATGAGTTTATAATTATGCAGAAAGTTTCAGTTTATATTAAAAGGTGTAAGAATAAAAGGTAAGAATCAGTAAGGTTACTGTAAATGACTAGATATAAGATAAATATGCAGGGCCAGGGATTTAGCTCAGTGGTTTCGCCGCCTGCCTTGCACGTATAACGGCCCAA
>NW_022900949.1:35646691-35757752 GCF_012274545.1 Fukomys damarensis
CTTCCCAGAATAAAGCCCCAAAATAAAACCCCGGGAAAAAAAAAAAAAAAAAAAAAAAAAAAAAAGATAAATATATAAAAAATTACTATTGAGTTTAAAAATTAATTCTAGTCCCTGACAATTATAGTTAATATAAAATAGTATATACAGATACAGAGTAACTAGTAACAACATGAAGCTTTGTGAGACGGTAAATATATAAATAAATGGAAATGTGCCATTATCCTGGATTGGAAAACTACTGTAATTTCTCTTTTTATAAGTTTAATTCATTCTTAATGAAAATTCCCATAGAGTTTGATAAAATTATTCTGAAATGTTTGAGGTAGAATAGTGATAATAAATAGAATAAAGAAAAGTTGTCTAATCCTACTATATACATTAAAAAGTGAGACTAATCAAAGCATTAAATTAAATAATACCACAAAGATTAAGTATGATTTAAGATTAATTTTAAAATTCTATATGAATATCTATATCATTGGAAAAATATAAAGTTACCCTGTAAGAACCTTGCATATGACAAAATAATGAGGAGAGAAATTGTACTATTTTAAACACATGATTTTGAAGAAATAGGTGTTTGGAAGCAAAATCAGTTTATATCCATTCCTAGAGTCATATATGAATTTGTATTAACTATTCATGAGCAAAATAATGATGTAAATGGTTTCAAGGGAAACATAAAACAGAACAAACTGTTGTCCAGCAATTTAAATGTATAATAGAATGTTTCATTTTATGTATCTTTTACTTCCTCGGCTGAAGACGGCTGGTTTTAAAACTTACAGTTATGTGGCTAAGAAAGAAATAATTGAGCCAGATTCAGGGTTGGTGAAAACAATGGTTGCTTTTCTTCACCTGTGTTATTTTATACTATCTTCTTAGTAATTTTGAACCACTGGCTAATTATTATTAACTGCTTAAATTAATAAAAGTTTGTATGCAGTGAAGATAAATTTTTTTCTCTCCTGTACAGTGTCTTCCTAATTCAGTCCTTCATCTTTGTAGCTTCTAGTAAGACTACACGTAGTTTTAAAAAGTAAGATCTTGCTATCCTGTGTTTCTGAGTGTTCAAATTAGCTTCTTTCTCTTTCCCTTCCTCCCCTCCTCCCTCCCCTGTGGTCATACAGAGGTCTCTTTGTTTCAAAAACTTTTATTTTTACAACTGTCTTCCAAGGTATTTGCTTTTGTTTTTGTTTTGTAAACTGGGGTATTTACTAGGATGACCCTTTGACATCAAAAGCCCACGACAACATGTTGATAGGTGAAAGTCGGGGGTTTCACGTGATGAATGTGACACATTCTGGGATTCTGACACACAGCTCTCCTGCGTGTGGCCAGTGTTCACGGGCCCCTCTCTGTCCCTCAGGCCGCCTACGTGCTTTCCAAGTATCAGTACTTCGTCTGCCCCGTCGAGTACCGCAGCGATGTCAACTCCTTTGTCACCGAGTGTGAGCCTGCTGACCTGTTCCAGCTGCACAGCTACGTGCTGCCCTCCTTCCTGAAGGCGGTGTTGAGGCGGGTAAGAGCGGGTGCCCAAGACGTGTGGTAGGGAGGAACTTTCCTCCCAGAGACCAAGCCATCTGTGCGTGAGGTCAGAGTTCTACTGGAAGCCAAGTCCTGCAGGGCTTTTGACCTGATGGCCTTGCAGTGGTTTTTGTGTGTGGTTACCGTTGATGGTATGTTCTCCCCTTGTGATTTCTCTTTCCTAAGCCTGAATTGAGTTTGAAAATTGCAAATCATTTGTGTCTGAAGAATATACTTAAATATTGATGGTAATTTACTTTGTATGTGTTGTAAGAATGGTTTTTATAATCTGTATATTTTTACAAATCAAATGAGTTAGGATGAGTTTTACATGTTACTGCTATGAATTAGCTCAATTTAAAAATCAAAATTCACCAATTCAAAGAGCACTTAAGTTTTAGAGAATGTTTATTAGCCCAGGAAGCTTCTACTTTCAAAAATGAGCGTTCCAGGCTGGGGATTTAGCTCATTGGCAGAGCGCCTGCCTCACAAGTGCGAGGACCTGAGTTCAATCCCTGTACAAAAAAAAAAAAAAAAAAAAAAAAAAAAAAAAAAAAAAAGAAAAGAAAAGAAAAGAAAGCGTTCCTCCCAAAAGCACACTCTGCTATTTAGAGCACTTTGAAGTCCGCCATGAGAGTACCTACATGCTCCTTAGTAGCTAGCGCTCCCTGACCTGAGGTGTGGTCCACTAAAAAGGAGAATCATTTGTTGCGGGGGGAGACATGCATGGGTGCTCATGTTAGCATTTTGCTTTTAATTAAATTCATAATTTTTTGGAAGCATGTTAACCAATAAATTACTTCTTTCATTAAGTGTTCAGTGTCCAAGCTTTCTGTTACCTGTTCCAGCACTTTCAGGGACACCAGCCTTTGATCCAGGGAAGGCTACTGCTTTGAGCAGCAACCACAGGACTTGCTGTTCCCAGACATCTCTGTTGGACCTCAGTTTGTATTATTATTATTATTTTTTTGTAACAGGGATCAAACTCAGAACCCTGAGCCTGCAAGGCAGGTGGTGGCACCACTGAGCTAAATCCCCAGCTCCTCAGTTTGTGTTATTTACAGAGGAGTGAAAGGTTTGGATTTACAGAATAGACTGCAGAATTCTGTTTTTACTCTTTTCCCCTCTTTTATGATTGTCTTGCTGATGCTCATTTTGATAGTTCTTTGTATTTTTGTTTCCACAGCATTCAGCATAGCTGTAAGAGAAAAATCCAGTTTTTCCCTTTCACCATGTAAAGTTAAATCAAGTGAAATAAATTACAAAATTAAAATGTCATTTTATTACCAGTACTACTGGTTAAAAAAAAAAAAACTATAGAAATTAGCTCAGCAGATTCTCTGCCCATCCAACAGCCCCTACCTACCATTGTCCAGTTCCCAGGTCATCTGGAATACGTTCTACCAGCTGCATGACTCAGGGTCCCCTGGGTGCCTTGCGGAGAGGACAGAAGGGCTGGCCCAGCAGTTGCCAGGACAGAGGACTTGGAATGGATTTTTCTCTGCTGACACTGAAATCTTGGGAAATCAACCCCCCAAAAGAGTGCCACCTGCTTTGACGTACTTTTATATCATGACTTCTGCATTTGAGTAGGAGACATGCTTAAATACAATTTTAGTGGGATTAGTCCCAGTGTCCCCTCTACCACTTTCTTTTTCCTTTACAGGAGACAGTGAGTTTGTATCCTTTCCAGATACACAGCATTGCTCTTTCAACTTTCGCTTCTTTGATTGGCCCATTTGGAGGCTTCTTTGCCAGTGGTTTCAAAAGAGCTTTCAAAATCAAGGTACGTTTTTGGATTCTTTGTTACGTTATTCATGAACATTATTAGAGAGTGTATCTTAGTTGGAATTTGGTCCACTGTTGGTTGAAGTTTAATCCTTAGGCAAAATTTTACAGCTGCACAAAAACTGCCTTTTAGATTAGAGTGTGTTCTTTTCTATTAGGTTTCTTTCCGTCATGCCATGTAAATACATCCATCTTAAAGTGTGCTGCCAGCCTCTTAAAAAAATGGCTTGGATTGGGGATTTAGCTCAGTGGTTCCCCCGCCTGCCTCCCAAGCACAAGGACCCGAGTTCGATCCCTGGTACCAAAAAAAAAAGAAAGAAAGAAAAGTCACCCCAGGTTCTGGGGGCTGGGATTTAGCTCAGTGGTTCTGCTGCCTGCCTCACAAACACAAGATTCCGAGTTCGACCCCCGGTACCAAACAAAGGAAAAAAAAAAAAAAAATGGCTTGCTCCCTAAATATTGGTATTAGCAGAATCCTGTTTATTCAAGTGCTAGGGGTCTAACCATGAATGATCTGAAACTTAGTGCTCGTCCAGTCTCACTTGAAGGGTATCGCAGAGCCTTCAGGTGGGTAGCCATCCATTCTGCTTGATTGGGGATTGCCAAGCTTTCCTGGGAAGAGCGAATGCTGTTGTGTTCAGCAAGGCATACCGTGATTCCTATCATACCTCTCCACTCTGAATTCTGCTGTTGCAGTGGGAGCCCCCATACACAGGCCATATGTTGATGAATACGTGTGATTGGGTCTTAATAAAACTGTATTTACAGGGGGCCAGGGATTTAACTCAGTGTTTCCAGAGCCTGCCTTGCAAGCACAAGGGCCCAAGTTCAATCCCTGGTACCAAAAAAAAAAAATTTTACAAAGCAGGCTGTGGGCTGGATTTGGTCTTGGAGACCTAGTTTGCAAACTCTGCTCTAGATACTTCAAACTGTCCTTATGTTTTGATTAGGCCAGCTCATCATGAAGGGACATCACCTTGTCTCCCTTACTTAAGGCAGGGTCACATTGTGTGCCCTGAGGGGCTAGTGAGTGAGGTGAGGTGAAGGTGGTGAGAGCAGGGAAGGTGTCTGAGAGGTAGCATTTGAGAGGAGGTCTGAGCAAAGGAGAGTGAGTCCTGCAGAGAAAGCAAAGGGAGAGAGTTGCAGGGAGTGCAGAGGAGTGGAGGCCGCACTGCTCCCCGGGAAGGACACTCGAGTCATCGGGAAGGTGGATGCACCTGGGGACCCCAGTGCTGCGTGGAGTCAGTCAGACCCAGGAGGCATCAGGTGGTTTCTGTTGTATGAGAAGTCATTTGAAGGAAGTGGGAAGGGGATCTGAGGTAAGGGAGGCGTGAAGGGCGTGGAAGGTCCGTGTCTGTAACTACTGACTATTCTAGGCGTGTGCTATTAGAAACAAATGAATAAACTTCACTTAACGTAATAAAACCTGACTTTAGAAAACTTTCCATTAAGTTAATTTTAACGTTTAATTAGTGTCACTCTGATGCTCTAGGTCAGTTCCACAATCATCCTCAAATGAGCTCATACTTGAAAGACATGGTTTTAATCTGTTGGATATGTTCTGATAAATCTGCATTTAGTGGAAAAACTTAATAGCATTTTCCTTATATAGCTCATGATGCCGTAAAGATGTGTAAATGTCCGTAAGAGTTTTATACAGGTGATATTGTTGGCAAATTCATGCATGTATTTGTTTCTAAAGGATTTTGCAAACACCATCCCTGGGCACGGCGGAATCATGGACAGATTTGACTGTCAGTATTTGATGGCAACTTTTGTGCACGTATACATCACCAGTTTCATAAGGTACTTTGCATGCCAAAACTTCATCACACAATTGCTTTGAGTCCTGATTTACACTAACATGCATTTAAACAAGTTAACTTTTCGGTCACTGGGAACCTACGTTATCAAAGAGACTGTTGGCCCCTGCACTGTAATTTTGGGTAGTGTGATACTGTTACTTTGCAAATATTTTACATACCTTTAAAGCAACTTAGCGCAAAACAAAAGCATAGTATATCCGTGGTTCTTAACAAGACAGGCTAATGACAGTTCATGTGCCTAATACTGGATTTAAAGCATGAGGTTAATTTCTCATCTGTGGGCATTAAAGTGGTGATAAAGCTAATAGTTAAAAAGTAGAAAACAGTTTATTTCATCTGCCAATTATTGCTTGAGTGCCTGTTACATGTCCTAGAAGTTCTAGGCATAGAGTTAGCAGAGAACGAAACCAGGTGTTGAGAGGTTTGGAGGGAGGAGGATCAGAAACGGGCAGTAAACAAATACAGCTTGTTAGATGCTTGTAAGTGTCAAGAACAAAAATAAAGTGGGCCAGGGTGATCCTGCTTATGGGGAGGGGTAGGGGGTGGCTACTGCTGTTTTATAAAGGTTGGTTATTCTTGATAATAAAACGCCATGTTTGAATTTGCCCTAAAATGGGGCTTGGGTGTTCCCGCTAAGCCCGTTGTGTTCCATGGGCCCAGGGGCAGGGCACTTAAAATAGCACCTGTGGTGTGGGCCGCCCAGATTGCCTTCATACACTTATCTGCAGTGAAGCTCATATTTAGAGGTCCCTACATACATACGTTACACGCTAATTATTTTTTTTTTTTTTGGACTAGGGATCGAACTCAGGACCTTGCACTTGCAAGGCAGGCATGGTGCCACTGAGTTAAATCCCAGGTGACATATGTTAAATATATACCTGTACCAGTGGAAGAATTTTTGTGATTTTTTTTTTTTTATTTTGAGCAAGAGAGAGGCTGCAATGTCATTAAAGGTTTATCGATTTCATTAATGTTTTCAAATAAACTTCTAGGTTTGCCAATTTTCTCTATGGTGTATTTGTTTTGTACACCATTGATTTCTCCTCTCATTTTTCATTCCTGTATCTTTTAGGTTTAATTTGCTGTTCTTTTTCTAGCTTCTTGAGGTGAAACCTAGATTATTGATGTCCAGCCTTCTTGTCTAAGACTACAGGCGTTCTCATCAGTACCACTTTACTTCATCCTACAAGTTATATTTGTATTTTCCTTACTCATTTCTAAATATTTTCTTTTTGCCAATATTGACACATGGCTTATTTAGAAGTTTATTGATTGATTTCCAGGTGAAGATTTTCTCATCTTTCTTTGTTGATATTTGAGTCCCACTGTGGTCAGAAAACACATATTTTAGGGTTTCAGTGTTTATTTTTGACCCATGTTGAAGCTGCACATGGATCTGATGCAGAGAAATGTAGCTCCCAACCTGCTAGATGCCTAATGTGTTGAGTTTGTGTCCCCTAAAATCGAAGAGTGATTCTAAAGGACAGTGGAGGTCCAGACCAGGAAAGGTTTATTGAGAGATCACTCCCAAGAGACAGAAGGGGCACCGAAGTGGTTGTCACCGAGGCCCTTTGTCAGGGGTAATTTATACAGGGAAGACACAGTGAGGGTACAGCGTGGGCCACACTGCCACTCACCGATAGTAGTCTTACAAGTAAAGCTACTTAGCTAATGTTGAGCAACAGGGAAGCGGGTCACAGAGCAAGGGTACCTGGAAAGAGCAAAAGCATTTTAAGGAAGGGATGAGTCCAAACACTGATCACCCACTTGGGCGACTGATGCCCAGCTGGACTTTCTGGACCAGGCAGTGCTAATTATAGTATAAATCCAAGTTACAGGCCTCACGCCTGGCATCAGTCTTTATCTTGAAGCCCGGTCATCTTCACATATGCCTCCAGCCTCAGTTTTGGTATACTCTGATCTTTTCAGACTCTCTGAAGGGCCTGTCCTTGTCTGAATGTCTGTTCATTTGTATCTAACTTAGCTGCCTATAGTAAAACAAATGTGCATTTGGTAGTTTCCCCATGTAACACTGTAATGTGTCAGTTGGGTGAAATTTAATTAAATCTTTTGTGTGGATTTAGTTTTTATTTTCTGACTTGCTTGTTGTGTTGGTTACAAAGAGAGCTTTGTTAAAAGCTCTTGATGCAATTATAAATTTATTCCTCTTTCTAGTTCTGTCAATTTTTGCATTCTGTATTTTGAGGTTGAATTGGGTGCATACAAACTTAAGATCACTATATTTCTCTCTTGAATTGGTCCTTTTATGTTACAATGTCTACCATCCTTATTACCTGTCTTCAAGCCTACTCTTTTGGATATTAGAAAAGCTACAGCAGCATTCTTATGATTAGTGTTTGCATAGCATTTCTCTCTTATTTTATTTTTAGCATTCTATTGTCATTATTTTTGATGGTGTGTTTCTCTTTTGTTTTTGTTTGTTGGTTTGTTTGTTTGTTTTTTGAGACGGGTCTCACTAAGTAGCTGAGACTGACCTAGAACTCAAGCGATCCTCCTGCCTCAACCTTCATGGTGCTGGGATTACAAGGCATGTACCACCATGCCCAGCGGTTTCTCTTTTCTAGTAAACATTTAGCTTGAATTTCTTGTTTTATAACCAAGTTAACAGACTTTGTCTTTTAAATTGAAGTATTTAGTTTATTTGCTTGATAGATATTTATTTGTTGATATACAGTATTTGGATGTTAGTGATGAGAACAATTTTTTTCAGAACTTTTTATTTTCAGAAAATGCAGCTTTTGGGGGCATTAACTTATACTCTTTAAGGAACAGCTGCTATTCTCTGAGTAGGGAGAAGTCATTCTGGGCCTCACTGTCCACCCCTGGAAAGCAAATAATTCCTCCTTTTAGAGATGCAGGGCTGGTGCCAGGATGGGGATGCCCAGCACCTGCTGACATAGCTTTGCACTCAGTTGAACTTGCTAAAAGTGCTTCCCTTTCTCTGTGGACCCTGTTCTGGTCTGTGCTGTGGCTGTTGCTGAATCCTGTGCAGAAATGCAGTAGGGCAGGCTGCACCCTGGCTGGAGTGCACTTGGGCCATGAGAGGCTCCTGGCCAGGGAGGGTTGACAGATGGCCTGGGGCCATGAGCATGGGGTGACTCATGGGTGGTGATCGGATCTCCTGTGTAGTTTTCACAAATCAAAGATTTCTACATTAACTGGTTTCACTTCTCATCCTCCTTGTGATAACACCATATAGCAGACGTTTCTTTGTTGCCAGGATTTCTACTTCCTGTTACTTTGTTTAAACAGTTTTAGTTATTGTGAATCATACATGTATTTCCCCATGTATGTGTCAGAATTCCCTTCTGTCTCCCATGTATGACTTAGGTGTCGCTTGTTCCAGTTTTCTCTCCACAAAACGTAAACCTCACTCTGCTTTCCCCACCTGAGTAGGCTGGGGAAGTACAGGAGCAGCACAGGCACAGAAAGATTGAACTGGGTACATTCTTCTTTTTCTTTTTTTGGTACCAGCGGTCGAACTCAGACCCTTGTGCTTGTGAGGCAGGTGCCAGAACCACTGAGCTAAATCCCTGGCCCCCAAAACTGAGTACATTCTTAACCCTCGATGAACCAGTGCTGGAAAAGTGCAAACACAGGTGGTCTGGATTCATCAGTGGGTTCGGTTCCAGAGTCTAGGGATGGGAAACCACAGTCTCACCATAGCTGACTGCCATTGTAGCTCTTGTGGGAAAGGTCGGGGTCATGCCCTGTGCTCACAGCCTGGGAAGGGAACCTGGAAGAGGTGCCAGGAGGGCACTTTGAGGAGGGATCCCAGCTGGCTATGGAGCTTTGGGAATAAGAGTGGGGCCAGGCGAGGGTGTGTGCACTGCCCAGCCCTTCCTCTGCCTACACCTGGTCCCCTGGCCGCTGCTGTGGGTTATGTGGAGGGCAGGACCCTCTTCCTTCTCCTCCTTTCAGACAGCGCGGAACAGTAGAACTTGTTTGGTGACTTGGGTCACCTGATACTTTCTTGGACCAGGTTCTAGTGCCTGTTGCTTATCTTGGGCAGGGGCTTTAGTGCTAGGCTCAGGACGTCTGCATTCTGTCTCCTTAACATTTCTAGCTCCCTGTTTCTTTGACAAAGTAGCTTTTACCATCTGGAAATCTGTCTAAAGGTAAGAATTTAAATTGGGTTTTTGTGCCCACTTTTGGGTTTCTCCTGTGCCTGGCAAGCTCCTTTCCTTACGGAATGGTTTTGTGTCCTGTCCAGTCTTGGGGTCTCATTTGTCACTGCCTCTCAGCTCAGCCTGCCCTCCAGAGACTCTCTGTCTGACCTTGATCTGCACGCCCCTGTTGGCCTGTGTCATCCCTGTGTTCTGTGTTTGTGTATTTCCGCATTTGGATTGTGTGTTCCTCAGAGCAGACTAGTTTTGGATTTCTCTCTCCTGACAGTATGGGCCAGTAAAGTGAGCTCTTACCAAAAGCCACCTCAGTTCTGGGAGGTCACTGCTCTGCACTCGGAGGAGGGGTTGGGCTGTACTCGTGGTAAATGTTGCCCTTCACCCTGGGAAAGCAGAACTCACTCTGTCTCTCCACTGTTCCTCAGGGGCCCGAATCCCAGCAAGGTACTGCAGCAGCTGCTGGTGCTCCAGCCAGACCAGCAGCTGAACATCTACAGAACCCTGAAGACGCACCTCATTGAGAAGGGCATCCTCCAGCCCGCCTTGAAGGTGTGACTGGCCCGAGGGAGGACTTGGGACAAGGAGAAGCCTGGCAGACAAAATCTTGTCCCTGTACAGAAAAATGGTTGAAAATGCAATAGATTGAACTTTCACAGGCACAAATGTTTCTCCTCTGAAATTACTGTGAATATTTAACAAACACTTGATCTGAGTCATGAAATAAGTAGCAAATCGCCACCAAAATATCCTGTCCTTTTTCTGTGATGTGTTTCCTGACATTAACTTCCTTCACCCTACTTGCTGGGTTTCATAATTTTAAAGAGTCAAATGCTATAAAATGAGTAACTCCAGGGTGTCTTCAGATAATACCTGGCAGTGGGATCTTTTGCACAAATATTTACTTTTGCCCTTCAAGCTGCTCTTTCATTTTTGCAGGACATTTTATGTAAGGCACAATAGGAAGCCAGTTCTCTTGGACTTCCTCCTCTTCTATCAGAAGAATGTTCCGAAGCTTAGTAGGGTGGGGGAAAGATTGTTCCCCCAACCCCTTCCTTCTCTTTTTCCTTTCCTTCTCTTCCGTTCCCTTTTTTCCTTTTCTCCTTTCCCTCTCTCCCTTCCCCCTCTTCTCTCTCTCCTCCCTCCCTCCTTCCTTCTGTTCCTTCCATTCCTCTCTTTGGGTCTCTGTCTTTCTGTCGTTGTCTTTGTCTCTGTCTTTTCGTACAGGGGATAAAACTGAGAGCCTTGTGTGTGCAAGGTATGTCCTCTACTTTTGACTCACCCCAGCCATTTGTCCACTTTTCAAAGTAGTCTTTTTCTGGGAGAAAACGTTCTACTTTTAGCTAGGTTCAAAATTTGGAAAAGGGAGGCTGCAGTTTCTGCTACTATTGATAGAGCAGTCATCAAAATACATCTGATAAAATTGTTTGGGAAATGACTTTGCAGAACCTTTCTAAGAGAAGAAAAGGTGATTCCTGCCGGAGGAGCAGGTGTACAGGTGCTGCCCGTGCACTGTGTTCTAAGGACAGCATGAAGCAGCAGTGCTGTGGCTGGGCCTGTGGGCAAAGCCAACCCATCTCTCTCGCTGCCCTGTGCGCTGCCTTCACTGAGCTCTGAGGCCTGGCACTGAGCAAACCAGCGCAGGGCAGGGAGCGGGGCAGGGGCTGGCTGGGGCTGGCCAAGGGCAAGAGTGACCATGGCGTTGTGCAGGCCCTGTGTGCCCCTCGTCTCCAGGATGGCCCTTTGGCAACGCGACCAGGACAAGGACGATCAGCCCACCGACCTGAGCCTGGAGTAACTCCCTGGTACTGATCTTGGTCCTGCTGCACTTTGCCTTCATGTCCTCCAGTCTGAGGGCGGAAGACAATGCCTCTTTCTTTCAAGAATGAAGACCCAGCAGATGTGATTCCCACCAAAAACAAAGAGCACAAATGCCAAACCTTTGCTTTGGTGGACTGGACACTAACACACAAGAGTACTATCTTTTTTAGTATATATTTTTATCGTTACAGTGTATGTTGGCAACACGTAACGATTCCATGCGCCTCGGGGAACTGGTACCTGGACACACTGCATCTTGATCATTCTCCTTCCCTTCCCCCTCCCACTGCCTCCCTTCCACAGATCCATCGACTGTACAGAAGCTTCCTGTGCTGTGTGCTGTCTAGACCCACATCTCATGTATCGGACAGTTGGCAGGAAGCCTTCAGAAATTTCCAGGTGTTCAGAGGGAAGAAACAGATATATTTTAAAGAATGCTTTGCTAATGAAGAGAGTAAATATTTTTGTTTAAATCAGAAACAGATTACAATCGTTTTGTATTTCCATTCTCTTACCCCTGAAATAGAAAGTTGCTGCAAGGGACCCTGTCAAATGGACCTTAACTGTCAGTCTTATCCTGAGTCCTGAGGGGTCACAGGAGACACAGTTGCACTCAGGACCGAATCTCATTCTTGTTCTGGCCTGGCAGGCCCTTAGCTGACTGGCCACTGCTGCGCGTGCTGTCAGCAGATTTCTCTGTGCTCCTCAAAAGCTTGGAATCGCCGCTGAGACTGTTGTATGAAGGGGTGGCCGCTCCAAAGAGCAGAACACCTCTGAGTTTTCAACACCTCCTACTTTTGTTTGCCCCATTAAAAGCACCAGATGTTGATCTTAAGAGAATTTCAGACACCAAAGTTTAAAAATATGTACAATGAAAACATTGTGATAGGAGCTTGCATTGAAAACTTTGCAGCCCGCAGGAGTGAAAACTCATTGGAGATCCATAGATGCCACATTTTTCTGTAAAGTAATTGGTAAGACTTCTCAAGATAGAATTATGAGGGCAGTACTTAATATGTATATTATAAAATTATGAACAAAGTATGAAACTAAGGATATTTGGGGTCACAGCTTTTCCTTAGATACGCTTTTAGAGTGGGATGTACATTATATGTAAAAAAAAATTATATGTAAAAAAAATTTTAACAGAGCTCTGATGATCAGCCTTTTTAGCATACTTTTATAGCATGTATATTAAAATAGAATATATTTTAGCAAAAGATCGCCATGAAACCCTGACTTGATCACTTTTCTACTTGTGCTAGGATGAGGACTTAGATTGCAGTGCGGCAGTGTAGTGGAAAAGTGCAAAGTAGCCTCTTTCTTCACAGTTGAGGCTCCTCGCTCCGGATCTGCTTACTGGGGAGGAGCTGCAGTGAGACCTCCGCATGCTGTCTAAGCTGTGAAACAAATGTATTTTCTTGCACTTTTTCTTGGTGCCAGGACACACATCAGCGCTGAAAGCAAAGAGACTTCGCTGCCCACTTAGTTTCTTTTATGTACAGCATCTCTTCATTTGCACTTTGGCTTGAACGAAGACAGCGTCACCTTGTTCCACGGAGAACAAATGGTAGAAACTGTATTGTACACGGGTGAACATTCATGTTTTCTGTCAGTCCTCTGAATCTTTTTACTGATATCGCGATAGGAAAATAAAACCAAATATCGTATTTTGAGTTTTTTGTGCCATTTTCTCATTGGACAAAGCAGAATTCACTGCACTAGTGTTTACGCAGTAGTGACAGATACACACATATATTCACCTCTACAGTGACATCTTCAGAGTGGAGGGGAGCAAGTTTTGGGACACTTGAACAACTGTGTTGGTTAAGAGGTGATGTCTTGAGTTTCTGAGGTATGCACCAGAGTTTGTAGTGATGTGTTTATTTTGGAAATTTGCTGAATGGCATCTGATCCCTCCTAGAACTGTGAACTGTTGGAAGCCAATTCAGGCTGTCTCACTTGGCCTCTTTGTCCCCAGTCTGGCCAAAGCGTATGTCCTGCAGGTACCCAGGCTTCTGAGCAAATGGGCTTGGAGACTAAGAGGCTCCTGGGAGCTCCCATTGTCCCACACCTTGTCTTTTCTGCATAGCTGTGGGATGGGTTTCATTAGCTCATTGTATTATTTTAAGGATTCAGGGAAACAGGTAATTTGCAGCCGATATGGAGTAGCTGGTCATTAACCCTTAAGTTTCCTTTGTCCCATCTGCTCCTGTCCTGTTGCCTCTTTTGTGGAAAGGGATGGGGTGGGGGTGGGGGTGGAACAGAAAAACAAATTTTAGCTCTGGCTTCTTTCAGCATCATTGACCCAAGTGTCCCTTGAACTGCAGATGGCTCAGCAGTTTACTTTTTTCATCCTGGGGTGTCTGATGCAGCCAGCACAGAGCTTTGTTCGGGAAAGATGAAAGTGTCAGGGTCTGCAGCCCTTTACAACGATGGGTCTGATGGAGGAGTGTGCCAGGTGAGGGGGCTGTGGCCTGTTGGTAGTGGTGACAGAGGGGAAATAAATGTAACTCCCAGACTCCTAGGTATCAGATGCCAAGTTTGTGTTCCCCACAATTGAATGAATTCTAAGGAACAACAGAAGTTGAGTAGGAAAAATTTGAGAGAGCTCCTGAGAGACAGGAAGTGACTGGAAAGTGGGTTGCCAACAAGCCCACTCCTCAAAGGAAGTTTTACAGATCGACATCACAAGGTGGGTACAACATGGGTCAGAACCTTGATCAATAAGGTTACAGGTATAGTCACTTAGTATTGATCCAGTGGGGAAGCAGGTCACGTAGCAAGGGTACATGGAAAGACCAAGGGCCTTTTTAGGGAGAGAGGAATCAGAAGGTCCTGGTCACCCACTGGGGTGGCTGATGTCTATCCAGACCTTATTGGCCCAGGTAACACCAGTTATAGTCTTCAATTTATTGCTTATGCTTAAGGGGTGGTATATAGGCCTGGCATTAAACAGATGCTCATCCAGCCGCATGTGATGTATTCTCCTCTTCTGCACTGACTCCCTTGAGAGCCTAGTCCTGTCTGACTGCCTATACCGTTTCTACCTAAATTCACTATCTATTAATACCAGGAATGTGGGGAAGCCCCATCTGCTCTTCACTCAGAGCCTGTTCATCCGTAGCTAGGGCTGCTCATCACTTCCTGAAACGCACACTTCAAATCCACTCACCAGGAAGGGGCTGCATCTCAGAAGCTGGGTAGTAGCTGTAGGTCAGGCCTAGATGATATAACCCCAGTTAGATTCCTGGCGTAGATGAGCTGGTGGTCTGTGCACAGGAGTGGGCCTTCTGGAATCATTGAATTAATATTGAGCAGTTCATAGAAAGCTGGGCTGGCTCATTTTCCAGTGATAGCAAAGTGAGTTCCAGAAGTAGCTGAGAGGACCTGATCCAGGCCCCTCCGTTGACTGCCCGACCTGAGTATGATGGAGACAGGGCTTTCCTGTTCAGGAACATGTGATTGTACACTTCAGACAGGCTGGGAAGAGTAGCACATTTGGGGAACATTGTTGACTGATCTATTCAATGTATTTCTCTTTGGCTTTAATCCTCAAATGTTTGTGAAGGAGCAGCAGCAGAAGTTTCCTCCTGGTGAGATGGACACACCGGAATGGTGAGAACTTCAATTTGTTTCTTGTCCCCAACAGCTATACTGAAATCTAATTTTCCTACCATAACACTGTTCATCACCAAATCCATCTTGAGGACAGTTCCACATTTTTCCAGAAGCTTCCTGGGTAACTATTTACAGTAATCACCTGGTTTGAGCTTAGAAACCAAAATGTCAATGTGGAAAGTAGAGGCCAGGAGGTTTTTAGCTGGGAACAAGGACTCCATCTGCTCTTGGATCAGAGGGCATATGTCTTACACTCTGGCAGAAAATTTATCTACATTTTGGATATGTCTTGAGACTTTTCAGAAGACTGAGATTAAGGATGACTAATTATTTTAGCAAAAAGAATTTTAGGGCAAGCCGGGCCTGGTGGTGCATGCCTGTAATCCCAGCACTTGGGAGGCTGAGGCAGGAGGATTGCTGTGAGTTTAAGACCAGCCTGGGCTATATAGTGAGTTCCATGTCAGTCTCAATTACATAGTGAGACCCTGTCTCAAAAAAAAAAAAAAAATGGTGGGACAGCCCAACATTTAGTCTGCAGCAAGGGTACTACTGGCTGCTTTTATCCAGATTGATGGTAAAAATCAGGTCAAAAGGCAGAGCAGAAAAAATTGAAAAACTTAAATTTTGGCTCAGAAGGAACCATGTGTAAAGTTAGGGCCAAAAAGGGTATTTCAGCTAAAGAGATTAGCCCCATTAAAAAGAAATGAAGTATTTTATATAAGGACAAGAAAAAAGATTCCTTCAGGGCATCTCAGGAATCAGCAAGACCCCTCCCATCACATACTCAAGGGTACAAAGTTGACAACCTTTTGTTTGAGAATAGTCCCTGTAAACCCTGCTGGAAAAGGGCCTATGAGTCATTTCACCATGTTCAGCCATCCAGGCACTTAGAAGCTGCTGTAGCCACGGTCCAAAGGGGCCTGACTACTGCTTCCACTGACAGTAGAACTTGGTATTTGCCTATGTGATGCTAGTTTTTCTGACATGCAGAATGCAAGAGTTTGTAAGGTTGTGAAGGCTTCCATTTAAATTTCAAGGGAAAGTGTGGGAAGCCAGGCAGGGAGTTCCTGAGAAAGCAGCTTGAGAAGCTGTGGGTATGAAGCCAAAGGCCCAGTGGACCCCAGGAATTGAACATGTCAGGAATGTGGAACATTAGCCAAGAAAAGGTAGAGGCTGTGCTGGACTCAGTCTGAAAGAGTATTTGTGGGATGCATCTGTCAAGGCCAGAGGGGCACAGCTGCCCAAGCCCTTTGAAATACATTTTACTACCACGTCCCCTGGCTGCTAGACGTTGAGCTGTGGACTTAATGTTTGCCTTGCAGGATTTCAGTCTGGCTTTGGGCCAGTTCTCTTCTATCCCTCTCTCCCCTCTTTTTGTAATAGGAATGTTTATGCTAACATTGTACCCTGAGACAATGTAATTTATTTTTAACTCCAGTTTATAGGTGAGAATTTGCCTTTATTCTCAAGAGACTTGAATTTGAACTTTTGAAAAATGCTGGAACTGTTAGACTTTGAGGAAGGGATTATTGCATTTCTGGTTGTATCAGGATAGTTGGATTATGTTAGGTGGAATTAAGACCCTGTGATTGTATTAATTTGGAGATTAAGCATGGTTTGAAATGTATTTGGGTGTGAAACTGTTTAGGGGTAGATTGTGATAGTCTTATATCAACTTTATTGGATTAAGAAACATCTCCCTCCTAGGTGTGTCCAGGGTTTAAGAGCACAACTCAGTGAGTGTTTGAATCACAAGTGTTCAGCTTGGTGGTATAGGAAAGCTCAAATTCAACACAAGAAAAATGACAAGAATTCTGCAAAACCAGACTGCAATGGAATAGAAGGCAAGTTGCAGGCTGCCTTTGATTGCTTCATTCAACAAATTACATGAGCCCAGTTCTCTGAAGTCCTTACAACAGGGAACTAGATAAAATGCTTGGTCTTTTTGTGACTTCCAGTCTGCTGGGGAAACACCACTAGGAACTAATTTGGAGTGTGGTTGTAGAAGATGTGACAGAGAAGGGTAATGCAGAGCGTTACCAGGGTTCAGGACAGCATCACAATCATTAATGTTGGTCAGTCAGGACCTCACTTGGAAGGGGACTTGTGAGAGGAGCCTGAAGGTAAAGGAGGAAAAGGAGCACAGCAGAGGGCACAGCCAGAGCAAAAGCCCTGTGGCAAAAGCAGGCCTTAGGCAGCATGGTGGAGAGAAGGGGACAGAGGACAGAAGCCCATTGGGGGGTTAAAGTGGGGAGTGGCATCGTCTGGCATTGCTGCTGCTGTGGTAAGAATCAGTGGAAGGTAAACACCAGACAAAAACCAAAACTCCCAGTTCGCAAACTAAGGCTTGGACAGGTGCTCAGGGAAATATGCTTACACTGCACCACAGCAGGTGGAAAGTCTGGGCATGACTAGTTTCTTTAATGTAGCAGTGGAGGTTGAACCCAATGCCTTTGACTGGTCTACTCCCCAGTCCTTTTTAAATTTTGATCCAAGGTTTTGGTAGGTCACTAAATTGCTCAGATTGGGCTTGAATTTGTGATCTTTCTTTGTTCTCCCAGAATGCTGGGATTACAGGTGTGTGCCACCATGCCTAGTTCAATATTTGTGATAACCAACCTGACTCCATCTTGAATTGGGAATGTGATAGCCAACCCAACTCCATCTTAAGCTTTATCACCATTGTGTGCTTGTGCTTGGACAAAACACCCCAAACCCACATCCTGTTTGGTAGAAAACTTGCTGCAGTTGCAGGATGTTTTGTAGTTCACCTAAAGCATGAACCCCCACTCCGACCCCTGACACTAACCTGGCATGGTTCTGCTTTTGTAAAATTCCGCTTGTGCCCTCACTGAGGTCCCTCCTGTCTGTGGCAGAAAATTACCAGGGAGGCACCTCCTGAGATATTCCATGGCCCTGTAGTCTCACTGCTGACACTGAGGGGACTGCAGAGACACCTGAGACACCCTCCACATTTTTTAGAGTCCTGGTCTGTTCTGCAAGTAAGGATCCTTCGAATTTTGGTGGGAAGCAGTAGTCCTCAATGGAGGCATTCCCTGGGCCCTTCCTAAAGTCAGGACACTGACTGATGTGGCCCGGTGGTCTGGTCTGGTCTGGCTGTGTCAGCCAATCTGAAAATGTTCAGGGAAGGGTTTGGAATGTTTTTAAACTCTGAATGGCTATTTTATGAATAGATTTGTGACTGGAATCAGGCAGTGTGAGCTATAGACTATCCTGTCTGCACCCCACAATGAAGAGGGGGATTTCTCCCCCTTGGAGTTATTGGGTCTGAGTGAGGTTGTACTGTGATTCTGTGGATGCATCTAAGAAAGGCCAAGTGGGTGTTCTTGCAACAAGATAAACAGCCTACATTCTGGTCAGTCCTTGAACTGGCTGAGAGGCCCTCGGCCAGTCAACCAATGAGTGGTTCCTCCCCACAGAGGAAAACCCCTTCCTTTGTCATGACATCATTCAAGGGTGCACTAAGTACACTAAGGCTTTTTTTCTCTGTGTGCAGATGCCCCTGGTGTCTTCTCTTTTTTCGGTTCTTACAGCTCCTATTAGGTATCTCCTGTCTACCCTAAGTCTCTCTACCATGGGGTTGTCATCCTCACAACCTGTTACACCCCTGGTCTACATGCTTAGAAATTTTGCCTCAGGATTTTCTAATGATTATGGAATGAAAATGTCAAAGAACAAACCTCCCATCTTTTGTGAACTTGAGTGGCCCTCTGAGGGCTCCCTTGACCCTGCCTTGGTTCACCAGGACACTGCAATCAGTTCCATTACATCAACTCCTGCTTTACTCTAGTGCAGCACCCTCCTGCATGGCTAAAGGCCATGCCACAAAGGCCTATTCAAAGTGGCTTGTTTCTAAAAGCTGTTGTCTCCCTTGTGGGTGAACTCCAGAGAGACAGAAACTGTTTCTGTAAGAGTCAGATGATGAAGTTCTCCCTCATCTACCTCCATGTAACCCTAGCTTGAACCGCCTCTCCTGTCCGTCCTGACCTGCATGCCTCCAACTCCCTTGTTTCTTCCTCTACTTTCCCTGCTACCTCTCCCCCAATACAAGACCGTTTCCAATCCCGACATGAGGTCACCACCTAGAGAAGATGCAGTCCAGAGACTCTCTTGCCTTGGAAAGAGTCCCCACCTCCTGATGGGGCAGGACCGGGAACCTGCCCATTTCTGACTTCTACAACTGGAAAACCTAGAATCTACCGTTCTCTGAGAAGCCCCAGGTTCTGATTTCCCTGCTGGAGTCAATCTGTAGGATTCATCTGTCAAACTGGGATGACTGTTAACAATTGTTATTGATCTTGTTCACCACTGAGGAGCAGAACAGGATTAGGTTTGAGGCTAGAAAGTTTTTATTGGGAGGGTGTTCAGAGGTGGAGGTCCACAAATTTCTGAAACAAGGCTTCCTCTTGGAGCATGCTGAATGGAACCAAAATTCTTCAGAGACAGGTTTGAATGGGATCTGTGAAGTGGCTTGGAAACCCATAAATCTGTCAAAAACCACTGAAGTAACAAGGGATCAGAGGAGTCCCCTGCTGCTTTCTTGGGGAGACTTTGAGAGGCCTTCTGGATTTACACCCCATTTGACCCTCAGCTACAAAGAGCAATAGAGCTATAAATATGGCTTTTGTTACTCAGTCTGCACCCAATATTAGGAGGAAATTTTTAAAAATGGAGGGATTCCTAGGAACAAACATGTCTCAGCCTTTAGAAATAGCTCAAAAGGTTTTTGACAATAGAAATTCAGAGAAACAAAAATTGGCCACAGCAGTTGAGAAAAGAGGCAAGCAAAGATCTTGGCCTCAGCCATCAGAGAGGACCCCAACTCTGGGAGGCCCAAGGTGAAGGTGTCTAGAAAGCCAGGAGGACACCCATCATTGGGCAGAAATCAATGTGCCTATTGCAAGGAGGAAGGGCACTGAAAACGTGAGTGCCCCCTCAGGCCCTCTGCCAAGTTACTGTGCCTCCCTACATCTGGGGGAAAGGAAGATTCAGACTGAGGGGGTCCAATGCTCCTTCTCTCTTGGTTCCTAAGAGTCCATGGTAATTGTTAAAGTGGGGGCAAACGGGTCTGTTTCCTGGTGGACACTGGTGCCAAGAGGTCAGTGTTAGAAACTCCTCTGGGAGAGATTTTATCACAAACCATTCCCATCCAGGGGCCACAGGAGCAGGCCAAAAGTGAGCAACTGGTAAGCCTAGGATCGAAGTAAGTTTCATTGTTTTCTGGTAATACCAAACTGCCCATTCCCCTCACTGGAGCGAGACCCTCATAAACTAAAGGCCACCATTTCTTTCACTGCAACGGAGGCTCAGATGTCACTCTCTTCATATCACCTTCCTTGACCACTGCCTTGCCCAAGGAGTATCTCTTCTCGAGGGAAGAAAACCCAGAGGAAACAAGTCCTGAGGACTTATTGGACAGACTCCAGGTGGAGATCCTGAAGGTGCGGGCAGAGACTAATCTACCAGGTTTGGCCGCTTAGCACCTTCTAGTGACAGTTAAGCTCTTGTCAGCAGTCATACCTGTGTGAGTTCAACAATACTCCGTCTCTCAGAAGGCCAGACGGGGTATAGCCCCTCCCATTAAGAGCTTGCTGGGTTGGGGATTTAACTCAGTGGTTCTGCTGCCTGCTTCACAAACACAAGGTCCCAAGTTTGAACCCTGGGTATGAAAAAAAAAAAAAGCTTGCTGGACTTTGGGATATTAACTCCCTCATTCTCCATAGAACACCCCATTCCTGCCAGTAACAGAAACTAGGGACATCAGATTACAGATTGGTTTAGGATTTGAGAGAAGTTAATTGGCAAGTGGTAACTTTGCACCCTGCTGTCCCAAACCCAGATACCCTCCTGAGTTTGCTGTCTCCTCAGCACCAAGTGTATACTGTGCTATATTTAAAGGATGCTTTTTTTCAGTGTGCCCCTTGCTCCAGCTAGCCACCTTATCTTTGTCTTCAAGTGGACTAACCCCATTTCCAGTCACTAATGCCGGCTCTCCTGGACCCAACTACCTCAAGGATTTAAAAAATGCACCCATCTTGTTCAGTGAGGCCACTGTGGCTTTTCAGTCTCACTACCCTAACCTTACCCTGCTTCAATATGTGGATGATTTGTTTTTAGATGAAGAAAGGGCCTACCAGGATCCAAAAAGAGTTCTGTTATCAGCCCTGGCACTACCTGATGTTGCTAAGCCTTTTCATCTGTTCACCCACCAGGTAAGAGGGATCACCAAGGGAGTCTTGACATAGTTCTTGGGACCCTGGAAGTGCCCCGTGACCTATTTAAAAGTTCTCAGGATGGCCTTCATGTCTTCAGGTGGTAGCTGCCACAGCTTTGTTGGTCAAGGAGGCTGATAAGTTGTCCCTTGGACAGGACCTAGTCCTAACTGCCCCTCATCCAGTAGAGACTCTTCTCGGGGGCTACTAACAAATGGATGTCAAATGCCTGCCTCACTCAGTATCAAAGCCTCTTGCTCGAGCACCATTTTATCATCTTCTCTGCAGGGCAGGTCCTCAATCTGGCAACACCGATGGCCAGATGATGGCCCCAACACCCTGATTCATGACTGTGAGGAGGTGCTGGACTGGACCCAGAGGGGACGATCGGACTTGACAGACACCCCCTTGGCTGAGGTGGAAGTCTCCTCTTCACAGGTGGAAGCAGCATGGTGGGAAGTGGGGTGCAGAGGGCGGGGGGTGAAGTGACTACAGTTGATCAAGTCATTTGGGCCCAGTCTCTGCCCGAGGGGGCCTCATCCCAAAAGGGAGAATTGATCACCTTGGCCCAGGCCTTGAGATGGGGAAAGGAAAAGAAGATAAATGTGTACACTGACAGTAGGTATGCTTTTGATACTCTACATATCCACATGAGCATTTACAAGGAGAGAGGGGTCCTGACAGCTGCAGGAAAGACTGTCAAGAATATGTAATTAGGGCCAGGCAAGTTGGAACTATAGAGACGCACCACACTCTGAATTAAGTGGAATCCTTTATTATCATAACTGGCTGATCCAGAGCAGGCTCAGGCCTCCAAAAACTCTGGACAAAGGAAAGGCAGTTTTCAGGATCCTTTTAAGGACTTTTATTTGGCTCAAGAGGTGGGGGAGCACAAGCAGGTCTTCACAGGAGCAGAACTTACAGTCAGTGGGTGTTGGGGGCAGATTTACACAGTTTAGTTAAAGTATTACGTAGGTGCAGGAGTCTTCTGTTTATAAGATAGTAAAGATAACATAGTTGTAGACTTACACAGGATATAGTGGTTGTTCTGTTATGTATTAACTGAGGGACTCTCAAGAGGGAAGGGGAAGGCGACTACCCCAAAATCGCTTGACTTTACACAAACAGAGTCAGTTACACAAGTGTAGTCAGGTTGGCTATCACAAACAAAGAGGAGATATTATCTCTCCTAGAGGTGGTGTGGTTTCCCAAGAAGGTAGCTATCATTCATGTTTGGGGTCACCAAAAGGACAATACACCCGAGAGGCTAAGGGAAAATCAACTTGCAGATCAAGCAGCCAGAGAGGCGGCCCTGAAGCCAGCTGAACCTAGTCATCCTGCCTACTGTGAGTCCTCCTCCCTCTTTGCTCCCAGCTACTCCCACCTACAATAAAGAGGAAGACAAAGAAGCAAGTTGGCTGCAAGCAGTGAAAGATCCCCAAGGCTGGTGAAATGTCCAGAAGGTTGCATCTTCCTCCCCCAGGCATTAGGATGACAGCTCATCCAGCAGCTGCTTTGGTAACGCACCTGGTGGGCTCCAAGATACTGCTTTCCAAAGCTGCAAGAGTAGGCCTGCAAGGCCTCTCTCAGGTGCCCATACTGTGTACAAATAAATCCCCTCCATGGCCTTTCTGCACCCCTTGGAGTCAGATTCCAGGGTTGGAATCCTGGAAAACACTGGGAAGTAGATTTCACAGAGCTCACACCACCAGCGGGTGGCTATCACTACCTCCTGGTTTTCATAGATATCTTTGGAGGTTGGGAAGTCTATGCTACTTGGCAGGAGACTGCCACGTGGTAGCAAAGAAGCTTCTTCGGAAGTTAATTCTCAGATTTGGATTACCAGCGCCGTTGGATCTGACAGTGGCTCCACCTTTGTAGGCTCTGTAACTCAGTCAGTAGGGCACTGGGTATAAATTGGAAACTCCACTGTGCCTACAGACCTTAAAGCTCAGGGCAAGTAGAATGGATGAATGATACCCTGATCAAATTGACTTTGGAAACTGATGAAAGGCAGGTCAGCCTGCTGCCCTTGGCTGTCCTTAGAGTAAGGTGTATCCCTTATAAAGCAGGTTTTACTCCTTAGGAAATTCTGTTTGGAAGACAGCTTCCACTCCTCCCCAAAGTACAGTGAGGTACTAGAAGAATTTTCTAACCAATCCCTGTTATAGTATCTTCAGTCTCTACAACAGGCACAGAAAATTGTTCACTCTCAGGTGTGAGCTACTCAGCCCCTGCCCAGCTCTACACAGTACCACCAGTTCCAGCCCTGGGGATACCGTCTTCATCAAGGCTTTTCAGAGTAAAGGACTGACTCCAGACTTGAAAGGACCCTACACGATCGTCCTCACAATGCCCTCATTTTTTAAGGTTGGCAGAATCTCAACATGGATTCACATTCATGCATCAAACATGTGAATCAGCAGACTGCTGAGCTGGGACCTGACTCTCTAAACCTAAGACTGGACCAATCATGATTGTGATGCTTGTCTTTAGGCTGATGAAACTAAGGTCTGGGGAAATGCGGTGAGGAGACTGGTACTCTTTTCTCCTTCATTTAGCTCAGGAAAAATTCTAGGTAATGTTACTTTTGGTACCATCCGCCCCCAGCAACCTCTTAGGCCCAAGGTCGACCTCTGTAAATTGGTTAGGAGAGATGGGCCGGGGAGGCTACTACTATCAGTCTATAGACCTGGGAGGCCATGACTTTTATGTATGCCCATAATTTAATCTGTTTGGACAGCAGGGATGTGGGTCCCCAAATAATTTCTATTGCCCTAGTTGGGGCTATGGAAAAATTGCCTCCTATAGTGGGAAACCAAATGCCAGCAATGACTGGCTGGTCCCCTCATCCTGCTTGTTCTCCAGTTCTTGATTTGTCCCTGTATTCTTAATTGGATAATCAACTTTGTAAAACAGGGTGTAGCCTCTGTTAAACTGATGTATATGAGACCCTACTGTAATCCCTTGTGTAAACCCTTGCCCACTCAAAAGGCTGTAATTGAGTCAACACATTGACATCATGCTTACAGGAGTTGGGAATGTAATAACCAACCTGAATCCATGTTGAGTTGGGAATGTGATAGCCCACATGGCTCCATCTTAATCTTTACCACCATTGTGTGTTTGTGCTTGGATAAAGCACCCCAAATCCACATCCTGTTTGGCAAAAAACTTGTGACAGTTGCAGGATGTTTTGTAGCTTACCTAGTGTGTGACCCCCCTCCCCACACTAACCTGGCATGGTTCTCCTGTAAATTTGCACTCTCCTTGAGCCCTCCCCGACTAAAAGCATGGTTTAGGAGAAATCAAACTAATTCTCAGCATTGAGAGAACTTTCCAGGCACTAGCCCCATCTTGTTTACCGGCTTAATAAATGGACTCAAACCTGACACAGAGTGCAGTGCATCTCCATTGTTCTAACTCGTCCGTAACACATTGAAAAGGAGGAGAATAAAAATGAACAGTATAACATCAACAAAAGAAAACAATGCAGGCAAGAAGGCAGAAATTTGAAAAGAACAGGAATACAGTCCTGGAAGGAAAGCAACCAAGGGACAGAAGAGAA
This sequence comes from Fukomys damarensis, assembly GCF_012274545.1. Lineage (NCBI taxonomy): Eukaryota > Metazoa > Chordata > Mammalia > Rodentia > Bathyergidae > Fukomys > Fukomys damarensis. The sequence goes on from NW_022900949.1 coordinate 35,671,224, forward strand.
CACTCTGGGAAGGCTGTGTAGCAAACCATTTTTTTTTCTCATTGAGTTTATTGGTACATTTTAGGTATACAGTACAGTTACATTCATCATTGGGATCTTGTACCTTCATATGACAGGTCTTGGTTCTCATTAGCATACCATTTAATAAGAGCACAGGGGGCCAAGGATTTAGCTCAGTGGTTCTGCCGCCTGCCTCGCAAGTGCAAGGTCCTGAGTTTGATCTCTGGTACAAAAAAAAAAAAACAAACAGATTCAACAGAAGATCAAAAATGAGTTGATAAAATAGCAGAATTATATGAAAATGAAGATCACAGAGCAAGGAAGAGAGTACCCTTCACACTGACTTAGAAATAATAAAAAGTGGATGCTGAACACTGGATCCCAGAGACATGAAGGCAAGGCTGGGGTAGAATCTCTAAGAGGCTCTGTTTCGTCAGTTTGCTCAGGCCCAGCTAACTGTGAAAGTGTGAACATGCTATCTTGAAAGGGAAAACAAATCCTACCTAAATTTGGAGATCTGAGCTTGAGTCACAAGTGCCCTTGAAAACACTGCTTTCATGCAACTCTGTCTCTTCCTCTTAGCACAGTCAGCCAGTGCAGTCAGACTGGGATTACCATGAAGGCCGAAACTGCTCTGTCTGTGCAGAAACTGTCTAGCAGCAGTTTACAAAAGTGGTGGCTGCCTTTTGTGAACAGAAGTAGTCTGTGTGGCTTTGCTTGTCTGGGTTTTTTTGGTGAAGACGGAGTCCGGGGCTGGCACATATTCTTTCCTCGGTGTTTAACTCTCACCACATGGCATTTTTAGGATGTAGCCTTTGTTTAGAGTTTCTGGTGGAGCTCCGGGGAGGATTAAAACAAGTGGTGTTGCCTTAACTGGCCCTGACCTCTGTTTGAAATTTTGCTTTGCCCTTGTGGGACGGAAAGCTGACAGCTGAAGCTAAGTTGAAGTTCTGTGCTTTATATTCTTGGTAAGTGGGTGTGGATGTCCAGGGATGACTCTGAAATGACTTCCACAGAGCCATCTCTCTGGACTCACTTGAGGGAAGTTGGGGACTGCAGGCAGGCCGCTTAGGAAGGGCCCAGCCCGGGGTCGGAGCTGGGGAACAGAGCTGGAATTCGATAATGGCACCCAGGCTTTGGAACTCAGCGCCATTGTGGGTCTGACTGGAGGCTGAGCCCTCTGCCCAGCTTGCATTTAGCCCTCATGGACGTTTTCAGGGCTGCAACTCTTTGTGTTCAGCGACCAGGTGAGACTGTGTGCCTAGCACTTCACAGGTAGCACTTAGGTAGCATCTGAGGCCTCTTCTTCTGGGACACATGGTTCTCCACATCTAGACCCTTAGGAGTCCTGGGACCCTTGTAGACATTCTGCAAGATGAAGACGGTTTTCCTGAAACGACACAAACCTCATCTGCTTTCTTTTCCACTGCATGCAGGGTAGCAGTGGGTGAACCTGCTAGTCCCCTAGTATGAATCAAAGCAATGGAGCTGTCTGTGGAAGATCTGGCCCGTTATCTCCAAGCACTCAGGAAAGTACCAATCACTGCTTCTCCTAACAGGTGTCCTTGGAGAAGCAGTGGAATGCTCACAGCCGTTAAATCTTGACTCTCAGTAGTGACACACACAGGTCCCTACCCAGCCCCTTCTTGCTGAGCACGACCACAGTCTAAGCTCTTGTGTGACCCAGCCATGAGCTCATCCAGCTGCTTTCCCTGAGGAACACGGCTTTCACCGAAAAAGCAACTAGTGGACTACGGCTCTATGGTAAAAAATAAATTCCTGGAAAACAGGTATCCAACATCATATGAATTAGAATTTCCACAGTCTGTGATATTTGAATATTATATATGATAGTATAGTTTTCTGATATTCTGTAATGAAGTGGCTGCATTGTACAGCAGCAGGGATGTGGCTCACTAGGCCAGCAGGGAGCCAGAGATTCATTCTGCGATCAGTGCACAAGGTAAGGAAATTGGATGGATAAAATGCTCAAGGTGCAGATAAAACAGTACGAAAGTTCATTGGTAATTTCAAATTCTCACCATTAAGAAGCTTAAGCTTTTGTTATGGATGTGTCCAGATGTCCCCCAAGGCCTCACACAGCATAGGTGAGGCTTTTTCAGAGGTATCTGGATCTAGAGTGTTACACTGGAAATGGCTTGGTGCCGTGGTAGGATTAAGAGTGCTGCGGTTAAGGGTGTGAGTGCTGCCTGCCCTAAGTACCCTGAGTGAAAGGACAGAAAGATCTGTGGTTGTTCCTTTTGCTGTTTTCTGCCCAACAGCCAGCTGATTCTGAACTGAAACTGATTCTGATTCTACAAACTGTGAGCTAAATAAACCTTTCCTCCTTTAACTTGTGGGTGTTTGGTATTTTGTCTCAGCTACAAGAGAAGTAACCAAGAAGTAACCAATTATGAAGAAACTTACAACTATTAAGAAATTATCTGAAAAGGCTGGTAAAATATTTCTCATTTTCCAACCATTTGTCTATATGAGACTGAATTTTATTCATCTGCTTTAAACCAAGACAAAGAATCACAGCAGACTGGAGGCAGAGGTAGGTGGGATGCGTGTCTACCTTGGCTACAGTAGACTACAGATTTGCAATACTGTAGGATAATTCTATTGGCCTATTTTAAGTTGGAAAATAATTTTATAGAGATATGTAATTTATGTTCATTTGTAATAGTTTTACCATTGTTTTATTTTTTGAGACAGGCTCTTGCTATGTACTTCAGGTTGGCGTTGAACTCAGGGCAACCCTCCTGCCTCAGCGCCGAGTTTTGGGATTAAAGGCATGCGTCACCACACCTAGCATTTCTATCAGTATATTAAAATGAGTTACTGTATGTATTTATATCTCAGCATTAATGTGTACTAACTGAAATGAGTACTGAGGGTTATAAACCATACAAACTGTTGGGGTCCCTCCAAATTTTTAAGGGCACCAAGCATGGTGGCACTTGCCTGTAACCCCTGCACTCTGGAAGGCTGAGGCAGGACTATAACTTGGAGCCCAGCCTGAGACAAACTGACAAGACCCTGTCTCAAAATTTAAAAAAGGCTGGGGATTTGGCTTAGTGGGAAGGTGTTAGGTTTAATCATTTAAAAACAAAAGAAGAGGAAATAGGCCTGGGGATGTAGCTCAGTGGTTCCGCCACCTGCTTCACAAGCCAAGGTTCTGATTTCAACCCCCTGTACCAAAAATAAAATAATAAAAAGACAAGAAAAAAGACCAAATCCTAAGGCCAAAAGGTCTAAAGGCATGTCCTACACCTACCCCAGCTCCCAGCAGGTTTGGCACAGGAGTCCCTGGACACAGGACGTGGAGCATGCTGGGAAGGGGCTTCAGGAATACCGCACTGTCCGGAACAGGGCTTGAGTCCTGCTTCCTGTTGGAGCACTGTCTTTGGGCGCGACCTGGTTCCATCTTTAGGGAAACCCAAGAAACAACACACTAAGGGGAGCTTTGCAGTGGGTGGGGAAAGAGCATTTACCCAGCCAGGAGCTGGTGTTGGGTGGGGTCCAGCTCTCTGCTGGCGGACAATGGGGAGGCACAGAGAGGACATTTCGTTGAAAACGAGAAGCAAAAGGTGGAGGAGGGCCTTTCTGAGGCTCTTGCACTTCAGGACTGCAGCATCCAGCTTTGCAGTGACCCTTCCCAGGCTGCAGAGGTGAGAGCAGCCACAGGGGAGACAGGAGCAGCTGAGGCTTCCTCTTACATTTAACTTTTTATTTTTAAGGAAAGTAGTACTGTTTCATGAGTTGTTGGCGTTCCTTTATCTTCTGCCAATGAAATGGAGCTGCACTGAGGTACAACTGTTGCCTTTGTTCTTTTTGAGGCAGGGTCTCCCTGTGTAGCCCAGGCTGGCCTTGGACTTTTTCTGCTTGTACCTCAGCTTCCCAGGGCCGGGATTACAAGTGTGCACCATCATCCCCAGCTGTGACCTGAAACAAGTGCAGGAGCCTCAGATTTGGAACTGTGATGGTCAAGTTTAAAATGAACTCATCTTCGGAAAGAGGAAAAGTAAAATCATCGAAATAGTGGTCACCTATACCCTCCTTTTGCAGAAAGGCTATTTTACAATCCAGCTAGGAACAGGTTGAGAATACTAACCGCAGGGCTGAACTGGAGAGACCATCTGGAAACAGTGGGGCTGGGATCCCAGACACCCATGTGCACACACACACACACACACACACACACACACCGGGCACACTGCTGCTCACTTCACAATATGACAGGGAATGAATGACAAAGGAAAAGAGCCCAAACCACGCAAAAAGTCTTTTTTGGATAGGCCCAGTTAAATGTGAGGGTTACATCTAGTCTGGCTTCTCCCCAGTGCCACCCACCCACAGTGTCCAGTCCTGGGGGATCCACTGAACTTAGAAGTTCAACAGGCCTGGGTCTCAAGGATGGACCAAAGAAGGGTGTGAACTAAAACTTTCACACCCAACATGTCTGCCATCTTCAGAGACGAAGTATTCACAACTGAGAAAATACTATATAGACTTTACGGAATTACTGTACTTTTGTTTTCTTCTCTGAAGGACTAAACCAACTTAAATTTTTTTGTAAATAGTAGGTATTTATTTGAAATGAAAAAAAATACTTAAGTACCTGGACTATTGCATTTAATCATGTATTGTAATTGTGTTACTCTATACCTTTCTGCATCAGAGACAGATATACAATGAACATTCAGATATCACAGATTGCACACCAGATAGGAATTCGTCAGGCCTTTTACATCACCACCAAAACAGATATTGGATTTTGAAATATAGTACAAAAGTCCACAATCAATCCAGTCTTAGCCAGTATCTTCAGTTTACTTCTGTTGCTGTACAAATAATCGGCCATTACTAGGGCTTACAAGTTAATAACAGGACAAAAAATATACATTGCACTGACACAAAAAGTCAGCAGTGTTAATAGTCATGCAACAAGTAACCAAACTTGCTGAAATTAAAAATACTTTCTAGAAACAGTTTTAACAGCATAAATATTTTATACAGTTCATTTACCAAAACAAAATGTATTTAAATGATACAAAGCAAAAATAAGTTTCTACCAACTTTATACATAAGAAAGTGCAAAATAACTTATCTAGAGTGCTATTACCCAGACGGACGGCTGCCACAGCAGCTGTTCTCTTCTTCGGAAGCATGACCTTACACTTGCACATGACACACACATGTCAGAGCACATGGACGAGTACGTGGTGATGGGGCTGGACGACAGACCAGGAGCTCAGGCAGGAGCCCTGTGAGGTGTCTCCGAGGAGAGGCGGGGTGTGTGGCGAGACCGTGTGGTGGTGAACAAATGTACACAACACAAAAAGACACCAGAGAGGTGATCAGCGTGTGCACGTGAGTGTACTCGGATGTGTGACACTGTGATTTCTGCATTAGGAGAAAAAGGAAAAGAAACCCGACTGAGCGAAGCGGTTGCCCACAGCACCAGCTGCCAGAGGAAATACTATCATGAGGATTTTGGTTTCCACCTTCTAGTTCTGGAGTTGTGTCGGAAAGTTTGGAAGCGTTCAACCCATATAACTTCAGATGACACGCAGGAGTAACCTGTAAGTAACCACACACTAAGTCTCTAAAGCACACTTCTGCCATGGGTACAGGGTAAACATGGTTCACGGACACAGGAGGACGCCTCTTCAAAGTGTAGAATAACACTGCTACAACGCATCCAGAGGCCGATAGGGCAGGCCGCCGCTGGGAGGGCACAGGCTCTGCCACCGCTGGTGACCCTCAGCATCACTTAGGGTGACGGGAGGAAGACGGGGATGGGGAGGGTGAGGAGAGACAGGAAGGAAAATGACACAGCTCTTCTTCAAGTGATAGTATTAATGCCAATTACCCTTTTATTAACAAGTAGTATACTTAAACTTTCGGAGACGGAAGTGTTGTAATCAGTTTTGCTATGTACCCATGAATAGAGTGGAGGCTAGGTAAATAAAGGTTTCAATTTAGTAAGCATAAGGCACTAAAGCAGCCTTTGTATTTTCTCTTGGAGACCTAGTTATCAGGAAGAACATATTTGTTCTTAAGCTGGTTTCAGCCCATCAGGTACAAGATCACTAGTGTACCAAATGCCTGTTTTTGAATGCGTGTGCATATATGTGCATTTTAGTGCATAAGAGTGCCTGTCACCAGGGCCTAAGGATGATAAGTTGGGAAAGCCAAAGCCACTGTCCCTTGATGCCTCTGTGAGGGTATGAGCGCCTGTTCTTCCTACCTTGGGCCATTAATGATCTACGCCTTGCAAATCACCAGGGCTTTTAGGATTGTTTATAATATTATCATTAAGTATCTGAAAATGTTAAAATCTAGATTAATTGCTTTATTTGATTTTATATATATATATTTATATTTATGTACATAACACACATGTTTAAAAATCCCACCACCAAAGCCTTTTCTGTAAACTATTCTCTTATCTCCTGCTAGCTTTAATCCCCCTGGATTTGTGTGTTTTGTATACAACTAGAACAAATTAAATAACTAAATATTAAAATACTGTAATTATATTCATAGCAAAAAACAAAAAAATAGACATTGATACAGTATAAATCCCACTGTTTTTCAGGTAGATGGCATTAAATGGTAAAGATTAATTTTAAGCAGTTCTGACATGATCCAGTTTTACAACAAGGTTTACAGGTTAATTCTGTACACTTTTTTTTTTAACCCTTTTTTGAAAATAAACTATAGTAGAACATTAGTATCACCAAAGACACATACTTATTATGTTCTATGCAAGAGAAGCTAGTTTGGGGTTACATGCAAGAATATTTCCATTTTGGGGACAGGGTTGTTGGCCCCCCCAACTCCACCAGTCACGTGACCTCCTCTCTGCCACACTGCGAAGGTCCACTCTGAGCACGGGCAGCTGCAGGTGCATCTCAAAAGGCAGTGCTACACAGGAACAACACTGAGGTGGCGTGCACAGCCAGGTGCAAGTTCCCCTGATATTTCCAGATTACCGTCTGGCTGAGCTTCAATTCTCCCCTTTTTTCCTAAAGAAGGTCCACGTTATTTTGGTTACTAGCCTAGTGTGAATGGAGACACTGTGGGCAACTTATAAGAAAGGACATCAGGCACATGGGCTGGGTTTGAAAAAAAAGAAAGACCACAGATAATGTCCTTGAGGATTTAAAAAAACATATTTATAATTAGTTGGTGAGTGAGAGATGATAGACAAACCACAGAGTTCATTGAGTTAGTGGTTTAGTTTGCAGTCTCAAGTTACAGGCAGTTAGGTCCTTATTTAGAAAAAAAAAAGGCCTTTATACCTATTTACAATATACACAGTTACTTGCAAAGAAATCAGATTTACAACCATTTTCTAAAGCCTTTTTTTTGTTGTTTTTGTAGGTTTTCCAAATAAGGATGGACAGCTCTATAAAAATGAGATGCAGGAAAAGACAGTTATTAAGTGAGGGCTTTCTCTTGGAGCCAGCCACCGTTACCAGGGAGAATTGGACACTAAAAACGTCGCTCCTACAAGCCACCTCTCCTTCTTGTGCTGTTCGCTGGAGAGTGTCTGCCACTTACTGTGTTCTACACCCGTTTCTCCATGATCCCTTTGAGTTCAGCGCTTCAAACACATGGTATGAAGAGATGTGTACACGGAGACTGTTCGCCGTGCCTTCGAGCTGGGACAGGGAGTCAGGGAGGGGTCTACAGACCTGGTCTCTGACTGGCTGGTTCAGTTCTCAGCAGTTCCGAGGCCCATCCTCCAAACCCCTCTCATGCTGCAGGTTATAGTAACAGTTCTGGCAAACTCGCACTGGGGATGAGATTTTCAAGCGTTTGATTTCGGACTGAAACCGGCTACACCTGGCAGAAAGGAAAAAACAGTGGGTTAAGCGTTCTCTCCATGTGCAAGCTCCATGATTTAAAAATCAAATGGAAAGCTTGCAACACCAAAGATGGGGTGCCAAAGACCAGCCAGTGCCAAGGTGCCAAAGGCCAAACTGCCCCGTGTTTGTGGGGAGGACCAAGGACCCAGAGGGATGCCGCGTCATTGGATTCGTCCTAGAGAGGAGTCATGCACCAGCGAGGCCAGTTCTTTCACTGAAGAGAATCAGAAAAACAAAACAGATTCTGGAGCTTCTTGCCTGATGAAGCCACCAGGTATGACAGCTACGTGTGGGCCGCCTGCCTAGCTCCTCTGCCCACACAGGCAGAGGCAGCCTGCATTTTCCCTGGGAACCGAACTGCCTTTCCTGGAAGCGAGAGACTCACTGTCCATTGCTTTATTTAGGTGCAGGGATGAATACTACCATTTAATTCACTTACATATTTTTATGATACTTGTTTCTTATTAACATGTGTACTTCATGTGTTCACGGATCCATGACGACACACGCAAACAGACAGCACACATGGACCATGTGCACACACCTCTCCCCAGGCACCCTGCCAGCCCCTGGGAACACCTACTCCACTTTAGGCTAAAGTTGTTTTAGTTTCTACAAATGAGAGGAAGCATGTGGTCCTTGTCTGTCTGGTTTATCCCGCTGCACGTGACCGTGTTTCGTTCTTCTTTATGGCCTAGTATACCCTGTTGAATTTGCAGAGGATATTTTCTCTCTTCGTTCACTTGCTGAGGGCACCTCAGCTGGCCCCACGGCTTAGCAAGTGTGAGTTATGCCACAAAGCACACGGCTGTGCCAGCATCTCTTCTGTCCTGATCCACTTCCTGTGTATCTACTCAGCAGCGCTGCAATTTTCATCTTAGACATATTTTATTTCCTGAGTTACGTTTATTCCAAGGTTTTATCTGTTGCTGTGGTCTTTTTATGAATGAAATCACTCTCAAGAGCTCCTCCTTGGCAAGTTCATTATCGGTGTACAGAAAGCTACTGGTCTGTGTATGTTATATTGTATCCTGGTACTTTACTGAAATCACTGATCAGTTCTGATAGATTTTTGGTGTAGTCTCTAGGTTTTTCTACGTATAGACTCATATTACCTGCAAACAGGGATCCTGTGACGACAACTTTTCCTAATTGTATATCTTTTCATTCTTTCTCTTGACTAACTGCTCTGGCTAAATGTTCTAGTACTATATTGAGTAAGAGCAGTGGGAGTGGATGCCCGTCTTGTTCTGATCTATGAGGAAATGTTTCACTTTTTTCTCCGTGGCTATGAGCTGCTCTTGTAGCCTTTACTACATTCGGATGTGATTCTTCCATAATTCGTTCAGGGATTTTTATCTTGAAGGAATGTTTTCACTGCATCTACTGAGATAGCTGTGATTTTTACCATTCATTCTGCTTATGTGATATGTTGCTTTTACTGATTTACATAACTTGCACTCCCAGATTGAAATCAACCCGATCTTGGTGTATGATCCTTTTGACGTGCTGTGAATTTCACTTGCCAGAACCATATTTTGTTGAGGATTTTTGCATCTGTATTCACCATGGGTAGAAGTTTATAATTTCTTCTCTTTGCTGTGTCCTTGTCAGGTTTTTGTAACAGGGGAACCAACGATGGATACAGAGAATGAGTTTGGTAAAATTCAGCAGTAAAATCATCTATCTGTTCCTAGGCTTTTCTTTGTTGGGAGATTTTTTTTTTTTTTAAATTACTGATTCAATCTCATTACCTGTCATTGGTATAATCAGGTTTTTACGTCCTCTTGGTTCAATTTTGGTAAGTCATACACATCTCAGAATGTGTCCATGTCTTCAGATTTTCTGATGTGTTAGTATCTAATTTTTCAAAAATAATTCCCTGTGACTCTATTTTTGTTTTAAGTTGCAATGTCTCCTTTTTGTTTAAACATATAATTTCATTTATTTGGATCCTCTTTCTCCCTTCAGTTAGTTTAGCTCAAAGTTTGTCAAATTTGTTTATCCTTTCAAAGTACAAACTCTTTGGCCTTTGTATTGTTTTTTTAGACTCCATTTCATTTATTTCTTCCCTTTTACTAGTTTTGGGTATGGTTCGTGCATTTCTAAGACCTTGAGATGTACAATTAGGTTCTTTTAAATCTTTTTTTAAAAATGAATGTAAACATTCATTACCATACACTTCCCTCAGGACTGCTTTTACTTTATCTCACATGTTCTGATTATACTGTGTTTCAGTTTTTATTAGTTTTAATCAATTTAACATTTTTAACTTCCTCAGTGCCCCACTGTTCATTCAAAACAGTGTTTTGTTCAGCCAAATCCATGTGACCTATAGTGTAATTTAACTATGATGTCTTTTTGTTGATTTCTGTCTGTATGATTTATCATACTAGTGAGTACAGGGTACTGAAATACTCCAATAAAGAGAGCCTACCCTTCTCGTGAGGTCTGATAATGTTTCGTTTTATAAAACTGGGTGTTCTGATATTACATACATATAGGTTTGCAATGATTGTATCTCCTTGCTGAATCTATCCCTTAATCATTGTATAATGAGTTCATTTGTGTTTTCTTACTATGCTTGTCTATTTTGTCACATACAAAGGCAGGCACTTACGTTTTTTAGGATTGCACTTGCCTGGAATATAATTTTTGATCCTTGCACTTTCAGCCTATCTTTACAAATGATTTTTTTTCTTTATTTTAATAAGAGCCACATTGGTGGGTTGTATTTTAAAAAATCTGTTCAGTCAGCCTGTATCTTTTAATTGGACAAGACCATTTATATTCAGTTATTATCAAAAGGTATGGACTGATATCTATCATTTAAATTTTTTTTTCATTTGTTCCTTTCTTAGTCAACTATTTTTGTGGTTTGGTGGTTTATTGAGTTGGTAAGTTTTTCTACTTTAGAGTATCTACTCTTTTAGTGGGATTTGTACTGTAACCTGCTACCGTGACAGTACCTACCTTTTTTCACTTCTAGATGCAGGACTCCTTCCCTTAAGCATCTTTTTGAAAGGCCAGTCCAGCAGTCATGAATTGCCTTGGTTTTTGCTTCTCTTGCACGGCCTGTATCACTCCTTCATCTCCGTAGGAGAGCTAACTGAATCTACTGATACTGGCTGGCAGTTGCTTTCTTTCAGGACTTGCAAGACATTATTCCATGTCCTCTTTCCCTGTAGGGTTTACCCTGAAATATGATTGGGTATATTCTCTTGCACATTTAAAAATTCTTATTTAGTCTTTTACATTTGACAGTTGTAGTGAGATCTTTTCTGGTCATGTTTATTTGGTATGTCCATAGCTTTTCCAAGATTAGGGAAGCTTTCTGCTACTGTATCATAGAATAACCTTTTATTCCCTCTTCCAATATACTGCATCAATGATGCAGATGTTTGTTTACTAGTGTCCCAAAGATCTTGAAAGCAGTCTTCACTCTCTTTCATTGTTTTCTCTATAGAGTGTGGTATTTTGAAAGGACCCATGTTCAGGCTCTGATATTCTGTCTTTCACTTGATGCAATCTCTTGAGACATTTAAGTAAATTTTTGACTTATTGAGCTCATTTCCAACATTTATTTGGTTCTTTTTCGAATCTCTCTCTGCTGAATTTCTCATGCACATCCTACATTTTCTTCCTAATTTTACCTGTTTATCTTCTCTTGAACCTCACGGAGCTTTTAAAGAATCGTTCTTCTGAATTCTTCACCAGGGGTTTCAGCATCTCTGGAGTCTGTTACTGGATAGTTATAACCTTTAGGTGTCACGTTGTGTTGTTTTATTCCTAACATCCCCATGTTGAGTTCTCCACACTTTTCCAGGATGGCCTTATAATAAGGAATTTTCTCCTGAAGACATCAAATTTATTACCTGACATTGTTTAGACCCTCTGTCTCTGTGGGTCACAGAGCTGAGGCAGTGCTAGGGCCATCACTGGGTAGTAGGGACTTCCCCAGGCTCTGCTGACTGTGGCTCATCACTGAAAGGGCTCTGGTATTGGCTGCTATGACAGTGGTAACTGGTCTAGTGCATCTATCCTCTGACAAGACACTGGTGAAAGCCCAGGTGCTTTGGAGGAGAGGGCAAAACAGGAGTCACAGCGCTGTGGCTCACACAGCCAGTCCTGTCAGCAGCGTGTAAAAAGAGAAGGCACCAGGGGGACTCGTGGTGGGGACCCATATAGGTGCAGTGGCAGCAAGAGTCATGTTGTTCCTCAGTGGTGCTAATGTGAGTGTGGCCTTGGGCCTCCCCAGTGGTGCCCATGTGGAGGTGGGGTGACAGCTTGGGGGCTTTTTACCACGATGATTGCAGCTTCAGGCCCTTCCAGGGAGTGAGCAGGTGTAGACTGTGGCTGAAGCTGAACCACGTTCCTCTCAGCTGATGGGTCACAGCAGCAAGAGCAGAGTGCAGCTGGCCCTTCTCAGGCTGTGCCCACGGAGGTGACAGCAGAGTACTGGTGATGGTCCGTGTCACCGCAGCAGTCCCACGGCCAGGGAGAACTGGCGTCAGAGGCCATTCTTTGCCTTGGCGGTGAGCGGCACCCATGGTGATGCTTGGAACTGAGTGGTGAGAACTCTCTGGGTGCCACTGTCAGCTGTGGCACAGTGACTCACCCATCGCCACGTCCCTGGTCTCAGCAGATCCCCGACCCCCTAGATAGAGCTGCGTTTGGCTGTAGAAGGGAACCCACTGAGCCTACCGTGGGATGCGGCTGGAGTTCCAGAGGTGGGGGGCTTTCTGCCCCTAGAGGAGCCCAGTTCAGACAGCAGGACAGCTGTTCAGGACGGCTCCTGGCTGTAGCGGCCAGGGTTCACTGGGATGGAGTCAGATCCTCTACAATGCCCAGCACTGTGCAGACTTTGGGTTCTTACTGACCATGAAACTTCCAGCAGAGAGAGCCCCCAGGGTTGTGTGGAGAGGGGCTGCTGGGACCCTGCTCACTTCGCTGTGAGAGGAAGATGCTGCTGGCTCTGGTGTGGGCTGGGTTGCTCTATTTCTCTTGCTGTGTTGCTGGGCCAGGCCTCTGGATCCCATGAGGTTCTGTTTTGCTGTCTGTTCCTGTGTTCTCCAGATAGCTGCTCCCCTCACTGTGCACTGCATACCATTCTGGTGAGGGGCAGCTGAGGGCCAGCGTCTCAGCCATCTTGCTGTCTGCTTGCTGCCCATTTCTTAGGACATTCATTGCTAAAGAGTCCCTTTATCCTTCTAGAATATTATGATTGACCTACTCAATTACTCCTTTTTCCTTTTTCTTTTTATGAGGTGCTTGGGACTGAACAAAGGAACCTAGGCTGGGTGCATGTTATGCAAGCGTTCTTACTACCAAGCTATACCCCAGAACATCAATCTTTTCTTAAATACAAGTAGCTTGGTCTTTCTTGTCTGTTTGGGTGCTTTCTGTTTACCTAGGTGGAAACGCCTGAGGTCAGCTACACTTAGATCTCTGTGAGATGTATTCTGAGTTCCAATCCCTGGTACACAGCAGGGTAGGCTGCTGGATGTGGCATTTGTTCACGGGACTGAAATGCACATCTGTAATTCACTGCATTAGGTGAAGTACACAGAGAACAAAGCACAGCGCACTGTGGAGACCCAGGAGCACTGAAGGCTGCGGGGTCTTGGGCAGCACTGTGCCTCCCACTCTACTCAGTTACTAACGGTCCCTGGTGGGCCAGGGTTTGGAAGACAGCCACTGCCCAGCAGCTGATAGCAATGGTCATTTAAGGAATCACCTAATTTGAAAATTCAACACTACCAAGAGCAGATGATCATCAGCATGGACGTGAGGTTCTGGCCCAGCCAGTACTAGGTGGCTGGGTCTGCGGCAGCGATATTCTGGCTACCTCATCTTTCATCAGACTGCCCAGGATAAGCGGTTTTAAGAAAAAAGTTAATAATTCTACCACCTTCACTGACCCTGTCTGGCTCTGTCCTGGGCCCCTTACAACACACACAGGCAGGATCTCAGGGATTCTCTCAAAGTCTCCATGAGCACAGGCAGCAGCACCCATGGTTCAGAGATGCAGAAGCCAGCCTGGGGCTCAGCGACTCTCCCAGGCCACAAGAAAGAAGCCCAGCTCCACGTGGTCAAGGTCAGCGGAAGCCAACACTGCCTATGGAACCTCAGCCACTGCCTCCAGAGATGACTACATGGTCTGGAAATGGTGTGGCCTTGATGTAACACGAGCCCTCCCGTGCACTCCCACAGCATCTCAGCTGCTGTGACCACGCGCAGAGGCTGCACGCACCAACCTGCCAGTGTGCAGCAAGGTCCAGGTCTGAGGTGCCAGCACAGCTGGCCTTCCAGACAGGGCAGGGCTGGAGCCCTGCTCCACGGTGCACCTGAGACATATTCCACACGGATTAAACCCTACACGTGAAAAGTCTTTTAAAAGAGAAAATTGCTATGGTCTTAGGGCAGAGAAATCTGAAGACACACACGCCCCAGAAAAAAGTCATGAAGACAAAACACAAGCCACAGACTGGCAAAGGCAGTGGAGGTTACATATGAGGACCACAGCCCACAATACAGAAAGAACTCAAGGAAAAGAGGAGGAAAAAAGGCAAACTTTAAAGGGAAACTAGGCAAGCCCAGGAGAAACCCCAGTGTCAGCAGGCACAGGAGAGGGTGCTTCTCAACGGCGCGGCATGGTGGAAGACAACACACTTCCTCAGCTGTCAGATGGCAGCAGGGAAAAGGCCTCTTCCACTGTGCACAGCTAAGAATTCTGTAAACTCATATCCTCCGGAGGCAGTGGAAACCCACAGCACTGGCGGAGAGTGATGCGGCAATATCTAGTCAAGCTTAAGAGTCAGTTTATGCAGGTTACAAAGTTGACATAAGAAAATCAGTAGCTTTTCTATACATCTATAATGAACGAGTAGAAAAAGAAATCAGGAAAACAGTTTCACTCAAATAGCTTAAGCAGAAAACACTAGCAGATGGGATGACCTCCCATTCCCAGAGAGCAGAATCAACACTGCTAGAAAGGCCATGTTACCAAAAGTGAGCTATAGGCTCAATGCAGTCCCCATTAGAGTTCCACAATGCTCTTTACAGAACTTGAGGCCCCTATCCCAAAATTTGTTAAGAAAATACAGGAAGATAGATCTTTAGCAAATGGGAAATGGACCAAGAGATGTTGGGAGTGGGGAGGGAGAGAGAAGAGATGGAAAAAATTGAGATGTGTTATGTACATGTACCAGCTGTCCACAATGAATGTTTTCATTTTGTACAGCAAACATGTACAAAGAAAAGAAAAGAAAAGACAAAGGCCCAGAATAGACAAAGTAATCCTAATCAGAAAGATCAAGGCTGGATTTCAAATTATACTTCAAAGCCACAGTACCAAGAACAGCATGTACTGGCACAAAAGACACATAGACCAATGGAAGAGAATACAGGATGCAGAAACAAACTCATGTAAACACAGCCATCCAATTCTGGACAGAGGCCGGAAATACAGATTGGAGAAGAGACAGCCTTCTTTAAAAGTGGTGCTGGGTAAACTGGACAGCCATCTATAGAAGATTAAAACTAGACCCTTAGCTTTTACTCTGCCCCAAAACCAATTCAAAATGGATCAAAGAGCTGTGGGTAAGACCTGGAAGTTTGAAACTGCCAGAAGAAAATACAAGGGAAACATTCGAAGCCAGAGGTACAACAGCACAGGCAGTAATAGTAAGGATCAACAAATGGGACCACATTGTATTAAAAAGTTTCTGCACAGTAAGAAAAACAACCAATAGAGTGAAGAGACAGCTTAAAGAGTGTGTGTGTGGGATGTAGATTAGTGTGGCCACTATGGGACTAATTATGGAGGTTCCTCAAAATGCCAAGAACAGAGCTGTTTGATCCAGCTCTACTACTCCTTGGTACACACTGGAAGGAATAGTCAGCACCCCACAGGGAATACCTGCATACCCTCGTCCACTATGGCACAATTCACAACAGCCAGGATGTGGAACCGGCTTGGTGGCTCACCAACAGATGAATGGATAAAGAAATATACAACGGAGTATTACTCAGCCATAAAGAATGAACTTATATCATTGGCACCAAGGTGGATGGCATTGGAAAACATCATGTTAAGTAAATAAAACACTCAGACAAGTACTACATGCTTTCTCTAGTATGTACAGTCTAAAAAGAAAGCATGAAAGTAGACGGGAGCCTATTACTAGACAAGGGGAAGGGAGTAAGGGGACAGGCAGCGTGCAATGTACAGCTGGGACAGAGAGCCATGCTGTAAAGGCGACAGTGCTGACGCACGCTCACAAGACAATCGACATGCGGAGGAAGGGTGTGAGGAGCAGGGTTGAAAAGAGGGTTCTGTGTTCACACCCATACCCCACAAGTGGGAGGGAAGTTTCGCACTGCAGGCGTGGCTGACGCTAATGTCCGCGTCCTTTTGGGGAGAAACTTTTCTCAGTTGCAGTAATGGGAAGGAAGGAAGAGGCCCCGGGGTCCGTGGAACACAGAGATCCCACCCTGGCTGCCTGGCTTACTTCTGGCAGAAAAGCTGGCCGCAGTTCCTGCAGTGGTGTCGCCGTTCTGTGAGTGAGAAGCGCACCGAGCAGCCCGAGCAGCTGTCCCCGCCTTCGTCCTTCACCCAGTGGTCGGCTGCAGAGCGGCCCGGCTGGTCACTCACTGACCAGCTGAAGACTCGGCCTTGACTGTCCCCAACCAGGATCTTGCTGTGATCCCTGTTGGAGACATGGGTGGGAGCTGGGCCAGGGGCTGGGGATGGCGAGGGTGCTCTGAAACCCCTGCGCACAATGCCAGCAGAGACAAAGATAGCATGGACTCTTCGTTTGTTTCAGTGGTCTCTGGATCAAATTCTGCTGAATCTTTGAAGAACACACGGGACACAGTTGTTTTTTTTTTGAGTTGAGAATTAAAACCCACATATGGGCATGTTTCTTTTACAGATTAAAAGAATCTTCAAGCTACACTGCATAACCCACTTAAAATCTGTTTTCCCCAAGGACTGGGCTGAGCCTGTGGCTCTGGACTGCATGAGTGCTGCCGAGGGGAAGGGGGCTGCGAAGTCCTGCACTTACTTGGACACACCCAGAGCGGTGACCTCGGCTGGGTGTGCATTGTCCTTGCGGTCAAAGGCTGTGTGCATGGTCAGCTTGCTCCTGAACACCAGCTGCCGCTCCCATCGGTACCCTGGGGCAAGAGGAAGAGAGGACACACTAGACAGAGGAAGGGATGGAGCAGCGCAAGCTGGGTGCCCTGACACACAGCTAGAGCAGCCCTTCCGGCTCCGGGGAGAGCCCTCTAGATGGACATCACATTCCAAGAGAAACAAGACAAGGGGAAATCTGCAAGGGAAGAGTTCCAAGACTTTGTTCTAACTCTCTTATAAGCAAAGTTGGTTCCTAATGTTTGTTGTTTTTTAATAACTGATAGTTGCTTATTTTCAAAAGCTTCCACATTTCACCATTTGGGAGTGAATGGACTTTTTGGGCTGAGGTGTTTCTTCCTTAATCACTGTCAAGCATGTAGAAAGTACCTTCACAGGACAGACTCTCAATCTGCTCTAAATGGGAAGGGCCATGCGAGGCCTTTGATGGAGGTACAGGTCACGGCACATATCAGGGACAGGACGGAGGCCAGGGGAGCTGGACCCACTGCTTGGGCCCACCAGCTCTCAGCCCACCTAAAGGCAATGAAAGACACCAGACATCAAGTTACCAGGTTTCAATCTGCTGTAATTCCTCGCCTCCATGGGGCTGGGGTGGGGATGGTTGAGGGGAACCTGCAGGTGGGCTCTGGCCTGGCCCTCAGAATAGTTCACAAATATGAAGCCGTCCTTCTCATCGAGACTGAGCTGGTCAGACCATCGCCGTGAGTCATCAGAGCTGCTGTCAGTGCACCAGGTGGCTGTGGCTCGGCAGGATGCCGCCCGGGGCCTGTGGCTGGTGCTGCTGGGCTGGCTGGGGATTTCCTTGGGCTCCTGGGAGATGCTTGGCTCCTCTGCGTCAGAGTCACTGCTGTCCTCATCTTGGGCTTCCTCCCCTGGACGAAGCATTGGGAGAATCAGAAAACACAGACACATCATGGCCATACCTAGCTTGGTCTCATCCCCCTCTTCTGTCAGTTATAAGACATGACAGACTTAATGTCTGAAGCTAAGTTTAACAGGGAAAAAAAGAGCCAGAACTTTTAGCAAGATTGAAGACAGCAAATACAGAGTAGCCTGCTCCAAAGAGTCCATAGAATACTCTGGGCAAAGTGTTTGGCTTAGCTTGGGTCCCTACCCAGACCTGCTTGGTGGGGCCTCAGGTGCTCTTCACATACACACTCTTCCTCATGCTGGTTCCGTACACACTGCTGGCCCTACCAAGCCCTTGGTCTGTCTTCCAGTGTCTGTGTTCTGATGGTGCCTGACTTTCAAGGCAAAGCTTCAAAACCATCTCTCAAAAATCTCACTCAATCCCTTCTGCTAAAAGCATTTCCCCCGTCTTAAGACTCCTATAACAGTTTTATATCTTTCAGGTACTCGAAATCCTTGCCCTGAGCTATTATGTCTACCCACTCTTTCTACAAGACCATAGAGACAAGCTTGGGAGAAGAGGCCCAAGTGCAGTATCTTCCCTGTCGCATTCTAAATGAGAACAAAGATGAATAAATTACTCCTGATGAAAGCTCTGATCTAGGATTTTGGTTTTCTTCCTCTTTCCACTGTCATTTTGCAGTTCCTCACACCAATTCTCTGCTCTCCTGCAAGAAAGTGTCCTAAAGGAGAAGTAAATATGTACAGCCGGGGAAAAAGGAGAGAAAGCAATACCCAGGGCAGTCAGGTGTGGCGGTGCATGACTGTAATCCCTTGGGAGGATTCCACTTGGGAGGCTGAGGTAGGAGTTAGCGAGACCATGTCTCAAAAAAAAAAAAAAAAAAAGTGAGCATACAAGTGCCAGGCTGCTGCACACACATTTCTTCTTAGCAGGTCAAACACATCCTTAGCCAGCCTTCTACTCTGCAGGGGTCCAGGAGATGACCTGAATGGTGTTTGGTCCCAGT
The DNA here is from genome assembly GCF_012274545.1 of Fukomys damarensis. Taxonomy (NCBI): domain Eukaryota; kingdom Metazoa; phylum Chordata; class Mammalia; order Rodentia; family Bathyergidae; genus Fukomys; species Fukomys damarensis. The sequence goes on from NW_022900949.1 coordinate 35,690,144, forward strand.
GGCTTATGATCAGGTGCCCTCAGCTCCTCTAACAGTAGCCTTGGAAATGGCTTTGATTCCCAGGAAACTTCTGGCTTGTCTCTTTTCACTCAAGTCCCACCTGAAGCCTCCATGCTTGGATTTTCCCGCTGCTACACTGTCCAGGGTCCACCCAGGGCTGCTCTCCCCTCTGCCAAACTCGGAACACAGCACGAATGTGGAAGAAGAAAAGGATGCATACATCTCTTCACCTGAATCTGACCTCCTTCCACATCACTGACTCACCTATCTCACACTGCTGCACACTTTGTCAGAGGAAGGGAAAGTGGCCTCTTCTCACTGGACCCTTCATACAGTGTCTGCCAGCTTGCAGGTAATCCCCAGACATCTGCTGAACTGAAAAGAATTTCTACGTCCCCAAAAATACCCAGATATCTCTCTGGTGAGGATGCAAATGACTATGTAGAAATCTGCTGTGTTGAAAGTAGTAAAAGGAGCCGGGTGTGGCGGTGCATGACTATAATCCCAGCCCTCAGGAGGCTGAGGCAGGAGGATTACCATGAGTTTGAAGCCAGCTGGGGCTCCATACATAGTGAGTTCAAAGCCAGCTTGAACTACATAGTGAGAGCCTGTCTCAGAAAAAACAAAAAACAAAACAGAAGTAATAAAAGGATCCAAATGGACTGCCTGTGAGATCTTTTCTACTTTCCAGCATGGGAAGAGAGTGCTTTGATCTTTCAGAGAGATGTGATCTATGTCTTTCCGGTAGTAAGACCTTTTCCTTAGGAACCCCTCGCATTGTCCAAGTCATGCTGAATTCTCAGTGTATAGAATCAATCACAGAGAGATAATACGAAGGTCACTGGAAGCCTGGTACTTTCTGGGAAGCCCCTGGGGGCAGCTGTTCTGGACATGACAAGAAAGCCCAACTCGGCCCAGACCTAGGCCACTGCTTTCATCATTTTGTATGGAAATCATCTAGCTTCCATTTTCACTGGAAAAATGCCCAGTGCTTTCCAAATAATAGAGAATGGAGCTTCTACTGGAATTACAGTCCTCCGTAGGCAGGTGTGGGTGGAGATCCTGAAGATGGACTCTGCCTTGTATAGATGGTTTACAAGGTGATGCCACCCTGTCACACACATCGGGCCAGAGAGGCAGGGCAGGAGAGGTGTGCTAGGGTGTGGAGCTGCCTGACTTGTCAGCACTGTGCCCTCCTGATCTGCTCTGGATCTGCAGAACAGAGGCCACACCTTTGGCACTCCAGACGCCTGTATGCGGGATGAGCTGTGGAGGTCAATATGAGTTGCCCGGCCAACGCGTGGTCTGGTAATGGGAGGGAGCCTGGCACATCTGCCCAAGGGGACGGCACATGAGGCAGCAACTGTCTTCCGGAGAGCCATGACCAGCCCCAGCTCTGGTTATGTTGTTTGGTATACACTTACCCTGACTGACCTCCCCAAACGAAAAGAGAATATCGACTGAGTGAGTTTTCAGCAGTATTAAATACCTATTTGTGCTTCTGGACACTCTTCCTGCATTTCTAGCACTTCAACAGGCTCGGGAGCTGGTGTTTCAGGAACTTGCAAAAATTCCATCCTCCAAAACTACATGTAAGGAAGCAGGGAAATAAAAGATAGTTAAGAAACAGATCCAAGCAGCCACCCACATGTGACTGGATGAAAGGACGCTCTCCGGGTTAAGTGGAACTCTTAGGATTGTGTACGTGCAGATCCACCTGTATCTTGCCATTGTGGCAGTGGCCATCTCACCTGGTGGCTGTTTCAGGGTGGAGAAAAAAGGACTGTGGTCAAGTCAGCTTCCACATGGTTCAAATAAGCAAATGAGCTTCTGTTTCTGACAAGAGCCTCTCAGCATCTTGCACGCACAAATGCACCCCCTGCAGATCCCCAGAAGGCATGCGGTCAGCAGGACATGCAAGGCATTAGGCTGTGGTGCTTTTATAGATGCTTGTAGGACTGGTAACTGGAACACTGCTCTTGAGAAAGCCCTTGGCAGAGGAGACGGCAGAGGAGGGCTGGCAACCTCACTGTCCCTGAGCATGTAATGGACCAGGGAGGGCGACTGCTCTCAGCTTTGACCAAGAACACAATTAAAGAGAACAGGTACAAGGAAAAATCTCCTGAGAGAGAAAAACTCAAATATTTGAGCAGACTACAGAGGTCAATACTCTGTCGATTCTTTCCTGTAGAGGCCCAACGCCTAGTATATAAACTGGGTCAGGTCCCGCCCAGGAATGAATGAGGGCTCTGTACGGTCTTCAACTCTGATCTCAGTAAGGAAGACATCACCCTGCTTCCTGTGTCCCCGTGAAGCCCCTGGACAGGCCAAAAACCTAGGACTCACACAGTCCACACTGAGCACTCAGCATGGCGTGGGGCTCATGTGTAAGTAACCTCTGTGTCAAGCTATCCAGGGGTCAGTGCCTATAAGGTGGTGGTCAAGAGTTGGGTAGATCAGAGCAAAACTTTTGCTGAACAACACCACAGCCTGTGCTGTTGTCCTTGCCCCCAAAGATTCCTGGGTTTCTAGTGACTGGAAGAGCAAATACAACAGTGGAGCTTTTTCTGGGGTCTCTCACCCGAACCACGCCGTCCGAGTGTCCTGTCACGATGACATTCTGTGTGTCCCACTCGTTCATCTCGGACACACAGCAGCACATTATGTGCTGGCTCCGACCTGTGAATGTGTTCACGCTCACGATGGGGTTCCCATTAATGCTCCACACATGGATATACGTGCCAGCGCACGACACGATGTCCCCCTAGGAAGAGAAAGGAACATCCCTTACTTTGTTCCCTGCCCAGTAAGGGCTCATTTCAGGAGTAAATGGAATCTTTGGCCTGGCTCTCAGCCCTCACACTAGTGGCTGATTAATTTCTGACCTTAACTGGAACTCAGTGTTTGGTGACTTAGAAAATACTTAGAAAAAACAAAGGCACTTAAGAGTTGGGTGGTTGCTACGGCTGCGGGACTACAGGTGGAGCGCAGAGGCAGGGTTGGGCCCCAGCACATGCAGAGCAAGTCTCACTCCACACAGAGTACTGCATCATCAGGGGAGGTGACCAGCTACTCCTGCTCCTCCCGGTTGTGCAGGATCTGTCCTCTCCATCCAGAGGTGGGGACAAGTCCAACCACCAAGAACAGACTGCAGAAGATAAATTTTCAGTCCAGATATGTTGTGTCTCCCTCTTCAATAAATAAAAAGACAAAATCTTGGTAACACCCTAGTACCTTGTTTTAAAATTTGTATTCACAATGGGAGGGGGAGAATGAGGGAGAAAAAGAAGAAATGTGGTACCCAGAGCACATCTAATAACCTCCAAGATTCCCTAGGCTAATAACTCGTGTTTTCATGAGTGCCACACAAGGTTCTACCAGGCTGGAGTCTCCTCAACCCTGTGAGAAGACGACGCTCCACTGCTAAAGGCAGGGTGTGCCTGTCACGGGGCGGACACTTCCATGTGACCTCCTGGGTTAGCAGCCACAGCCCTGCCTGAGAGCATGAAAGGTGGGGGCCAGCAGCCTCGGTCACCTGCTACCATCGCAGTCAAGACCCGAAGCTGCTCTCCGCCAGCGCGCCCCTCGGGACGGCCTTTGTATAAACGGTATAAGCTCTACCTCACAGCCCTTCTCTGCACTGGTCTCCTCAGTGGGCTTGGTTGGCCTGCAGAGAGTTCAAAGGGCAGTGCCAGCTTCCCTTACTCACTTGTATGTGAAATACTTTTACTTATTTATTTATTTTTTGGTACTGGGGATTGAACTGAGGACCTTGCACTTACCAGGCAGGTGGCAGCACCACTGAGCTAAATCCCCGGCCCTGAAATACTTATTTTTGAGAAGAGATGATGTTTTCATAACTTGGGGATCTTTTAACAGTTTTTCTCATGTCCGAGTACCCAAATACGTGCAACAGATAATTTGAATATACCTCAGTAAAAACTTCAACAAAGTTCTAACATCTTAATAAAGTCCTTGTTTTTTAAAAAACAGCATCTACAGACCACTGTTTCATTATAACAAAACCTTTCTCTTTTTAAAATGTAGCAGTAAATGGATTTTTAAGACAAAACTGCTGAATTACAAATTTTAACACCCATTTACTTCTTAGACAACACATAAATCACGAAAAGAAAATCAAGTCACAGAAGGAGCGCCTATCAGCTCAGAAAAATACCTAGGAGTCATTGTTTTTTAAATTTACCTTGGTTAGAGCAACTTGATCTCCTAAACATAAACTAAGTAGGTGACTTCCTACTTACCGTTAACTCATTGATACAAAGAGCAGAAACTGGCGCTCGGTGGCCCCGGAGCTGGGTCAGAAAGGACAGTTTGTTCAAGTCCCAGATGATGCAGGTCCGGTCTCGAGACCCGCTGACGATTATGTGGTAGGCTAAGGAAGCCGTGGCGCAGGTGACAGTGTCTGTGTGGCCCAGCAAGGCCTAGCAAGGAGAACAGCACGAGTCAGCTGACTGCAACAGTGGCTCCCTGTGGGGAGGGGGTCCCCTGAGTGCGTGGGACTGAGCCAGTCCCGGGAAGGGGGGAACAGCGCTCCTACTCTCTCCCGGCTGCCTTGGCCTCATCCCACAGGCCTGCTCAGGACCTGGGATGTCTATGTTGCTGTCTGACCCAGGGAGGCTCTGCCTAGACAGGTGGTTGTTGGCAAGCACTGAAGGGGTTCAGTTCCTTCTGTAGACACCAAAGACACACTGCTTTTTGTTTGCATTTGGTTCTGGAGTCAACAACTGAATTTAAATTCTGGCTTTATCACAAATGTGGCTTTGGGCTTGTCTTATGACCTCTCCTAGGTATAAGTTTTTTTTTTTTTTGGTGGTACTGGAGACTGATTCTAGGCCCTCACATGAGTGAGGCAATCAACCTCAGCCTTCTTAAATTTTATTTTGAGACAGGGTCTCATTAAATTGCTCAGGTTGGCTTTGAACAATCCTCTTGTTTCAGCCTCCCAAGTGTTGAAATTACAGGTGTGTGCCACCAGGCATGGCTGTTTTCTTAGGTGCAAAATGTGGCTGTAGAATTGTGAGATTGGAGCACGCTCTCTCACGCTCTCTCTCACGCTCTCTCTCTCTCTCTCTCTCTCTCTCTCTCTCTCTCTCGCTCTCTCGCTCTCCCTCTGTGTGTGTCTTTTGGTGGGGGATCAAACTCGGGTCTTTGCGCTTGCAAGGCAGATGGCGGAACCACTGAGCTAAATACCCAGCCCCAGAGCTCTATATTTTTGAGACACCCAAAATAGTGCCCTGAACACAGCAGGTGCTCCATAAATGATAATATTAGTACACTGGTTTTCAAATGTGTATCATAATCACTTAAATGCATGCCCCTTCTTTAAAAATCAGCTTATAGTAAATTCCGTCATAAATATTACAGGATAACTTAATTATTAAAGGATTTCTGCTGGAAGTAAAAATATAATAATACATTCATACACAATAGAGGATCATAATCAGCAAGGTCTCCACTGAATACATGCATGAGTTTGGCACATCCGGAAGGATATGACAAGTGGAGCAAGAGAAATAACTAAGACTCAGTGGGCCAGCTGAATGGAAATCCGCTAGAAAGAAATCAGTACGGATCAAATGCAAATATAATTTTGGTTTACATGCACATGTAATTTCTCAGAAATATTTATAGTAAATATATTAAAACATATCACCTAAAGATTATATGCTTCAGAATTTTAGAAAAGGAGCAGCTTGAATCATTTTTAGAAGCAGCATATGATCAGCTCTTTGGAGGAAGAGACTTCCTAGCAAACAGCATGCTTTGGTGCTGTGCGCGGCGCCCAAGTGAACCGGGTCGGGAGCCACCGCCCACCCGGATCCCACCCGCAGGGCACCTGCTTCAGCGCCAGGCTCTTGGCCTTCTCCTTGGAGGTGCCAATCTCCCACACACACACCGCCGTGCTCGTGCCGCCCGTGATGACCAGCTTGGGGTTGGGGCAGATAGCGCAGAGAATCTGGCCCCACTCGGACAAGCATTCGTACACAGTCACCGCCTGTGGGACAGAAGACAGGTGAGACTCGCAGGCCACACACACCCCGACTTCCGTAACGCAAGGAGCAGCGCTCAGGGGAGCCAGGGCCGGCTCACACTGGGCTGCTTCATCTGCACGGAACCCTGGCTGAGACACAGCCGGAGAGCTTCCTACAGCAACTGTGTTCCAGCCACCATTACGAAGGACTCTGCCCATGACTGGGGTGGGGCGAGTCTGGTTTTTCTGGTGGGGAAAATGAGCTTCAATTCCTCTGGGGCTGGTCAGCTGTGGCTGGAGGGAAGGTGAGAAGAAAGCACGCTGTGTGCTGTCCCTCCATCGTCCACTGGGGAGAGGGGACTGTCTGAGGGACACTTAGGCAGCATGCCTCCCAGAGATAGTCACGGGGTGGGCTAACACGCTTTCTGTAATCGATTTTAGAGAACTACAATGTTAAGTGCACCCGAAAGCACCATGCAGTGAGCAGGCAGGACCGGCAGGCAGAAATGGCCAGTCCCTTGCGGGCTGCAATCAACCTAAGTGTTCACCATTTCCAAAAGGTGCCTGCTATGCAGAGAACAGGACTTCCCCACTAGCTCCCTGACCGTGACCTGAAGCATGCTGTGCTGTCTCCCGGCCTTGGGAAAAGAGCTGATGGAGCCTGGCATGGGACCCGCAACCCCAGGACACCCAGACCACAGAAGGACACGGTGAACCGAGGGACCAAGGAGCAATGCGAACCTTGTCAGACTCATAGGTCCCCAGCCTGCAGCTGAGGTCTGCGTAGCCCCAAGCGAAGGTCTTGTTCCAGGTAGGTGGGATGAGAACCTTGTTCTGCTCCACTGCAAGGATGCCTTTGTCTGTACAGACAATCTGTCCCACTGGCTCTTTGAGTTCTACAAAACAAACAAATCATTACACTAGAGCAGGGACAGAGAAACTATCTTCATCATTTCACAGGGGATGGGAAGGTGATCTCAAATATTCACACAAATTAAGCATCTTGATACTCTACTGAGACCACACAGCCTCAGAAGCAGAGCTTGGCTTTTGACTCCCGCGAGACCTGCTGGATGGGCCTGCAGCAGAGAGATGTTCTGTGGGACTCTCCTGGCCTCACTGCTTTGGAACACTCCGAGGGCCACACACTAAAGGCACGGGGACACAGACCCACAGGCAGCGTGCGTCTCCAGCTTCCCACGATGGAGCCAACCCTGGACTTCCTGGGGAAGGCAGAGACACCCTCGACAAGGACAGCACCAGGACAGTCAATGGCGCTACCCAGGGCCAGTGCAGAAGTTTGTGCAAGGAGGTGGGATGGCCCAGCATCGCCCATCAAGGTAACCAGATTTTTGTGCTTCTCTTCTTGAATTTTGTGAAGTGACAATTTTAAGACTTTACAAAATGCTTTTTCATTCTAATGGCAAAACTTCTATTTGATAAAAATGCTTTTAGATATAACTCACTGTACCATTAGACAAAAGATCAATGCTTTTGGTTGGCACACTAAAATATAGTTCCCTTATGCTATTTCTGAGAGGCAGAATTTATATAAATAAACATTTAAAAATCAGATTTTTTTTGTCTACAGGTAAAGTTGACATTGCAAAAAATAGGGGAAAAAAATAAACATCAACAAGCGCTGAGTAAAAACACAAATGTGTAGCACTTACCAACTGTACCACTGCAAGAAGCAAATTTGTCACTGCGAAGCAGGGTCACTAATCAATCCCTTCAAACCATGAGTCAAATGCGCACCCCATCGTCTCACCTTTCACAGGAGTGAGAGAAGGCCGCAAGTTGTCCAGGTGATGGAAGAAGATCTTGTCGCTCGTGGATCCCAGTGGGACAGAGATGCCCGAATTGTCTCCATTGAGTCGACTTCTCACCCGTTTTGGTGGGTGAGGTTTCTTAAATAACTGGGAGGGACAAAGATGACACAGTTTGTAACAAAAGACAACGCTTGCTAGGCACGGCAAATGTCGCGTATGACAGGCACTGTGTGCACTGTTTCACTTAAGCGTCACAACAAACATGAGATACCCCATTCTGCAGACAGAAATTCAGAGCTAAGATTGCTAGCGAACTCAGACCTTACTGAGCAGGGATAGGACTGTGATACTAAAGCTTGGGTTGTCACCACGTTCTGTGCTAAGCTAAATTAGCTTTCTGAAAGGAAACCAACCCATTCAAACTCCATTTGATTGACAAGTGTTTTCCAGTGATGCTCAGAAGTTAACCAACTCTCTCTAGCCCAATGCTGCCCTGTGATATTTTCATGTACTCTACAAGGCTAATGACTGGCTTCCCCTGGCCTTTAAAAAAAAAATTTTTTTTTTTTTTGGTACCAGGGATCGAACTCAGGACCTTGTGCTTGCGAGGCAGGCAGCAGCACTGAGCTAAAGCCCAGGATGCCCTGGCCTTTCTTAATGTGATGTAGCAACATCATTTTGGTGTCTTTTTTGGTGCTATTAATTTGCTGAAACAGTGAACATTTTCAACTTTTTAATGCAATGATACAGAGGAAAATAAGACAAGAAAAATTATTTGGCATTTTTGTTTTTTTATAGGATTAAAAATATTAATGTACATTAAGATATTTTTTCCAAATATTATGGATTTTTGAAATAGGCGTTCGTGTACTGTTAGAAAACTAACAAAGAGGAAAATACGTGAAAAAACTCAGACGAAATGAGATTTAGGATGGAAACATCACCATCATACTTTGTGAATCAGGTGCCCATTCTACAGAGAAAACAGACAACTTGGGCTCCCAGACCTTTAAACGTTTTCTTCCTATTTTAATTCTGTGCAGAGGCGTGGGGCCAGGGTTCTGTTACTGTCTGCGGATCCTGAAGTTGTAAAAGGAGACGCATATTGTAAACATTCTCATGAATAAACATTAACTAAAGAACTTCTCTATGAGGACACAGGGACAGCACTGAGCCACAGGGCCGTATAAAGATACACGGACATAAGCCCAGGTTTTCTACGATGGTCTTCCGCGTTCTTGCTCAGTGGCTGGTCTTAAGAACATACAAGCAGTCCACACCTCCTCCCAGTCTGCCTCCCTCTTCCACTCCAGTGTGGTGTGAACCTCTGCAGTGCCTTGGATGTGTGTTTGGATTCGCTTGTTCAGAACGTGTGTTTCCCACACTCTTGCCCTTGAAGCATGCAGGAAAAAGGAAAGGTTTAGCTAAAGGTTCAGGTGAGATTTCTGACTGTAAGAAGTGTTCACAGATAAGGCCTTTGTTTTAGGAGTGAGCCTGTCCCCTTTGCTGTGGGATTAGATCGCTGTGCCTGGTGTGACACTGGCTGTCCTGGCTTTTCCACCGACACAGACATGCCATTGTCCTGTGTGTTCCAAGCACCAACCTTGGTGTTATAACTTGTGTCTGGATGTTCCCCAAAGACTCATGAGATCACAGGTGGGGCTTTCTCAGAGGGGGCTGGATCTGGACTGTGCCACACTGGCATTGATTCCTGGTGCACTGCTGGGATCAAGGGCACTAGGATCAAGGGTGTGAGGGCTCCCTGCCCTGGATAAGAATAAGGGACAGAAAAAGCTGTGGGTGCCCCTTGTTGCTTTGCTACCTTCTGCCTGCCACGAACTATTTCTCCTCTGTGACGTTACCCTGCCTCTGAGCCAGCTGAGTATGGACTGAAACCTCTACAAACTGCTATATAAACCTTTCCCCCTTTAACTTTGGGTGTCAGGTATTTTGTCTCAGCACAACAAAAGTAAGTAAGACACCTGAAAAACTCAAAGTTGGCCAACTACAGAAAGGAACTCCAGGAGAGACTGAAGCAGAAGCAGAGAAGATGGCCCAGGGCCCAAGTAGAGAGCCAGCAGCATTTGGCACAGGTGGGTGGCTGGAGCCCCTCACACGGTGGCTCCTCCTGTGCTCCAGCCCTCATCCAGTGCGCACGGGGGTGGCTCTTGGCCCTGGACTGTAGCCATGGTGAAGCACTGCTCCTGTCCAGGGCACTGCTGTGGATGGCGCCCTCCCCACCTGCACCGGCCACTCAGCCGAACCACAGCAGCTGGTTTCCAAGACTCACAACAGTTTTGAGCTCCTCTGCCCTCAAGCTCCCTGCACAGAGTGTGTCAGACAGAAAAGGAACAGAAGCCAGCATGAACTGGCCACTCTGACCATGTCTTTCCCTGCCTGAACTCCGCACCGGCTCCCCTGGCATGGACAAAACTCATTTCTGTGTGCACGGTGGTCAGCAAGATCCCCATCAGGGCAGCAGCACATACAGGAGAACATGCCTGAGTCTGCCTGTGACCGAAACAAAAATTCGGGTCATCTCATGTGAAAGAGAGGAGAAAGCCATACTCCAGGAACCTACTAATGTGGTGGGCAGGATTTAAGATTCTTTATGACCTTACTCTGCACTTAATACTGCCCGGACATCTACCCTCAGGAGAAACACCACAGAACCTAAGAAACGAAGCAGAGGGCGCTGACGGTAGCAACAGCTCCACACCTGCTTAGGAATCTGGCCGAAGTTGTTGATGAACCCGATGGTGGCTGTCTCCTTCAGAGGGTCGTTGATGTTGTAGATGTCCACTTGGCCCTCATAGAAAAGGTGGTGGAAGACGTTGACGGCATCTACTGCCGCGGGGCCCTGCTGCTTGTAGCCGAAGATCAAGTCGATCCACTCGTGTAGATGGGCGCTCACGTAGTCACACTCCAGAGCCTGCGGTTCCAAAACAGGGCAGTCACAGGCTGGTTTACCTGCTCACACAGTCGAAAACTGGGCTAGCCATCAACAGGAACTAAATCAACTAAAAATCACAGGGAGCATTAGCAACCTAGAGGAACGGGTGACACACCGCTTCTGTCCTCAGTACCACGGTCGATGACCAGGTGAAACCCCACCTCGGGGCAGAGAACTCCTGTTACCTCGCGGTGGACGCGGATGAATTCTCGAGGGTCTCCTTTGGCCCAGGGAGGAAGAATGACGTCTCCCAGCTTGGTGCCATTCTGTTTGCAGCCTGTGCGATTGGATTAAAAAGAAAGCAGAAGAGTGGGATAAATGTGACTTAGGTCGGAGTGAGAGACAGTGTCAGATTCATCACCTGATCTGTAACATTTCACCACAGAAAAGCCCCCCCGAGTCATCTGACAGCTCCCTCAGTGCCTCTCCGTGGACAGATCCGCTGAGTGTGGGCAACCATGAGGGGGCTGCTCTCAAATGTCTTCAGGGAGCACCCAGGGCCCAGCGTGATATGTGTCACCTCCCTGCGGATTCCTCTGAGGTTCTCACAGGCCAGGGATGGTGAACCTTTTAGAGCCGAGTACCCAGAGTACAACCCCAAACCTACTATTTTTACCACAAAGTGCCAACACTGCAATTCAACCCCATCACTGAGGTTTCCGTTTAGAAAAAACAACTCAACCATTAACATCTTTTGTCTTGAAAGAAAAACAGTAACACGAGTGCCGTGGGTTCTCCACCACTGCCATCTGCCGGCCCGTAGGACTCCTCAGGAGCCGTTCGTTCACAGGACATCGTTAAGGAGTCTCCTGCCCTACGTGGAGTTTCTCATTTCTGACACAAATTCATGCGAAAGCACCATGAAACTGAGCTACATTCTATAGTGATGATTCTCATTTTAAAAAAGATGAAATCAAGTGTAATATAATTTTTTGCTGTTTTTGCATCATTTAACAGAAAAAAAAAATCTGGAAAAGACTATGGCATGACCTGGCAGAAAAGAAAACATGATGTGTTTAGAAGAGACAAATACTTATTCCATGTAAGCTCTTAATTTAAGGCCTAGTACTGTACCTCTAAAGTATCAGAGGAATCACTTGCTATAAAACCTAAACATAAAATGCGCGAAGTTGGATGGGCATCTAAGGAAACAAGTTCTTCTCCCCTCTTTTTGAGAAGTAACACCAAGGTTACTGAGTTCTCCTAGGTACAAATCAGACTCCCATTGTAAAAATGATTATAAACAACAGTGCTGACTCACTAGCCTCACTGCAGTTGGTTTGATAAACAGTAATATTAGGAATTTCATAGAGAAGGGCAGTCCTCCAAACTCTTAGGGCACAGAGCCAATTCTAAGTGAAAGGAAATAAAAATATTTCCTTTAGAAATCATTTCTTCCTCATTGTTACTTGATTACTTAAAATATAATACTAAGTCAGAGACAGAAGGATCAGTTTACTGACTAGAGGGACATCTTGACTTGGTTAGAAAAATTATCAAAATTTGTTTTTGTTTTGTTTTTGAGAGGGTCTTGGCATCCAGTCCAGGATGGCCTTGAATGCTCAGTGATCCTCCTGTCTCAGCCTCCCAAGTGCTGGGATTACTGGTGTGTACAACCACCCCCAGTTATTTTTCAATAACCATATAATTTAAAACAAAAATAAATCAAGTTACTACAAGCTCCACAGGGCTCTCTGCAACCACATTCACTTTATACCTTCCCTCCCGTCCCCCTGAAAAGCTCTCTAGGTCTGACTTTCTAGGTAGTAATCCTAAGGTTTTGTGAGATATAAGGCACTGCTAAGGCCTGTGTCTAGATGTGCCCCCAAAGCTTCATGTGGTCTTATGTGTGCTTTTTCAGAGATGATTGGATCTAGAGTGTGTGACTGATTTATGGTACAGTGCTAGGTAAATTAAGAGTACTAGGACTCAGGGTATGGATAAGATATATGGGACAGGAGGAAGCTTGTTGCTGGTCTCTTGTCCCTTGTCTCTTCTGCCTGCCATGGACTGTTCCTCCTCTGTGACGCCCCTTTGCCAGGCCACCCTTTCTTGGAACCAGCTGACTACAGACTGAAACCTCTCCAAACTGTGGGCCAAATAAACCTTTCCTCCTTTAACTTTGGGTGCTCGGTATTTTGTCTCAGTAAGGAGAAAAGTAACCACAATAGCCACTGTAAAAGATTTTGCTTCAATCCCTGAATATCTACATGACATAACTTCATCAGTACTATCTGGAGCTTTAAAATGACACACAAAAAGCACAGGGTCTTTGGAAAAAGCTGGATCTAACACAGCCCTTTGCTGCTCCCTCCGTGCTATCCAAGGACATCAGGACATGAGGCTGCAGAGTTGGAGATTCCAGGTGCTCTTTCTTTTATGTCATTTACCTTGTGTTTCCCCCCTGGTACTGGGGATTGAACTCAGGACTAGGCATTTGCCAGGCAGGCACAGTGCCATGGAGCTACATCCCAGGCTCTCATTTACCATCTTTTCTTGGTGGAGAGGCAAACACTGGATTTTGTTTTCTTTGATCGAGGTGAAATTCACAGCAATTAGAGCATTTTTCTCACCCCAAAGGAAGCTCATACCCCCTAAGCAGCTGCTCCTAGGCTGTGGTAACTACCCATCCGTGTTCTGTCTCTGATGTACCCGTCCTGGGGACTTCCTGTGAGTGCAACCACATGCCATGTGACCTTCGGTGTCTGGCTTCATCCATGCAGCACGATGGTTTACACGTTCTTTCAGTGCTCTAGTTAGGACTTGTAGAAGGTGACTGGATCCTTGCGGCTCTACAGCTGCCTTGCTGTGAGCTGGTGGGGCCCAGTTAGATGCAGCTCACTAGACAGAGCTAGAAAGATCTGCTTTTCCTCCCTTCTCTCTCTACTTCCTGCCTCCCACCATGTGAGCTTTCCTCTCCCCAGGCCCTTCCACCACGCGTTTCTGTGTTTCAGCCTGATGGATCTGGGTGGAGACTACTGAAACCATGGGCCAAAACAAACCTCTCTTCCTTCAAGTCCTGGGTGTTGACTACTGTGCCTCAGTGACTGAGACAGATCTGGTGCGGCCCCCAAAGGCCTGCATGTCAACGGCTTGGCCCCTGGCTTGGTGTTCTTCAGGGGGCCTAGTGGGGAGTCTTCAGGTCACTGCGGTATGCTCTTGAAGGGAACAGTAAGACCTCTTCTTTTCTTCTCACTTTTTTAACTTTTCAATTTTTTATTTAGTTTCTTTCTTCCATTAAGTTTATTGGTTCTCTTCTCACTTCTAACCAGGAGGTGAGCAGCTCTGCTCTACAACATGTTTCCCAGTGCTGTGCTGCCAACACTACAGCACCAGTCAAGGACTGAAACCTACACAACAAAGACAAACCTTTTCTCTTCACTGGCTGATTATTTCAAGAATTTGTTACAGTAACAGAAAGCTGACACATCCACATAGCAGCATTTAAGAACTTTGTTCCTATTAGGGATATAGCACCATTCACTTATCTATTCCAACCCTAACAGACATGTGAGCTGGCCTCACTATTCAGCTATTATGAATAATGCTGCTATGAACAAGTTTGCATATGTATAGCAGTACTTTGGTTCACGGACACTTCTGTTTGCAAACCAGTTTGCCCCCCCACCCCCCCAAAAAAATGCATCTGGGATAATTTTGCAAACTCCACATTGGGTGACAAACACAACCACAGCCATCTTCCCCGAAATCAAAAAACACATTACTGCACGTGTACTACTGCACTCGTTGCCAATCTGTATTCCTAGGAGGGCCGCAGGGTCACATGATGACTTTATGAGGAACTGTCAAAAACGTGCTTTCCATGACGGTGGAACCACTTTATGTTCTCTCCAGCACTGTGAGAGTGTTCTGTCGTCCACAGCCATGCCAACTCTTGCTTTGTGGTGCCCTCCTCCACACTATCTGTCCTGGTGGATGTGAAATGGAGCCTCACTCTGGCTCCGTCCTGCAGTCCCCTAAGGACCGATGATGATGCTCGCTAGCTATGTGCATGACTTCTTTGGAGAAATGCTGTTGTAGGTTCGTTGACCGTTTTTCAGCAGGAATGCTCTAACATGAAGCAATGGAATTCTGATGTGTTTTCAAAGAAATACCAGGAAGTACAGATCAGCAAATTGTGTTCCAAGAAACTAAATAAAGTCAAACCTACTCTTTCTAACTGCCAGATAATATAAAAATAGTACTGATAAAATTTCCTTCTTTTTTATAAACGCTGATTTAGGTGCTTTTCTAGAAAACGAGGCCCTAACAGGATAAAGAAAAGTTATTTTGAAAATCTAATTTTAAAACACATTAGCATATAAACCAGAATGTCTTAGGCAATACCACACAAGGTTAAAACAAGACATGAAAAAAAGTGGGTATAACTCTCTAGGCTACTAATTATTTTCAATGGTAATGCTTTCCAAATAAAAGTCACTTCACCTTTGTTTTCACCAAAACAACAAAATCCTGAACACTAGATGTAATCTCTATCATTTTTAAATGTCTCCTAGATTCCAGGTTTGAAATACCCATTCAGAGCTTTTCTTTTTTATTTAATTGCACATGCTCAATTTTAGTAAGAGCAACAGGGACTACAGGAACTCATTTCTAGTAACATCACATTGTGGACAGTCTTCAGAAAAGGGACTCGCTTCCTGGGGCCCTTTCCCGGCCAACACTTCCAGCCAGTGCCCGAGCTCTACGTACCCAGATCAAAGTTGTTGGAGTTGAACAGGAATTCTGGTAGGTAGAAGAATTCTGGGATGAGCTCCTTGACATCTGCCATGTTGTGCTTGGAGGCCGAGTACCAGGCCTCACGCACGCTGTGGAACATCCGGTCCGCCAGGTCAAAGTGACCGCCCTGTGGGCAGAAGGAGAAGGTAACTTATCGTCAGAGGCCCATTCCCACAGCGCAGCTCCTGCTATGCCCAAGAGCTTGAACACCTAAGATATGTTTGGGGACATTTCACTTTCTCATGATCCTGTATCAAATACACACCATTTTAAATAACCACAGAAAGAAAATCTAATTCTTTTTCCAGTATACTTTATGGAAGATGCTCAGTGTATTTGTTTTATAATCAAAATTTAAAAAGACTACAACAATAAAGATTTTAACAAGTTATTTAAAAACATTAATTTCTGAAGACAGGATAAGACTGAAAGGAAATAGTATGGCTAATGGCCCACGCCTACCTGGCCCACTTCCTTTCTTACCTCACCTCTATTCTAAACTGTCTCCCCATACACACCATCACAGCTTTCTACCCGCTTTTCCTGAACAGTATTTCTCTGATACCTTTGATTACATTTTTTTTTAAACTTTAGAACTTACAACTTGAGCATCTCTCTCAACTAAATCTATAAACTCTGCAGGATAGGGCTTTTATCTTTCTGCACCGATGGCCTGCAAGCATCTAGAACAGTGCCTAGCGCACAGTAGGTGTTCAACGCTTATTTGTGGAGTAGATGAAAGAGGATGTGGGAGAACAGGTGGTGAGCTAGAATGATCCCTTTTTTTTTCTTTAAATATTTGTTGAATTCAACAACGGACTAGGGCTAAATTTCCTACACCTGGCTAAAAAGTATATACCATTACTTATTTAACTAAGGACCCTGTTCATTCTATATGAATACATTATACATCAAATTTGGTCAAACAACTTTCTACCACGTTGTCACTACCACCTCACCGGGCTTCTTCCAAGGCAAGACAACAGCATTTTGAAGCAGTGATAATCTTGGACGTAAAGGAAGCTGGGACAGCATGGCTGGATTCCAAGTGCAGTTTTACCTGTAGCCTTAAGAATATCTGTGTGAAAGGCTCCATCCGCACAAGGTAGGAGGCCACGATCATCGCAGATGAATAGTGGGTCCCGTAGTGGTAGGCTGGGGTTTCGCCTGAGCCACAGTCGAAGCACCATGGAGAACAGGAGAGGAGACACGAAACATACAATGGGTGTGATTAGGACGGAAAGGCTAGGAAATGCTGGGATGTGAAATCTGTGACACACTGGCATCTGCAGCAGAAAACCTCAGTGAGACAGCGCTACCCTTTGCTTTACGCAGTTGGCTGTGCTCCACAGGAGGAGGATTCAGAGGACTTGCGCCCAAAGCCCAGCACATCTACTGGAACTGTGTTGGAGGTTGTTCAACACCTAGCCCTGAGCTGCAATCTTGTTCCATGAAGCAGAATACTGACTGATAGCTCCTTTTTCCTAGGCTCTGGCTTTCCAGTTATATATTCCTCTACATTGTTGCTTATAATATATATTTAACACATCCTCCTTGAGGAAGGGAAGGGAAAAAGAGACACACACACAGAAATAGCTCTTTTTAAAGCTTCTTCTCCCCTTTCTTTTGCTTGTTTGGAGGTGAAACATGATCAACATTAAACATAAATAACATTAAACATTATACATGACAAGTTAACTCTATGGTTTAAGAAGATAATTCATTTTTTAAAATGCAAAAGGGTCCAAAAGAGTGCCCTAATAAAATTAAAAGAGAGCCAATAAATAAAAATGAAAATATCATTCTTTGGCAAAATATAATGAGTGAGAAAAGCAGATAATGATGGGAAATTTCTACCAAAGGCAAAGCAGCCAGAACTCTACGGAGAAAGCTATGAATGCTTTCTAAGCATGGCCATCAAATGGCATGCAAAATAAGATTTTTTCTCTAACAACCTGTAGATGAACAACATATATGACATACGCAGACACAATGATGTAAGCAACCTGAACAAGTATGTAAGGGTGTCGAACCACTAAATAACGGCTTAGCTTTGAACTTGGTTACAGAGCTCAATGACAGAATGAGTTACTCACCATTAGGATCCTCCCAATCTTTGTACCGCTTCTTATACTGCGCTAACCGCTCATCTGTCTGTGCCCCCATCGGCTTAGCCAGGTTTCTAAAGGTCTTGGGGTTAGTAAGATCTACCTCCTGAAACACAGAACAAAGCCCAGGCCAGGTTACCAGACATCCTGTGCGCGGACCGATGGAGACACAGAGGCTGCACTGGGCGGTCACGATGGAAGCAGGCAGAGCTGGACTCCGTAACAGTCCGTGCACACACGGCCCACTCACACTTGAAGAGACACACTGCACGTGGTGGTTTGTTAACTGATGCTGCTGGAAGACAGCTGCTTTGAAATGTATTTGTTTCACAGGAAAGCACTCAGGACCCAGGCTTTAGGAGAGGAGTAAGAGGGAAAACGCTTCCAGTTCTTGCCCAGAACATAGGAGCAGCCTGAGAATACAGGGCTCTAACTCCTCGTTATCCCCATCACCCACATAACCAGGGACAGAATCTCCTTCCCATGCCTCCCGTCCTGGGACCTATCCAACTTCACTCCTGAGTATCTCCTTAGGGGGTCTCTGGGAGCGAAGCGCTCAGTAACATTTCCATCCTAAAAAAACAACACACCACCTTTTTTTTGAGACAAGGTTTTGATACATAGCCCAGACTGGCCTCTAATTCAGTGATCCTCCTGCCTCAGCCTCAGAGTGCTGAGATTGCAGGTGTGTGCCACCACGCTCAGCAAAAAACAAAACAAAACAAAACAAAAAAACGCCAGATCAAGTGACTTGCAAATGAGATGGATCTCCTAATAAGAGATTATTTCAAAAGTTCATGTCTAGCCCACATAATGCACACATTTAAAAGGAAACCAAAATAAAATTTACTCCCTAGAGGTTTTAAAAATAGAAATTTAAAATAGGTGCCTGTGGGATTTTTAATGTGCATTTTATTACAGGGCAAAAATGACCAACCAATTTGGAGCAGAGAAACTAATCTACAGTTGTGAATATAAATAACTACATTTATCCCCAAAAAACCTACCTCATGCAAAGTACCTTATTTATACCGAAGTCAACAAACATTAAAGTGCATAGTAAGTACCATGCACGTTCTGGGGGTTGAGAGTTGGGAGATACTAAGGAGTCTATGTGCTCAGGACCTTGCAATCAAGTAGCATCACACAGTGAGTATTTCTACAACATGTTGTAAGAGAAAGCACTGTGACTGAGAAGGGGGGAAAATGCACTGTGACACACAACTAGAAGGCAGCCCTGGAGCAGAAGTAGACAGAAGAGAAAGAACAGAAGGCTCCCATCGCAGAGGTCGATTTGATGCGCCAGAGCTAGTGGGTAGGCTGGAACGCACAAAAAAGAAACGGGGTACAAGAGAGGGAACTGGGGTGTCGCAGGAGAGCAGTTCTGGAGTTCACAAAGGATACACAGGTAGGGACTACCGAGGTTTGTTTTTATTTTTATTTTTGCAACGCTGGGAATGAACTGAGGACCCGGCACATGGTAGGCAAATTCTCTATCACTAAGCTACAGCCTCAGCCCTGAACTGAGGTTTGAAAACTTTCCCCCAGATTACAGCGAAATTGATGAGCAAATTTAAACAGGGGTATAAACTTGCTGCAGTGCAGAGGACAGAGAAAGGCACAGGATAGGCAGAAGACTACTGTGATGGCCCAGGGAAAATGGCGGAGGGATGATGAAGGAAGATGCTAGGAAAGCATCACAAAGGCAGCCACACCTCAGCCAGTGAGTGTGACAGAAGGGAGAGGCGCTACCTCCAGGGATGGGGTCACACAGAGTGAGGCCAGGACTGCAACTGGAAAAGGAGTAGAGAATAAGAGGCCTTGTCACGGACTAGCAAGCTCCTGCGAGACAGGTATTAAGGTATACATCGTACAGTTCCCTCCTACAGAAATGCATTTTCTTTGGACTTCTTGCCTCTTTAAATATCTGTATTTTCTTCTTTACTTCCTTGGTTAATTTAAAGGAAGCATATTTTCATTTTATCAGCTTTTACTCCTGATTTCTTCCTTTCCTTCTATGACATTCATGTCTCACCTAAATGTGCACCAGACCTATTAATTGCACAAGCAATCTATGACTTTGGACACTGAACATACTTGATTATGCTCATGTGGTTAGGGAAGATTTCCTTCATTACACTAATGTTTTCTGAAAACAGAAGCCTTATCTTTTTCTCTAATGGGAGGTGTACAACTTTTTTTTTTAGACTGTATTTTTTATTCAGTTTTACAATTTCTGATAAAATAGGCAGCCCAGATTCCAGTGAATAAGAAGGTTTGATAAATTTTATGTTTTTTCCCTTTTTGTTTGCTTGCTCATCATGAGCCAAGCTTCGTTTTGCCTAGTTACTGACTCATCAGAATTAGTCAGACCCTGGTCAAGAGGAGGCAAGGGAAGAGAGGAAGCATGATGTTTATAGGTGTCCACTTACTGCTGATTTTGATCCCTAAGTCACCTAAGCCGGTTATCCACTTACTGCTGATTTTGATCCCTAAGTCACCTGCAAGCCGGTTAGAAATCATCTCCCAAGCTTTGGAAAAGTACAAAACATTCCACTTATGCGGAAGGGATATTTTGCAGAAAAGTCACTTTACATTTTTCTAGCAAAAATTCAAACTACTTAGATGGATGGGTTCTGGTACTAAACAAAGGATTTTAATGAATAAGCACTTTAGGAAAGTGAACAGACACCATGAATTAATGCCCAGTACCCACTAATTGGGTCCATTATCTTTTCTATGTATGAGCAAAAATGCTTCCCATTTCCTTTAAAATATTTTTTCTTGACAAATTTAGTTTTATTAAGACTCAGAAGACAGAGCAAATGTGGTATTTCATAGCTGTACGATCATTTCTTCCTCTAAACTTTTATAACATCAAAGAAACCTGCTAGATACCTGAAATGTGAGTTCATATTCCCTAAAATCAAAGAATAGGGGCCGGGGATTTAGCTCAGTGGTTCGGTGGCCTGCCTTGCAAGCGCAAGGACTGAGTTCAATCCCCGGTACCAAAAATAAATAAATAAATAAATAAATAAGTAAGTAAATAATAACATCAAAGAATGAATTCTAGGAACAACAGAGGTTAAAAGTAGGAAAAATTTATTTTAAGAAAGCTTCTGTCTAAAAGAGACAGAAGGGGGACTGCAATGGGGTTGTTGCCCCAGTTTTTTTTTTTTTTTGGGGACAAGGTATCACTGTGTAGTCCAGGATGGCCTCAAACTTGAGGTGATTCTCCTGCCTCAGCCTCCCAAGTGCTGGGATTGAAGGTGTGTGCCACCACGCCCAGCCCCATCTTCTTGATATACAGTGTCTGTGAGGAGCCCTACTTACAAAGCAAATAAAATGGGCAACTGCAGTATCTTTTCATTATTTTTGAAAATTCATTCTGCTTAGGGAAAACAATGTGAGATTTACCTCTGAGTCATAATCTGCAAGGATCCAGGGAAAGACAGGATACTGCATGAGGTCATTGTATGATCTGCCGGCCAGAGTGTTCAAGTGCATCAAATACTGGAAGTTGCTGATTTCACCTCTCTTGTGAGAGATAATAAAGATTCATTTTAGAACAACTGATTATTTCCACTAAGTTCATTTAAAATTTTATATGTAGATGGACTGCTTCTTTTTAATAGATTTCAGAACAAATCACTTTTTTCCTAAAAATACAAAACCACATTTTCTCTAAGGTATATATTTTTATGGATTATGTAAGTGCTTTTAACTTATATGTTTGATCTACAAATTAATAAAACTTATACATTTATTAAGCTTACCTCCCACCTCTGAGTCACAGACTTCTCTCCAACCAACGTGCTAAGTAACCCAGATCTGAAAACAACACAGAATAAGATAAATAGTAGGCAATATAGTTTTACACCTAAACAAGGATATTTTAAGTCACCTGGTCTAGGAATTTTTTAAACTAGGGGAGACTTATTACTGTGTTAGGAAAGCATTATGGTGGGTTGTGATCAGCATTTTGTCATACAAAATAATACAGAATTCATATGAAGAAAAGAGAGAACACCAGAAGGTATCACATACTAAGGGAAAGTACTCTCTGTGAGTTTTTAGTATTTATAATGCAGATTGTACATCCTGGGACGTACTATATATATGTAGTAGGTCTTGGTCAAGAGAGTTGAAAAAACATTAATCTAACTATAGAATTTTTACTGTAATAGTAGGTGAACATATCCCAAGGTATGTAGTGGAAGAACTGAAATATTGTGCAATATTCCATACATAGTAGGTTCCTAGTACAATTCAACAGTTATTGAAGTCAATAAAAGCCCACTGCCATTCAAGGTCATTTAAAGTT
The DNA here is from genome assembly GCF_012274545.1 of Fukomys damarensis. Classification (NCBI taxonomy): domain Eukaryota; kingdom Metazoa; phylum Chordata; class Mammalia; order Rodentia; family Bathyergidae; genus Fukomys; species Fukomys damarensis. The sequence goes on from NW_022900949.1 coordinate 35,712,033, forward strand.
CATGCACTACTTTCTGGATAGCAGGCTTTCTAAGACTGTTATATGACTCTGTTTAAGGTTTATCAGCTTTAAAATACCGATAATAGTTGGTCAAGGAACTTAAAGCAACTATATTATCTTCAAGGGAATTAATGGATTTTCAAACATAAACACATACCACTTACTAACACAGGTACCAATTTCCACCTCTAGACAAATACTTTCAATTGTGTGAACTAACTGAACAGGATTTTCTCTTTGGGAAAATAAGCTAAGATCACTCTTCAGCTTTGACAGAGAGGAGACAACTAAAAAGAGTAAAGTTGGAAATGAATTTCTGCTTTCTGCTTCTGAGCTCTTAAAGGTTTTAAAAAATCTGCCATCTCAGCTGAGAAGGTAGTAAGGACAGAAGAACAGCAAGTTCAGGGTGATCCAAGGAGGCAAGTAGAAAAAAGCTCAATATGCTTTATGGAAACCGTTCACTTCCTGTATTTGTGTTAACCACAAAAGTGACTGGCAACAGAACATGTTTTCCAGGTAGAACACAAAATGCATATCTAGCATTTGTATTTGCCAACCCTTGGCTAAAGAAAAATAAAAGCAACTTAAAGAGGAATGCATCAGCTTAAATGTATTTCGATGCACTCAGACTGGAATGAAATTTCATTCACAAATTACAGAATCCCTAGTAAATTTTGTCACTTTCTTGCACACAGCAGTGATTTACTTGAAGCTGAAAGCATTGCTGCAAAGGGCTAAAAGTCATGGGGGAACTGTAAGGGACGCTAACTGTATGGATTTTGGGCTCCCTCATCCAGAAAGGTCTTCTGAGATCGACAGCGGCTCTAGAGGAGCACAAAGGAGGCACAAAAACAACAGAAGCTTAAATTTAAATGTCAGGTGGCTGGGAATGTAGTAGCTCAGTGGCACAGATCCTTCCTGGTAGGTACCAGGCCCTGAGTTTGATTCCCGGTACCAAAAAAGAAAAGAAAAATTAAATGTTAGAAAACAAAAGGGAAAGGAAAGTGGGAGAGTTTGTAACAAACGGGATAAGCCAGAAGCAAGAAACATCTTTTATAGAGAAATCATTTACAAACTGAAAATAACTCCAAGGAAAAGTGGGCAAAGGAGATAGGTAACTTATAAATCATACATTAAGGCGACTAACAAATGTATATGAAGCTCAAGTTTATTATTAGTGAAATGTACATTTAAAAATGAGAAAGTATCTTACAAATCAGGGAATGATGCAAAGCTGGCAAATATCTACTGTGATGAACTTTTTAAATAACAATGGAATGTTCTAATAATGATGTAATATAAACCTGTATAGTTTTATGGATATCAAGTTGTTGGGCAACAAAAGCCTTAAAAATATACTTTATTTTAAACTAAGGGGTCTGTACCCTCACAAAAAATTAGTAAATTTTTTTGGTACCAGGAAACAAACTCAACCATATGCTTGCCAGGCACATGCGGTACCACTAAGCTGCATCCTTGGCTCCCAAAGTATTAGTATTCTGATAGGAAAACCTGACTGAAATGAAATACCAAAAAGTAAGAAACTGCTTTACACATCAACAGGTAGCAAATAAAGTTATGCTTCTCAAGAACTTTTTGAAGATTGGTAGATATTTAAATAGAAACAGAATAAAAGCTGGTATTCATAGTATGAAGTCCATGTACACAGCAACACATGTGTCTCAAAAGACCTGAAAGTAGAAGGTCAAATAGGGAAGGGAGGAGGGGGAGAAGGGAGGGCGGGGATAAGGGGAACAAATGAGAACCAAGACCTGTCATGTAAAGGTACAAGATCCCAATGATGAATGTAACTGTACTGTATCCCTAAAATGTACCAATAACTCAATGAAAAAAAAAAGTGAGCAGTGCTTTGATGTGGGAGATTCTGCACACTTTGTTCTTTGCTCCCTTCTAATTTCCAGTATTTCTTTCAACAACCACCATGGAGAACACTGATTAAAAATGCTACATAACATTCCCTAGACACGAACCATCCTAACATCTTCATTCCACCATAAGGTGCAGGTAATAAACCACCTACCCCTGCTCCACGCTGGTATTCGGCCGCTGGCCAGACACTGACTCTGAACTGTCCGTCAGGGATGGCACCACTGCCAAAAACCTGGAAAACACAAGAGTAGCACAAACTTGCAGATCTCAGTAAGGTTCTAAGAGAAGCCTATGAAAGGGCTGAGAGCTTCACTGCTGCAGGGATCTGTCCATTCTCAGCAACGGCAGGCAGTGTTGTGGACACCAAATAGGAAGGTCCTTGGTAGATTCTATCAAGGTGGACTTTGACCTTTCCTCTCCCAATACCAGAAGGAAAAGAAAGGCCTTGCAGTACTGGTTTATAGGAAAGGAGTCAACTAGATGGAGTCCTGTGACTGATGACAGCTACAGGTGATAATGATGGCTGAACAAATAGTGAAGACACAGAGAGAACTTTTAGCTGGGTGTGGTAGACACTCCTGGAATCCCAGCGCTCAGGAGGCTGAGGTGGGAGAATCACACACTCCAGGTCATCCTGGGTTATATAGTAAGACTCTATCTAAAAAAAAAAAACAAAAAAACAAAAAGAGTTTTATATGACACCACTATAATTTTCTTTCAGGAGTTGCTCATGATGTCAGTATCAATTTTTTAAAAGGCAAAACAGAATTATCAGAGAATTCCTGGAATAGATGCAGACACTAAAATTTGCATGTGCACAGAAATGTCCCAAAGAAAGATAACTATCCCCCGAGAGCAACTTCTGGTTATGAAGAGCAAATAACACCCTAGTGATGCAAACAGTACCATCTTTAGGAACTGTTAAATTAGTTAAGTCACGGGCTACGGATTTAGCTTGGTGGTTCCACCACCTGCCTTGCAAGCACAAGGACCTGAGTTCGATCCCCAGTACCAAAAAAAAAAAAAAAAAATTAGTTAAGTCACACTGTGTCTCAGTCAGTCAGTCACTGTGACTTTGCTTGTCCCAGGTCACCGATGCACAGCCTGGACACCACCTGGAAGGTGCTCGCAGGTGACTGGACAGCAGCTCCCTCTCTGCACGGTTCATTCAGCAGTTTCTGTTGCTCACAGTCTACTGTGATTCAGTAATATTAAAGGGAAAATTCTAGCCATAAGCCACGTGTATGTTTCAAATAACTTTTACTATATAATTTATATAAACTATATTTAATATATACGAACATTACGTATTATATAAATAGAAATACTTGTTGTAATTGTTCTTGTTTATGTTTGCTATCGGTGTCAATCGCTTATTGTGCCCAATTCATCAACTGCACTTTACTACAGCAGTCATGTACACGTGAGTAAGATAAATGTAGGGTTTAGGCTGTGTGCAGCTGCTGGTGTCGGACCAACATCGCAGAACACATCTCCCATGGACTGGGGTGACTACCGCATCGTATGACAAGGATGTGTAATATACAATGGTATCTGTCAATCCTCAGTAGTTAGATATAAAAATTCCACGAAATGAAGGATTGCCATGAAAAGCCATCATCTCTGATCAGTTCATACAAGCCTTATTCACACACCCAAAAGAAATATCTCTATGCTCCATGGATGTATACTATTTTTCTTTGAAAAAGTAAATTTTAAATATAGTTTACCAAAGTTTCAGATAAGCGCAGATTAGATTAACAACATTATTTGATATGCTACTTTTGCAGTAGTGAAGGTATCCCACATCCCTTCTAAGGCCAGCAGAGAAGAGTCTCTGGTGAATGCGATTGTCAAGGGGACTCAGCTCCAGACCTCAGTAGCAAGGAATGGTATTGTAAAGATGAAGGGAGCCTATTCTAAACCTAAACTATTGTTTTTTAAGCTAGGGTTTTATCGCCCTTTTATATTTAGAGAGCAAGACATAGTGATAAAAGAAGCTTTTGATCATCTCTAAGTAACAAAAGGAAAAATGGTATTTCACAATACAATTGCATCACTTTAAAAGCTAGAAGAGACATATTTTAAGAGACTGATAAAAATGAAACAAGTATTTTCTTCAAAGATGTTGACCCGCTCCTCTAAATTCTGCAGCTTTAAAAACTAGTTGAACTGGTTGGTAACAGCTTCCCCTCCCATTTCTCCCATGATTTCACAGAAAGTATTTCTATTACACAAGACCTTTGATAGACTTTGTTTCTTATTCCTTTCTGAAAAGCGAGGAGGTAATTCCGTCCATCTCCAGAGAAAACTTCTACAGCAATAGGCTTAAGAAAGAGAGAGAAAAACAGAAGAACACAAATAAGATTTTATATATTAACTTTTCTGCTATATAAATTTCTGCAAAGCTATAAATAATTTATTGACTGAAGAATATTTTTTTTAATTTACTTTTTTTCTTTGAGTTTATTGGTACTTTTTAGGTATACAGTACAGTTACATTCATCATTGGGATCTTGTACATTTACAGGAAGTATCTTGGTTCTTATTTTTCCGAATTCCCCTGCCCTCCCTTCACCCTCTCCACCTTTCCCTATGTACAAAGACTTTGTTTGTATTTTTTCCTTTTCTCACATATTTTCTTTTCCCTTCCTTTCCACTGCCCTTCCCACTTGCCTTACTCCTTTAGCCCTTTTCTTCATATTTCCCATTATCAATTTTACAATTTGAACACTATTTACACTTTTAGTTTTTCACACGAGAGAAACTATTCAGTATTTACATGTGTGTCCTATTTCACTTATGAATATGGTCTCAATATGAATCGATATTTAGCTATAAATGTCTCTAGTTTCTCATTCTTTATGGCTGAGTAGTACTCCATTTTATAGAAAAATCACATCTTCTTTATCCAGTCTCCAGTTGATGGGCACTTGGGTTGTTTCCAAGTTTTAGCTAAGATTTTTTTTTTTTTTTGAGACAGGGTCTCACTATGTAGTTCAGACTGACCTGGAACTCACTATGTAGCCCAGGCTGGTCTCGAACTCACAGCGATCCTCCTGTCTCAGCCTCCCGAATGCTGGAATTAGAGGAGTGCGCCACCACACCCGGTTAAGAAGAATATTTTTAGAGCCATGAATTCTTTGGAGATTACACTATACAATAAAACATTTTTCCTATTCTGCTTAATTTAGAAAAAATTTAAAAACAGAATTAAAATATAGTAATTATAAAATTATATAATTTCACATTAAAAGATAATTAAAATATTGATCTGGACAGGTATAGGTAAAGATGGATAACAAAGGTATCAACCAAATTTCAGGCTAAGTTTGAAAAAGACACATTACACAGTTCTGCACCTATGTGAGCTGTGAAGAACGATGCAGATTCCACAGAGGGGCCACATATGTGTGCTAAAATAATACATCTTCTGAACAGGGAACATGATGACTGTTTACCACCGCCAAAACCACTCACCTGCAGGAGGTATCTCCTTTTATGCACTTCCTTGATATCTTCATATGCAAAAATGCTGCACGTTCTCTTGAGCTGACTGGGGCCTTGTCTGGCTCCTCGAGGGATAATTGGCTCATGCATACTACAGGAGTCGGAGCGGAAGAGGAAGGAAACGAAACACAGCAAGGGTTCAGCTCACTGCCCAACAATGGGTGTGCGATTTTCAACACAGCAATAGGAGTGATGAGATACCAGAATTTTAGTTGAAAAAAAAATGTTCACGAGAATAATTTGCTAGCTACCCACATACAAGGAGCCCCTTCTGTTGAAAACAATCAACAAGATTCCCTTACTGCTGTGAGGACCAAATTTCCTGTGACACATCACAGGCACAGTGCCTAAGCCCATATACTTCCGGGATCCCCCAAACTTCTAATTTCTTTTAAAGTTAGAAGGAAAAGACCAAGATTTTAGGTAGAAGAAAATGTTTTAATGTACTGTTTAATATATACCTCTCAACAGTCATGAAATGTAATTTTTAGTATTTATGTACTGAAGTTATAACATGGCCCTCATTATTGAAGAATGTGATTATTGGAAACGTCTCCTAGGAATGAAACAGAGACCACATCTATATTCATCAGTGTGAGATAGGTAAAATGTTAAGAAAAGGCCACTGGACATTCTAAAGCTAAAGCTTATCTTCCTTCTGGCTCTGTCTTTTGAATTTCCCACTACATATTTTTGCTTGCATCCTAGAATTGGGAAAAGAAAGGGGAGACGGATAAAACTCAGCCGATCCCCACTTGGGCTGTGGTCACACTGCTTGTACAATATTCACAGTCCATGGGAACTCCTGTTTTTAAGAGTGTTGTGCAGCAAATCTGCACATTTCTCTACCACTGTGATACTTACTGATCTGTTATGACACATACTTTAATATAAATAATTTGGTTAATTCATAGAAATAAAACTTAGCTTTCACTTTGGTAAGCAAGTCAGCTTTTTCTTTATTACATTAACGTAACAGTGTCACCCTTATGAATATGTCATTGCAGACACATAGGGACTATGCATGAGATAATGTTGCCTAGGCGTAGTTTTGGATTAAAAAGAAATTATGCAAACATATTTTGTCTTCTAAAGATTGCTGTACTTTGTGCCTCTTCATTCCTTTACTTACTTTGGAGGTAAGGTTTCAATATCGCGTATTTCCCTGGTTGCCGTCATGGTAAATCCATCAATCACATAAAAATGCTCTTTACCGAAAAGCAGTAGCCCCTCACTGGTGTCCAGGCCCTGGACACGAGCACAGCGGTACATGTGCTGGATCTGTAAGGACAGCCACAAATACTCTTTAACGTAGTTTTTCTAAAAAGTTCAGATGATCTCTGTGTTTTGGTTACTCTGTTGTAGCAGGCACTGAGCTAAGCATATGAAACCTGGGTTTGAGCCTGTGAAGAGTCAGTCTCAGCTACAATGTCCACAATGTCCACATGCACCCCACGCCGCCTCCTCCTCCTCTTTGGTTTTTCCTGGGGAGCTTGTCATACACCAAACAAGTATGTGCCGCCTCACAAGAACAGAGCAAGACAGGTGAGGCTGTGCTCACCTGGAAGGGCCAGGCACCATAAGCCCGACAGGACAGGGGCCTGAGAACTACATGTGAGGAGGTGAGACCAGGGTGTGCCCTTGTGAAGCAGGTGGACAGAGAGACAAAGATGGTCTGCAAGCAAACTCTCACTTCAGTCACCTCACACTTGTGGATTTGGTCAGGTTTCCCAGGTTCCCTGAGCCTCTGTGCCTTCTTCTGTAAATTTCTAATGTACTACACTGGCTGCTGTGACGTGCAGTGAGATAAGGTGAATAACCACTGCAGGACTGCTGGCTATCCTCCCTTCGACACGTTTACCTCCTTCTTTTTCTAGAACATTCCCTGCAGCAGGAACTGTGGAAACTGTCCTCATTTACCCCTGCCTGAGTCCTGCCTTCCTGGGGACTGTTGGAACATTGTAAACAGCCAGTGGTAAAGTCCCACTCTGCTCACAGGAGGAAGGATTACAAAGTCTCTCAAAGTCACTATTGTTTTCTTCTCAAAGAGAGGTATCTGATTCTTAGTAAAAAATTCTCTCTTGCTTTAAACTTGGTTCAGCACGCGTCAAGGGGAAAAAAAAAATCAGCAACTAATCAGAGTCAAACAAGCATCACACAAATGTCAGTTTAAATGCATTTCCTGTGCTATTCACGCATAAAGCGACTAGTGCAAAAACTATTCACACAAAGCAATTTGAAAGTTGGCTACCAGAGGATGTGGGGATGGATTTGGGAGAAGAAAGACAATCATCAAAGGATGAAAAGTTTTGGTCAGACTGGAGGGTAACTTAGTGATCTACTGCTCCACATAGCAACTGTAGTTAAGACTAGTGTATTGTGGGGAAAAAGGGATAATGTGTATTTCAAAATTGCTCAAATAGATTTTTAACATTCTCAAAAGAAAAAATGACAAGTTAGTGAAGTGATGGACATGTTAGAGAGATTACATAATTTAACAGATCAAAACAATCTTATAAATGTACACAATATTATTTGTCGGAAATAAAAGCTCAAGCTGGGCGTGTTGGCGCACGTCAGTAATCCCAGCACTCAGGAGGCTGAGGCACGAGGCACTGTGCATTGAAAAAGGGATAATGTGTATTTCAAAATTGCTCAAATAGATTTTTAACATTCTCAAAAGAAAAAATGACAAGTTAGTGAAGTGATGGACATGTTAGCTAGATTACATAATTTAACAGATCAAAACAATCTTATAAATGTACACAATATTATTTGTCGGAAATAAAAGCTCAAGCTGGGCGTGTTGGCGCACGTCAGTAATCCCAGCACTCAGGAGGCTGAGGCAGGAGGATCACTGTGAATTCGAGACCAGCCTGGGCTACATAGTGATTTCCAGGTCAGTCTCAACTACATACTGAGACCCAGCCTCAAAAAAACCTCACAAATTAGAGTATTACAATAAATAACCCCCAAATACCTAAATGTGAGTTAATTTTCATTGCCGCATTTGAAAGTTTAATCACTCCAATAATAAAAGGGTAGTGTTACATGGAAAATTCTGTTTTGTATTGTTTTTTTTTCCCTCTACTGGGGATGGAACTCAGGGTCTCATAAGTGTTAAAAGGTGAAACACACACAGTACAGAGTTATGTCATCAGCCTATGGATACACTTTTAAAACAACTATGTTGTATTTATAAATTTAATATGTAGTAAATAAACATTTATTTCCTAAGTGTATAGCCAGATGAATTTTCAAATGCTAAAAGTACAATGTGACCAGCAATGTCCTGATAATGTCAAATAAAAACACTCCCAGGACCCCAGGAGCAGCTGCTGAGTTCCTTTCAATCTGATATACGTCTACATTTCCGTGATTTTTCCTTTTTATGTTTTCACTCATGATTAATCAAGGCATACAACTAAATAGAAGTGTTTGAATTATACCCAACTTCTGGTTACTACTTTTTAGTGGGTTAGAGCTCACGGGCTGTTACAAGAACTAACACAACAGGCGAAAAGGACAGCTTTAAAAGGTGATATTCCTTAGTCAATTAATTCCTTCCTTCCTTTCCTCTTTCCACCTCTCTCCCTTCCTTTATCAACCAATGAATCTCTCACTTCAAGGTTTATTGTGTGTCTATTATGTGACAGGAATTGCATAAGTCAAGGGGATGAGATAAGGGCACAGCGCCTGCCTGTAAGGAACTCACCAGGGACAGACACAAGAACAATCTTACATGACAGACAGAGAAGGCCTTATGAAAGCTTAGGAAGACCCTATCTCCAATTAAAACTTAAGAAGGCTTAGGGAACAGCAATTAGACAAGAGAAAGTAATTAAAGCAACAAAGATAGGAAAGGAAGAAGTTAAACTGTCATTATTTGCTGATGATATGATACTTTACATTGAAGACCCAAAAATTCCACCAAAAGACTTCTAGACTTAATTGACACTTTTAGCAGAGTAACTGGATACAAGGTCAACATTCAAAAATCAAGGTACACAAATAACAGAGTCACTGAGAGAGAAATTAGGGAAATAATTCCTTTCACAATAGCATCCAAAGAAAATGAAGTATCTAGGAATCAATCTAACAAAAGAAGCAAAAGGCTTCTACACTGAAAACTACAGCACTCTGAAAAAAGAGATCAAAGAGGATATAAGAAAATGGAAAGCTATCCCCTGCTCCTGGGTAGGAAGAATCAACATAGTGAAAATGGCCATACTACCAAATCTGCTATACAGATTCAATGCAATGCCGATTGAAATTCCAAAACTATATTTCACAGAACTAGAAAAAATAATCCAAAAATTCATTTGGAACCAGAAGAGACCTAGAATAGCAAAAGTCATCCTAGCAACAGAGACATGGCAGCAGGCATAACAATTCCCAACTTGAAACTATACTACAAAGCCACTGTGATAAAAACAGCATGGTACTGGCAAAGAAACAGACCTGAGGATCAGTGGAATAGATTGGAAGATACAAAAACAACTCCAGATGTACTCAGCTACCTCATCTTTGACAAAGGAGTTGACCATCCTCACTGAAGGTGAGATAGCCTCTTTAATAAATGGTGTTGAAAAAACTGGATTTCAACCTGCCAAAGATTAAAACTGGACCCTTATCTTTCACCATGCACTAAACTAAAATCCAAGTACATTAAAGATCTAAATATTAAAAAACAGTTACTAAGTTTGCTGGAAGCTAAGTTAGGCAGAACTCTTAAAGACATTGGCATAGGAAAAGACTTTATTAACAAATCCTCAGTAGCATGGGAACTAGCAGAAAGAATCAACAACTGGGATCTCATGTTATTAAAAAGCTTCTGCACTGCAAAAGAAACCATCAACAGAACTAAAAGACAACCTACAATGTGGGAAAAAAGTTTTACCAGCTGCTCCTCAGACAAAGAACTATTATCTAGAATATATAAAGAGCTCAAAAAAATCAGGTCCCCCAAATATAAAGACCCGATTCAAAAATGGGCATCTGAAACAAATAGACACTTCTCAGACAAAGAAGTAAAACCAGCAAGTAAATATATGAAAAAAATGTTCCAAATCACTAGTCATTCGAGAGATGCAGATGAAAACAACACTCAGATTTCACCTCACCCCACAAAGAATGGCTGCTATCAAGAAATCAACCAATAACAAATGTTGGTGGGGTTGTGTGGAGAAAGGAACCCTTCTCCATTGTTGGTGGGAGGGCAGACTGGTGCAACCACTATGGAAATCAATATGGAGATACCTCAAAGAGCTGGGACTAGAGGTTCCACGTGACCCAGCCATCCCTTTGCTGGGTGTCTTTCCAAAATAATTAAAAGAATCATATCACAGTGATATATGTGCACCTATGATTATAGCGGCACAGTCTGTAATAGCTAAAACTTGGAAATAGCCCATTTGCCCATCAGTTGGAGATTGGATAAAGAAGATGTGGTTTTTCTTTAAAATGGAATACTACTCAGCCACGAAGAATGAAAAATTAGATTCATTCATAGGAAAATGGATACATTTTGAGGATATACTCCTAAGTGAAATAAATAAGTCACACATGTATAAATAGCGAATAGTTTCTCTGGTGTGAAAAACTATAATGGTACATAAGATCCTAATGATATAATTGACAATGTGAAATAGGAAGAAAAGGGCTAAAGGTGTAGGGGAAGTGGGAAGGGTAGGGGAAAGTTAATAAGGGAAAAGGAAAAAAAACACGGGAAAATGAAAAAATGGCAATAAAGTTTTTGTAAATAGGGAAGCGAGGAGAGGGTGAAGGGAGGGCAGGGACAAGGGGAAAAAATGAGAACCAAGACCTGTCATGAAAAAGTATAAGGGCCCAATGATGAATGTAACTGTACTGTACACCTAAAATGTATCAATAAACTCAGAGAGAGAGAAAAAAAAAGGAGAGTTAGGGTTTCAGCTCAGGTTGTGGGCCTCGGTTCCAGCAGAGCAGAGGGACAGAAGAGATGTTTGGCCCAGCCTGGGCTGGTGAGACAGATGGGAAGGCTTCCTGCCTGTGAGGGTGACAGACATCCTGGCTGGTGGAGTGAATGAGAGATGCAGGGTGGAGGTTCCGCAGCTGAAAGAGACAGGTACTTTGGCAGAACAGTCCGAGGAAAGAAGAGAGTTAACCATGGTGGATACGATGAGCGGCATGCTGTCCAATGCCCCCAGGGCAGAGGCAGTGAAGCCAGCCTGGAAAGTGGGCAGAAGGCAGGACCAGGAGCACCGTCACTCCCTGGGGTGAAGGGGGAATGGCTACCACGGGGCTGGAGCTCTCCGGAGGGGTGATCAGAATTGTGGAGAGGTCCGACTACAAAGGGGTCATCTGCACAGACCTGAAATACAGAATTTCTACAAAAGAGAGTGTGAGAAAGGTATGGCGGAAGAGTGAGTTAGGTGTGTCAAGCACCTACAGTATCTGATGAAACCTGATGCTGTTCAGTGCAGAAAGAGGTCAGGAAGTTCTTGAACGTGACAGAAGCAGAGAAGGACTGAATGCAATGGGCCTCTCACTGCGCACTTCATTATAGAGGCCACAACACTCACCCGAACCCTCTACCAGCTTGTTTTAGAATGTAACTATAGTTCTTACTTTTCAAGAGCATAATACCTTTTCTCCTTCCTCTAGCAGGCGCAGCAATGTGGTGTTGTCCGTTTTCTCTTCCTCTTCGATGGCATTGCTCTCCGCAATCTGGTCTTGTAGCTGCTCCTGGTTCTCCTCATCTCCTCCATCAGGCGCAGACCGAGAGCGCTTTAGAGGAGGCTTGACCAGACCTACAGGGTAATAACCAAGAGGGCCATGTGACACTGGACACTGCAGGTTAGTTCCTTGTCATCTGCAATGGCTTAGGGAAGTGTCCTCCAATCCTTCCTTTCAACATCTTGTTTTTTATTAAGATTATGGATGATCGATCCAGAGCACATAAATAACACAGCTTTTTAAAAAATGGCACTATTGGGAGGGGACAGAACTTTTAGGGGGTGGGGCTTCAGGGGAGAAAGGTAGGTCATTGGGAGTGTGGCTGTGCAGTGGATCATGGTACCTGGGCCCCTCTTCTTCTTTTGTCTTCCAGCTGCCGTGAAATAAGCAGCTCTGCTCCATGTATGCTCCCTGAATGATATGCCACCTTCCCACAGGCCCACAACATCGGGACCTGCTTATCATGGCCTGACACTTCTGAAACTGTGAGCCACAATGAATCTTTAGTTTTTACAAGATGACTTATCTCGGGTATTTGTCACAGTAATGGAAAGCTGATGAACATACAGTCCTTCCTGTCCACTTACAATGTGAGACAATGCCAGAAGGCACAGGAAGGAACATAGGTCAGTGGTTAGTAGCAAATGCTTGCAAATTGAACAGCTGCATGACATCAGGAAATTATCTGCCCTTCATCTAAAAAACTGGGATGAGGATATCATCTACCTCAGAGGAGTGTTGGGAGATGAAATGAGGTAATCATGTAGCATTCAGTATCAGGCTTACTACATGGTAAATTCTAAGAGTCAGGTGATGATGAGAAACACATGGCTTAAAAATTAGCAGGACAAACTGTTTTTATAGATGAGTGCCCTTGAAGGGACACTAGGAATAAATAATAAATGATGGATCACTAACACAAAAATAAAGACAGCAAGTTATGAACATATTATAAGAGATCCCTTTTACTTAGAGGGATCATGTAGATTACAGCAAGCCTCATTTCACAAATGGCAGTATGATATTTCCTTTTTTTTAATTTTTTATTTTTGCTATGTCTAATTGGAGTATGGTCTTTCATACAGGAATAAATTTAATCAAAACAGCAATGGAGAAAGAATAGGATTTTTATAATTTAGGAACAGATCATGTATTTGCACATTAAGGAAAAACATTAATAAGCACATTTTGATGACGTTATTAAAACCACAGTAAGTTAAATTAAAATCAGTTAATGACAGTAACCAGTGAGAGTGATCCCAAAGTACGGGTAGCCCTCAAAATTGAATTAATATTCCTCAGTTACACCAGCAAAAGTAATATTACACTTGCTGGTAGCAGTTGCTCTAAGCATTTTGTAGAAGTACAAGTCAGCCTGTTAATAGTCTTATCCTCTGAAATGAGTTATCAGAGGTTCTGTTTGACCTAAGAAGAACCTTATGAAAGAGTACAATAACTAATCAAGGGAGATAACATCCTGCAAAGAACACCCCCAAGGGGGAAAAGCTTACAGCTATGTTACTTTTAGATAAGGAATGAAAACCTCCAGTTCTCTGAATAGCATAAGGTCTGGTAAATCACAGTAATTACAGCAGTATTTGTGATTTGGGCTCAACGGAGGTTAGAAAGAGCAGGCCACAGAAGTTTAAGTGCCAATGACCGGAGCAGAAGCCACTTAACCCAGTGGGTCATATACTCCAGGCTACATCTACAAGCTACAGCTTTGGACTCAACTAACTCTGCGGATGCAGTGCCATCAAAACCAGAAGCTGTCAGCCTCTGCTCATTCACTGACAGTTTACAGATCCCGTGAAGCTGTCAGATCGATTATGAGATGTTCAGTAAGTCACGGTCATCGTGACAGAACTGCTATGCCACCAGGGAACGTGACCACAACTTTGGTTGGTGGTTTTTGTGGACACAGTCAGATGCTATTAGTTTTTTAATCAATTGGGTCTAAAACTTACAGTCTCTACCTCTGAGGAAAAAACCCTAAAAAGAGAAAAATACAGCAGTGAAAAATTGCTGAAAATGCTACAAGACATATCAGTGAAGCGCTATCAGTGGACAGAAGAGTCACAAGACCGACGGGCTCTGTGAGGAGAAGCTGTGCAAAGCGGGGAGTCCTTGGGACTGGGCGCACACACGAAAGCTCACAGCCATTCTGGCCCACAGGATCACCCACCAAGCTCCTGAAGGGGACAGTCCCTCTCCGCTCACAGAAAGAACATAATTTCTTCCTGTTGGCTAAGCTGTGCTGATGCTAAGATGCAACCCATTTAACGGTTGCTTTATTTGTATTTATGTAGTTATTACTGCCTTTGTGTCAAGAATCAGGTGCCACCAAGCATTCTGCTTAATACAATAAAGAAGCTAAGGCACTGTGAACATGCATGTCGCTCGTCCGCAGGCAGTGGAGACCAGCGGGCTCCTGGTTCTGAGGGAGAGCGCCACCTCTGAGAAGGATGAGGTGGGAAATTTGGACAGACAGGTTTAAGGTTGGCCCTCCCGCTGACAGCTGCTGCTGTTTGCATACGCATCCAGACAGGGGGAATGCTCCAGGTGATTCCCAGTCACAACCCCAGCCAGGCCAACCTCTGACTTTGGCGATGGTGTCTTCCCCGTGCTCTGGCTCTTGCTGTGCAGCTTCCCCTTCAGCACTCTCCACGATGGTGTCCTGGACGATGGTGGGGTTGCCAGAGGCCAGGCGCATGTAGTATTCCTTACTGTCATAGCTGATGGCCCTTCTGTACCGAGCAGGTTTCTAAGTAGCAAAAAACAGCCCACATGAATCTCTCCTAGAATTAAAACAGGAGCTCTTAAGGAGTTATGCTGTCAAAACTTCCTTGCACAGTATTCCTTCTTTAGGGGTTTTAATATAAAGACTGCATGCAGACACAGTCAATCCACACACTTTCTCTATGTTAAAACTCCACTGATTTTTAAAGTAAGGCAAATGTAAGACAAGGTTAGCACTTTTGCTCTTTCTCAAACAAACACGGGATCATCTTTAGCCAAATGTGGTTTCCAGGGTGGATTAGTGCACCCTGGCTGATGGCACTTCAAAGAGAGGAGAAAGCCCCCAACTGAAGGGCACCAGCCCCAGGACCTGGGTGGCTTGCGAGGAGCCCGAAATCACAAGTTTCTTTGGATCTGTCGCAATGAGCAGCACCTTCTTCAGGTGCTGCTGAGTTCTGACTCAACACAGAACCAGCAGTCTCCCACCAGATGGTTCATCTGCCTCTGTGAGCTGCTGCCTCAAGAAAAGCATTCATGTTTGCTTGTTGGGTAAAAGACTATGATCCAAAAACTTATAACTAAAAGAAAAGAAAGGACATATGTAAATCCTTTTTTTTTTGTACGGGGGATTGAACTTGGGCCCTTGCTCTTGCCAGGGAGGTGGCGGAACCACTGAGCCAAATCCCCAGCCTTGTAAATCCATTTTCAATAAGAAACTCCCTGGAAAATAACTAATTTCTTTTTCCAAATAATTCATTCTTTAAAAAAGACTCTCCAGTTAACCTAAATTTGTTTTTCTTACAATCATATACAATGAGAAAGGTCTAAAACACCCTATAAAATTAAAAACCACAGCAGGAAAAGTTAACATGTATTTAGATTTTTTTAAAACTCTTATTGAGTTTATTAAGTATAGAGTACAGTTACATTCATCATTGGGATCTTGTTAGATTCTTAAAATTAGATGTAGATTTTGGATGAGGAATTACAAAAATCTACAACAGGTTTAAAAAACTTCTTCTAAATACTTTTACTTCTCCTTTCCCATGAATAAGAATATGTAATGAAAATACTACTGGTTTACTGTTCAAGGCAAGGAGTCAGTATACACTGTGTACTCCAATGATCTTCTCAGGAAATTACTGTGCTTCCTTTTAAAGTGTTGACCAGCTGTGATGGAAAAACAATGCCCAAAAGGGGAGGACTGAGGCTCAAACAGGAGACCAACTCTGAGTTGAAAGGCGACCTAGCCTTTTACCCTTCCTTTTTATTTCAGGTACAGGCTTCAGGGAATTAAGAGAATGGCAAGCAAACTGAAGGATGATAAGCAGCCCATGGAGAAGGAAAAATATGCCACGGTTTTGGAAAGTGATAAAATAATAATACAACTATGGGAAACCAATCCAATGGGCAAACTAAGAACACTGCACTTTTTGTTTTTAATGAAAGAGGAAGGAAACTGCATAACAGTTCTTCTGTATGAGGTACAACAATCATCTTCAACTCAAAACTGCTGATATTTAAAAGGATGATGACATAGTTAGTAATGGGCAAGACAATGAATTAACAGATGTGGGGCAGTGTCAATGGGGCTGCTGACTTGAAACACAGATTTAAACCTGAGCTGTAAGACCCTCTCCCCATATATTTCTAGGTGCATTTCTGTGCTTTACTGAATTATGTGCTGAATCTCTCTGGAAAAAACAATGACACATTTTTATACCAATTAAAATAAATTGTACTTTTGAAAGTGATTATACAATCCCAGTTTCCCTTAGTTACCTTTGACTCAAGGAAAATAATTATAAAAAGGAAACACTTGCATTTTCAAAAAGTGTCAAGAAGATTTAAATGAGTAATTGAAAGCCAAGCTAAAGGTGCCGGGCTGCCCATGACTAACGTGCCTGTCATTTGTTAGTGTGTGAAGCAGGGCACGTTTTGTAGTGAGCGCAGGAGGCGGTGAGTGGCCATTGGTGAGCGGCAGAGCTAATAAGGACCAAGCCGAGAGAGAAGGAGCCAGTGTTCCGCAGCAGGAAGGACACCGACTTTTCAACTCTAAAGAACTTGCAGAAGAATAAACCGAAAGCCAATCTTTTAAGTTAGTCTACCATGCACTAAAATAATAAAACAAAACAAACAGAAAAACAAAGAACTGTAAAGTTTGCATTATTTTGTGGTAATGTGTTTTACCTTTTGAGGAATGATATCATCAGGTGCCTCGGGCTGTTTACTTGGGATCTCAGACTGAAAACAGGTATTAATCACAGACACATCAGAAAAAAAATAAAAAAGAAAACACAAAAATAAAAATTTCTTCATAACCACATGAAATATAAGGACTTACTCACTCAAAAGAAATTAACATGATCTCTGCTGCTTATACAATCACTTAGCATCTTATGCTATTCTTTTTTGAGCAAAAGTAGTTTTTAAGTAAAACAATGTGCCAACAGTCTCAGTGCTAGTGAGCAGAACAAACTCTAAACCATCACACAGACAAAACAGCGGCACAGGGGTGAATTACAGGAAACTTCTTCCATGGTTTCAGAAGGCAAAAACTGAAATCTGGCTGAAAGAGCCTCACGCTATCTGGTATCTTCCATCTGCCTGGCCCTGATCTGTGCTGTAACTCAGGTTTAAACAATCATCTATCACATGCCCTACCACAGAATGCACCAGGCGCTGGTTACCAAAGACACAGCCTCCTACTGGAGTTTGAGAACCTACTTCCTTTGCTACATATACCGATACCAATCCAGAAATGCTGAAAACCAAAGGCAGACTGGACCATCAGCCCCTAAACCAAAGGTTTTCCTAAAGAGTAATTTTTAAAAGAATTAGGCGTCTGCTTGATGAACATGAAGGGATTCTGTTATACTATAGTGTATAGCTAAATGCACATAAGTACCCAGACAGCTACTTCCTTTCCCAGTATACATATCTAAAGGTGACTTCTGGTAGCTTTTCCTACAGTAAAGAGGAGCAAGCAAAATGTTTTCACAAATGTTTGTTTTCTGAGGCAAAACAAACACCAGATTACTACAGTGCATTCAAAAAGTTTATATGGTTTTAGAGAACTTTCATTTTGAAAGTAGATGTGTAAACACATATCTTACAGTGAAAAAGAATCTGCAAAATATACAACAGTGTTCTCTGTCTTGGGAGGGGTTTGATTGATGTAAGTGCAGTATATACATTCATAAAATAGGCCACAACAAAGTAAAAACATTTCCCGCCCCTCAAAACTGAGATTGAACTCAGGACTTTGAGCTTGCCAGGCAGGTGTGATGCCACTGAGCTAAATTCCCAGACCAAGTTAAAACATTTTAAAGGCAAAAAGATCAAGAAAGTCAACATCAGAAAAAAAGAAAAAAAAAATCCCTGAATGGCACTCTGAAGATTTATGTATTTCAATGTACACAAATGACCTGAAAAATTATAAATATTGAACTGTTTTTCATAAAGAAATACTTTGAAATTCAACTCACACTGAAATTCATACAATAAGATTGGTGAATGAATATGTGATAAACCAATACAACAAAATGAACCAATTACTGTTCTCAAACTGAGCTTTGTACATGGTCTACTGTGATTCAGGCCAGAATGTGGGCAGGGCCCATCAAGCTTACACTTTCACGTTTGTTACAATACACGGCACAGTATTGGCTTAGCACAAATGTGCTCTTCAGCTCACAGACTGATCCAGGCTCTTACTTTACTAAACGACCTGTTATTCAATGGCAAATATAACTGATCCTCCCAAACTTTTACTATTATCACAGTTCTCTTTTGTTTAAAAAAAAAGCACTAAATTATTATTATTATTTTGGTTTTTTGAGACAGGGTCTCACTATGTAGTTGAGACTGACCTGGAACTCACTATCTAGCCCAGGCTGGTCTCAAACTCACAGCGATCCTCCTGCCTCAGCCTCCCGAGTGCTGGGATTACAGGTGTGTGCCACCACACCTGGCTACTAAATTATTTTTGTTTGCACAGAAATTAAATTTTGGAAAGTCAGAATTCCCAGAAAATAGAATTTTAATTTAAATCTTTCTATAATGTTAGCAATGGAATTCTCCAAAGCAACTTTTTAGTTTCCATGAGTTGTGGAACATATATGTATTCTACCAAAATATGTGCAGCAACAGGTACAAAAATCCCAAGTAAGTTAGCTGCCTGTCCCTGAGCAGCTTCATGTTTACAGGCAGACAGCCAGGTTTTTATTCCAATGATCTTGGCAAAGAAGACCAAGTTATTTTTGAGAGTATTATTTTGTAAAAATAAGGAGACTAAAGAATTAAAACTCCATTTAGTATATAAATGTCATATTTTTTAAATGGCAAAATACAGGATCTAATTTTCCTTCTTTAGGACTGAGTAAGAAGTGAATTGCTTAAAAACACTCAGGTTTTACATTCTCACCCTAGGCCTCCATCCTAACACTGTCTATTGCTGGTATTACCATTTAAATACAGAAATACAGCTCAAATTAGCAGTTTTAATCAAGAAAATTACCCCCAAAGGAAATTCAGTACAAAGAGAGGATAATTTGTTTTCATGTGAGAATACAAATTTCCTACAGGTACTTAATTCTTCTCAGGGTAGTCATACTTATTATTACTAGTTCTTTCATTAACATAATTTTAGTTGGTAAACTTTGAAAGCTTTAAAGTCTGTAGCATTAAAAAATGTTTTATATTTTCCCATCCAAGTACCAACCAGGCCCATCCTTGCTTAGCTTCCAAGATTAGACGAGATCTGGTCACAGTGAGGGTGCTGTGGCCATAGACTAAAACTATTTTATATTATATAAGCTTCAAAATTAAAATCAAGTGATGAAGTTCAAAACAGAATAGGTGAGCTATTTTATATTGTATGCAACACTACCGAAGATAGAGAAATAAAACTTTAGTAACTATTTATTTTAACCCATTAAAAATTTTAAAAGAAACTACCTTTTTATTCAGCCCTGTATTCTTCAACTTAAGTGAAGAACATACTTTAATGTATAAACCAAACTTTGCTGGAACTGTAAATGTCACCTAAAGACAGTAATTATTCTTAAGAAAGGCAAAAGTTTTAACCATACGCCCTTGCTCCAGTAAAGCCTGTTTTGCTATAAGAGCCTTCAGAACCAGCTTTCATGTTCGCACATCCTGCAAAAGAGAACTGACTGCATTTTATATGCATGTAGGCTGCAAGTTTATGGGAAATGAGAAGGAAGACTGATCTCTACTTCTGGAAAGCGGAGGTGGATTTACTATGTGGTTAATTAAGTTTAAACCTCAGGGGAGTTCACATACCACAGGCCCTTTTCAAGTCCTAATAACTTTGTATTCATAATTTTCTAGCCCCCCACCAAACTGTATAAATCTCAGGGCCCAGAAGATCTGGTTCTATTTCTTTTCAGTGGAAAAATTTAAGAATTAAGGAAATTCTATAGACTTTGGAAAAGGAAGCATTAAAGAAAATCTCTAAGGAAGAGTGTTGCTGACCCATTCACTCAACATCTGATAAGTTCTAGGCACCTAGTTCTCTGAGAGCACCTATGAAGTGGTTTCTGTCCAGAATACACCCACTGGCTATGGAGAGGCACAGCAGGCACACGGCAGTGTCTTCTCTTTCCTAGTAGTTGAACTACCCAGAGGCCACTGACTGGCTCTCACACCTTACTCCAGCCCTGAGCAGCTGCAAGCAGACAGGTTCTTCACCACCTAGCTTTCTGCTCCGTATCTGTGAAACCGAGATGGGAGTACTGACTGAATTTCAGGGGGCTTTTACGACACTGAAGTGCAACCCCACGTGAACTGCTCTGCAGAGCATCCAGCCCTCCGAGCTTTACGGTCACACGTCACTGAGGGACAGGGACATGGGCTGAGGCATGCATCTTCACTGGGTGATTTCATCGCAGCGAAGACACCAGGATGTCACTGGGCAATGTACTCTCACGAGACTGCTGCCATGTGTCCAGTTCACTGAAGGAGCAAACCCTGTTATGTGGTTCATGCCTGTATTTGTCTTACCATCTTATTTGCTCTCAGGGTGAAAGGCAGTGAGATAACAAATGCTTCTATTTTTTGAAATTCTGTTTCCAGTATGGCCAGATTTCATATTCCATGAGATAAAATGGATCCGTAATGGCCTTTCAAACTTACAAAAGAGTTGGAACCACCAAAACCAAAATAAAAAATTCAGAAAATTCCATCAAAACAGGTTAACCTGGACTTGGACACAGTCATCTGCCATAGGTTCTACATTCTGTACCTGTCTCCTCTTCCCTTCCACCTTCTCTTTAGGGGAGCACAACGCCTTCTGCTTTCCAGTATGTAACCCAGCTGTCAAAAACACAGGTTCCACAGGATGCATACTTGTTATGAGACACTTGTTTAGATTTCACATCTAAGTGTGAACCCTGAATAGCTTATTTTATTTTTATCTGAAACAGAAGTTTAAATATATTTTTGTAAACAAATACCAGTGTTACAAAGAAGGTTAAAAAGATAAGGTAAAAAAGTACTATAGTTATCAGAAAAATAACTCAAGTAATGCTTCACTTAGAGCAGTGGATTGGTTTCATGTTTAGGAGAACATATTTGTTTTATAGTTTACTGTTCTGGAATGGATTCAACCCAAGTAAGTGTTGGCTCAAGAAATATTCTATCAAATTTCCGAGTTTGAATTCTTAATGAATTATTTGAGAAATAAAACTTAAGAATTAGTGATTGTACTGTTGTTTTGCTAAAAGAAAGTAGACATTAGCAAAAAAGAGCAAAAGTATGAATGGATTAATCTTTTTTACACTGTGCTCCCATCCTGGAAATTATATTTTAATTATAGTTGTATTTTCAGTGTATCTCTTCCCAGTATGGTATTTTTAATAGAACTGAATAGCTTTGAGAAATGCAGACTTCAGGGAGCTATCTTCAAAAACCTTAGCTATTAGCAGTGTCTATATATTCTTTTGAAAAAATTAAAAATTGTCAAATTTATTATAAATTGGCCAGTACAATTTGGTGTACAAAGTGAAGTTAAATTTAAAATATATGATACATTACTATTCACTGTCACAACCACACTGTACAACAGATTTCAAAAAATGTATTCCTGGAACTGGGGATTTAGCTCAGGTGCTGCCACCTGCCTCAGAAGCACAAAGTGCCAAGTTTGATCCCCAGTACCAAACAAACAAACAAAACCCCAGCAAAAAAACTTATCCCTCCTTTCTAAGTGACATTTGTACTTTTTTTGGAGGGGTGTAGCACTGGGCATTGAACCGAGGGCCTCATGCATGCCAGGCAAGTTCTCTACATTGGGCTATGCCTTAGCTACCCACTTTGTACTGCAGGACCAGTATCTCGTCATTCCTCCGGTTCCCCAGCCTCTTATAACCACTATTCTACTCTGAACAGATTCTTCTACTCACAGAGTTTATTTTAGACTCCATGTTAAGGGAGATCATGGTACTTGTTCCTCTGCACCTAGCTTATTCACTTAGCATATCTTACTGATTCATCCAGGCAATGACAAGATATCCTCCTTTTAAAAAAATGTGGAATACTATTCCATGGTGTGTATTTTCCACACATCTTAAATCTGTCACCTGCTAATGGATGATTAGGTTGATACTAAGGCTTACATTCTACAAAGCATCAGAACAGAGGTTGGATCAATGAGTACAAAAAAATAGGGCTGGGATTCTGGCATGGGACAAAATAGGCCATAGGGTGTGTTTATTTGGTACCAAACACTAAAAGCCCGGATGAGGTGCACTACTATTTAGACACAAGGAAAGAGACACCTAAAGAATTTCCATGAGCCGTCCCCAGGTGGGACAGTGGCAGCACAGGTCTAAAGTCAGAAAGACTATGGTCAAACCACTGTGTGACGTCTCCCTGCTGTACAGTTCCTCCTTTCGTGTTACTGCTTTCCCCAACATCAATTTCATTCTGGTAACTGACCTAATGAGGAAAAATGCTTACAACAGAAAGAAGGACTAAAAAATGCTACCACAGACATTTATTTCCATATACTCACCGCCATGTTTGTCTCTTGCTCTGTTTCTGGCACATAAGGATAATGGTTATAAAACATGTCATTTCGCACCATTTTTTTCCTCATTCTGCAGGGACCTTCCGTCATCTCCAGCATCCATTTGTCCAGATGGGACCCAATGGGGGGACCCCACAATCCTCGCTCTCTCAGGAGCTCACACTCGATTTGGCACCACTCCTCTGTCACGTACTTCAGGGCATTCTGCTGACGCTACCAAACATGTCCAGGTTGGTTTTCAAGCAAAAGCGGGAGTAATAATAAAAAGCCCACAAAAAATAATCAAGTTATCAAGCAGTCCATGTTGTTGCCCACTGACCAACTATCACAGAAGTAAAATCACATTTATGTATGGTTGCTGACAGCTAACGATTCTGCGAGACAGTGGAGTCTGTGGTGGAGAAGGCAATTTTTCTAGCACCGAGTAAGTAACAAATGTGTACAGGGTATTGCACGTGGTGTAATCAAAATACACTGTGCATGTGAAAAGTAAAACATTTTTTATAACAGTAAATGGTTAATGCACATTGCCATTTATTCCCCCTCCAAATATCCCCCCTCGCTTCCAACACAGCTCTCCAAAGCACAGTTCTTGCCCCTCTCTGAAGCATTTCTAGGAGGTCTCTTTGGTGAGTGTCTTTACAAGATGGGATCAGCAGTGCGGTGATGGCTGTCCCGAGTGCCGTCCACAGGAAACCCAGGCTCGTACATTACTGTGTGTCCTCATCTGCCTGCCCACCTCACTCACCAGCACCGACTTCTGGCTATGTCCCAGAGTCACAACGACTGCTAATGTGACCTTCTGAATTGATTTAGAACACTGAGGCAGATGATAACGGGACTAAAGATACATAAACAAGAGCACTTCCAAAACTGCTGCACAAAGTGGAAGGGATGACAAAATAAAGCATGTTTGAATCAAGGGGGAGTATTCTGAGGGATAGTATGATAATATATCTTTTTGCTGTAATAATTTTTTTTTTAAATTTAAACATTTATGGTGTGTGTGTTTTTTTTGGTACTGGGGATCGAACTTGGGACCTCGTGCTTACTGTGTCTTTGGGTCACACTTCATATGCAGATTCATCAGAGTCAAAGAAAGGGTGGTCATGGTAATATTCCTCACGGAAATATATTAAAACAGACCCATGAGTTAAAGTAATATGGTATGATGAGGATGAACCTTGTACTCCAAATTATAAAATAGCCACTGACACATGTGTAGGGGTAAATCTAAAAGTCAGATCAAGAAACAGTGTAATCACACTAAATTGGGGATAGACTTCATATGTATTGCCATATTTCTGCTACAGAATATAAACATGCAAGCACTGATGGGGGCTTGACTTTCACATAAAAATATCAAAGAAAAACCATTTCCCATTGGCCATTGAGATAAGACTCAAACCATATTTCTTAAATGGAAATAAAGACTTGGTCTAACTTCTTGCTATATGCCAAACAACAAAGATGTATGTTTTCAATGCAGATTGCTATATCTAGCTTACCTAGATTCATGGAAGTATACAATTTAGATATTTAGTAATTATGAATACATCAAGAGGATTTCATTGAATTCATTTTTTACAATTCTAAGGGACAGCTCAAAGACTTTGAAACTTATTTCCACAATCTCTGTTTGCAGTTTGAAAAAAGGGGGAATCATTCTCACACCCTTATTTCTGTTAAGAACAAAAGCATGCAATAAATATATCAACAGGAATGATAATGTGATTCAATTCTGATGATTTCCAGTTTGCAGATTTTTAAATGTAATTTGCTCATAAGAAGTTCAAATTTTTCTATTTTAAAATCAATGGCCAAAACAGCAGCAAGCAGTGATAATTAAATTATCATCTGGTACATGCAATTCAGCCACATACCCTTAAAACAGGTAGGAAGCTGTCAGGAGAAACAGGGTCCTTCTGTGACCAAGGAAGGCAGAACCCACCACTGTGATGGCCATGAACTCTTACCTCCTGATACTCCTTATACTGTGTATCCACTAAGTCCCGGACAACAGCGATATGCGTGAACATCCACTGAGAGATCTCCTAGTGGTAGATGGAGAGAGTCTTAGTATGTCATACATTTCCTAGACAAAATGACCAGCCTTGACATTTATGCTGAACCTTAGTTAAAATCCTGTCCTAAGTGTCTACTACAGAACACAAAAGCACAAAGTGGTGGAGGGTGAACTCTATGATGATTCAATGGGTACTACCTGTGGCCGCACACCTAGGCTTGCTGTCCCGGCTAACAAGGCCCTGTCTGCACCTTTGGGGAGGGACTGGGCTGAGAAGTGCCACCACGGTGGCCACGCTGGGAGAAAAGGCTCAGCCAACCCTGACTGGCTGTTCTGGTCCCCACATTCCACCAGTGTCTGACACTTCCCTGTACCCAATCTGGCTTCTGTCTCCTCTCTTCCCCAGGGCTTCCTCAACATGCATCCTGCACACTAAACTCTGCCCCGTGCGTCTCATTTGACACGTGAGATGACTGGTGGACACTGTTTCGCTCACACCCTCTCCCCAGCCACCAATGGAGTTCTGAAGGAAGTGGGACGAGGAAGAAGGTGACAGCGGAGGTAGACGTGCTTTTCCTTAAAACATCAACAAGTACTTACGACAACTCACAAAAAGTAAAGAGCCACGAACCTGTTAGTGGTGTAAAATTTATACACTTATCTACAGCACTGAAAGTCTGAGAGACTACTTCAGTCTGTTCGTCAATCTCTGAATTTCATCTCACGTCCAGTTATAAAATGGGTGTAAATACAGAGTTCTCATTATACAGTGTCATCATAATGAAACAGGTGAACTTCCCACAATCTAGGTCACCTCTATCTCTTCTGAAGCACAGTGCAGAGAAATTCCATTTCAAATACATATTGATAGCATTCTACCAACTACGAAGAATGAAATGTGAAAACAGAAATTCCCAGGGATGTCATTAAAACAACAACAACAAAACGAAAACTAAATAACGTAACTACGAAGAATGAAATGTGAAAACAGAAATTCCCAGGGATGTCATTAAAACAACAACAACAACAAAACGAAAACTAAATAACCTACCTGTGTGGACAGACTGTGTTTGTTTAGACCACTTTCCTTTCGATTCCTTCTTGATCCTGTTAACTTTGAAAGACCAAAGCCACTGCTGACTCGGGACAGTTTGGATTGTGTAGTGGGCACTAAAGCTTCTCCTCGACTTATGCTTTTCTTTTCATGGGCTAGGAAATTAAAATTAGGTTATATTACAATTTTTCCATCTATTATTCTAGCTTTTTTTATTATGGCTGCAAACTATAATCCTTTAGAGCATCTCACACCCCCACTGACCGTGGTTTTGCATTCTACAGTTCCATTTACCTGCTGAAAATATACTGAAAATATTACTGTATTGCAAGAAGGAATTCTGAGAGAGGAGACTACATTCATGTAACTTTTATTATAGCACATTAGTATAACTGTTCTTATTTTTAGCTACTATTGTTTAGTATTATTGTGTCTATTTTGAAAGTACCCCCCCCACACACACAAACACGAAGAAACATAGCATATACAGGGCACAGTGCTATCCACAGCTTTGAGCACCTACTGGGGACCTTGGAATATATCCCTGGGTGAAAAGGGAGAAGAATGCTCTAGTTATCAAAAGCATCATATATAAATGACTGTGCTAGGCAACTTTACACTTCGTTGAAATGTCACAGCTCTGCAATAATCTGTAAAGTCAATTTTATTCAGGCAAATTTCTATGGCAATCACGATAATTTCTTATTTAGAGTCTTACTTCTGGGCATATTTCAGAGCTCAGAATATTTGGGAGTATTAAAAGGCTACACAGAACAATGTACTGTATGGTGTACCACCAGCGGGTCTTGGTACCGAAATAATTTTAACATTAGGCTAATAAGACCTTGGGTTTTCAAGGCTGTTCTAGTTTCAGAGCTATGGATAAAAGATTATAGACCTTTAACCAAGACAGTGACCTTAAGAAAGCTGTAAGCGATGCATTATATATTTCCTTAACTCATAAATGCCTAATATATAACACAACTTAGATATAAAAAAAGTCAAAAATCCTGAAGCCAAATCAAGATTCTACTGTATTACATCCCATGTCTATGGCCATCATAGCACCCTCACAGGAATGTTTTAATTACACATCCAGTATCACCCATGTACAACCAGCACGTGAGCACTGCTGGCCACTTACCCAAATGATTCTGCCAACATTTCAAACCAGCTTCCTCAATGAGCGGCCGTGCTATGGCTATGTCCACATGGCCCCTCTCATTCACAGGCAGAGCAACTTTGAAAAGCTCTTCCAAGACCTGTTTCTTACTATGGATCAGCTCAGTCCAGACTCTGTTGACAGCTTTTATGAGAAGCTGTCGTCCTAGAAAATGAAGAAAAGCAAACAAATGACAAAGGTACTGCATAAAGTTAGTTCTTATTTTTCTTCATGTTTTACATCTAGGAATTTCAACAACAGTATTTAAACAGCAACAACAAAAACAAAGAAACAAGGAAATCACTCATATTCTATCCATCTCAGTGAGAAGTGTTAGTCAGATGACCTAAGTTAGAATCTTTATGTTCATGCAAGGAGACTATATTTTTACTTAAAAGTTGGGAATTCTCGATAAAAATCTGCCATTTAAGGAGGGAGTGTGTGTAAGAGCGAGTGTGTGTGTGTGTGTGTGTGTGTGTGCGTGTGTGTGTGTGTGAGTGTCTAAAGGGCAGGGGACGACCACTGAGCCATACCTCCAGGCTTTTAGTATTTTTCAAATTAATTTTACTGGTACACTTTTGATATTCACAACAACATTCATATTAGAAAATTTGTACCTGCACACGATATAGCTTTATTCTTTTTTCCTATTCCCCTCTCTTTCCTTCAACCCTTTTTCCTTATTTACAAAAGCCTTGTTTCAATTTTTTTCTTTTATTCTCTTTTTTCCTCTAACCTCTCCTTCATCCCTTATTCCTCTTTACATTTGAACATTTTCTTCCTACTTCCTAATATTTATCATGCATTTTGGTCCTTATTTATCCTTTTATCTTCTCACATAAGAAAAATAACATGATAATTAAACCTGTGTGTCCTATTTATTTCACTTAATAGTCTCAAGGTACATCCATTTGGCTAAAAATGTCTCAAGTTTATCATTCTTTATGGCAAAGTAGTACTATCATATATAAAAACCATATTTTTTTTATCCATTCATCCACTGAGGGACATCTGGACTGTTTCCAAGATTTAGCTGTTGTGAGGTGTACTGCTATAACCATGGATGTGCATACACCGCTGTGGTATGATGCTTTTAACTCTTTTGAGAAGATACCACAAAGGGAAATACTGGGTCAAACGGAACCTCTAGTTTCAGCTTTTGGAGGAATCTCCACAATGCTTTCTGTACTGGTTGTTCCAATTTACACTCTGACCAACAATGGAGAAGGGTTGCTTTTCCCCCACAACCCTGCCAGCATTTGTCATTGGTTGATTTCTTGATGACAGCCATTCTTTCTGGAGTGATGGAATTGTTTTAATTGGCATTTCTTAAATGACCAGTGGTGCTGAATATGTTTTCATATATTTATCTTCTTTTTGTACTTCTACATCGAGAAGTGCCTATTCATTTCAGATGCCCATTTTTGGATTGGGTTTTTAAACTTGAGGGGTCTGATTTTTTACTTTATATATTCTAGACATTAGTCTTTCATCCAAAAAACAGCTGGTAGAATTATTTTCCCTTTCTGTAGACTGTCTCTGCACTCTGTTGGTGGTTTCTTTTGCTATTTAAAAGCTCCAATATGAGATCCCAGCTGTCAATTCTTTATATTTCCTGTGTCATTGAGGTTTTGTTTGTAAAGTCTCTGCCTACACCTAAGTCTTCAAGAGTTTTACCTACTTCGTCTTCCAGCAGATTAAGTGCTTCTGTTCTGGAATTCAGATCTTCGGTTCATTTGGATTTTGATTTAGTGCATAGTGAGTTATACGGGTCTAGGTTCAGTCTTTGGCATATGAACAGCCAGTTTTCTTAGCATCATTTATTAAAGAGGCTGTCTTTCTTCTAGTGAAGGTGTTTAGGCCCTTTGTCAAAGATAAGGTAGCTGTGTGTATTTGAAGTTGTTTCTGTATCTTCTACATTGTTCCATTGATCTTTAGGTCTTTTTTTTTTTTTTTCTTTTTTGCCAGTACCATGCTGTTTTTTATCATGGTGGTTTTGTAGTATAATTTCAAATCAGGGATTGTGATAGCTCCTGCCTTGCCTTTGTTGCCCCCAGAGCTGCTTTTGCTATTCTAGTTCTCTCCTGGTTCCAGATCAATTTTAGGATTGTTTTCTTTAGTTCTGTGAGGTATTCTATTGGTATTTTGATTGGGATTGCATTAAATGTGTATAACAATTTTCAGAAATATGCCATTCTGTAATATTTTTGATTTCCTTTCTCAGAATATTGTAGATTTCAATGTAAAGACTGTTTACTTCCTTTTTTAGATTGATTATTTCATTTTTGGGGAAATTTTTTGCTATTATGAAAGGTGTGGTATCCCTAATTTCTCTATCAATGAGTATTATTTATGTACAAGAATGCTATTGATTTTTGAGTGTTGACTTTGTATCCAGCTATGCTAATGAATTTGGCTATTAAATCTAGGAGTCTTTTGGTGGAGTTTTGGGGGTCTTTTATGGGAGAGCATCATGTCATCAGAAATAATGATAATTTAACTTCTTCCTTTCCCATCCATATTTCTTTTATTTCTCTTCTCTAATTGCTCTGGCTTGTGTTTCCAGAACTGCATTGCACAGGAATAGTGGTAATGGGCATCCTTGTCTTGTTCCTGATTTTAGAGTGAAGGTTTTCAGCTCTTGACCATTTACTATGATGCTGGCTGTTGGTTTGTCATACATGGCTTTTATCAGATTGAGATAAAGATTTTTTATTCCATTTTTAATAGAATTTTATCATAAATGAACATTGGACTTTGTCAAATGCATTTTTTGTGTCTACTGAGATGGTCACGTGGGTTTGCCCTTGGTTCTGTTCATGTGGTGTATTACATTTAATGATTCATGTACGTATACATCCCTGGGATGACTACTACTTGGCCATGGTTGACATTCTTCTTGATGATTTGCTGCATTCTATTTGCCAGTATCTTACTGAGGATTTCTGCACCAAAGTTCATAAGGAGTTTGGCCTATAGTTCATTTTTTGGGGCTGGATCCTTCTCTGGTTTTGGTATCAGAGTAATGCTTGCTTCTGGGAATGAGTTTGGAAGTATTGCTTCCCTTTCAATTTCATTAAAGAGTTTGAGGAGCAGTGGCATTAGGTTTTCCCTAAACTTCTTCTAGAATTCAACAGTGAATGTGTCAAGAACTGGGGTTCTTTGTTGGTAGTTTTAAAATTACTTCTTAAATTTCACTGACAGATACTGTGTTATTTAGAATTTTTCTGTCTTGATTTTCTTTGGTAAATCATATCTATCAAGGAACTTATTTCTTCTGTATTTTCAATCCTATTAGAGTACAGGTTCTCAAAGTAGGTACTGATTATTTTCTGGATTTTTGCAGGATCCATTGTGATTTTACCCTTTTCATTCCTAGTTGCATGGATTTGAGTCTTTTCTTCACTTTGTCTTTTTTTTGTTTGTTTGTTTTTTTAAAAAAGGTTGGGTAAAGGTTTGTCTATTTTATTTAACCTTTCAAAGAACTAACTCTTTGATTGATTCTTTGTATTATTTTCTTAGTCTCAAGTGTATTAATTTGTTTTGATCTTTATAAAAGGTTTGTCTATTTTATTTAATCTTTCAAAGAACTAACTCTTTGATTCTTTGTGTTTTGATATTTATAATTTCCTCTTTTTTTGGTGAAAAAGTCTTTAAGGAAAAATTTAGTTAACAAAAATTTTTAACCAGTTTCACTTAGCAAAATACACCCAAAAGGAAATCACATTACAAAGAAGACTTTAAGTCAAGACCTTCCCAATTCCTACAGTATTAGTATTGTGTCTCAATTCTTTAAACTAACTCTTTTTAAAAGGCTTAAACTTAACCTAAAAGATTTTTTTTTCTTATACCAGGGATCGCACTTGGAACCTTGTGCTTGTGAGGCAGGGAGTAGAACCAATGAGC
Organism: Fukomys damarensis; assembly: GCF_012274545.1. NCBI lineage: Eukaryota > Metazoa > Chordata > Mammalia > Rodentia > Bathyergidae > Fukomys > Fukomys damarensis. The sequence goes on from NW_022900949.1 coordinate 35,743,090, forward strand.
TAAATCCCCGGCCTCCTAAAAAATTTATTTAAATGAAATGAACAAACATGAGAAATGTTTCTCTTTGAATTAGGGATCTAGCACCTTTGAATTATCCAAAATGCACAACTCCCCAAGGTGTTCATGGTCAGCATCAAGGATCCAAATCTCCCTAACATACCTACCTCCTTTGTATCTACTTTGGATTTAACTAGGCCTTCTTTATCTAGAAGCTTGAGGTTCAATGTTAAGTTATTTATTTGGGCTCACTCTGTTTTTCTGATGTGGGAATTCATTGCTATAAATTTCCTTTGCAGGATTACTTTCAATGTATCCCATTAAGTTCCGATATGTTGTAACGGCATTATCATTTAATTGTAGAAACTGTATAATTTCTTCTTTAATTTCATCTGTGACCCACTGGTTGCTCAGGATGGTGTTAATTTAATTTCCATGTTTATGCAGTTTTGTTTTCTTTTGCCACTGATTTCTAATTTCATTGTACTGTGATCTGATGATATGCATAGGACAATTTCAGTTCCTTTGCATTTACTTAAGCATGTTCTGTGAGCTAGTGCATTGTCTATGTTGGTGAAAGTTCTGTGTGCAGCTGAAAAGAATGTGTATTCTATTAGTGTGGGATGGAACATTCTGTAGACATCTAGTAAGTTCATTTGTTTAAAGGTTTAGTTCAGGGCTGGATATTTAGTTCAGTGGTGCTGTGCCTGCCTAGCAAGGGCAAGGTCCTGAGTTTGATTACTGGTACAAAAAAAAAAAAAAAAAAAAAAGGTTTGATTCAGCTCTGATATTTCTTTGTTGATTTTCTGGCTCACTGATGTATCTGTGACAGTGGGGTATTGAGGGTTCCCTATTATTTGATTTTTCATGTCTATTAATGTTTGTTTTATATAGTTGGATATCCTTGTAGTTATTTGGTGCATATATATTTACAACTGCTATCTCTTCTGCTTAACAAGCAGTTAGTGACTTTTGTCTCTTTTCATCAATCTTGGCTTTAAATTCACTTTGTCAATAAATAGAATAGCTACTCCTACTTTTTTTCCACATGGAATATTGTTTTCCAACATTTACTATTTGGTCTATGAATTTCTTGAGTTAAATGTGTTTCTTGTATACAGTATACTGTTGGATCTTTTCTTTCTTTCTTTTTTTTTTTAGACAGAGTCTCACTAGGAAGTTCAGGCTGCCTCAACTTGCTGTGTAGCCCAGGCTGGACTCAAACTCACAGTGATCCTTCTGCCTCAGCCTCACAAGTGCTGGGATTACAGACATGTGCCACCACACCTGGCTGGATCTTGATTCTTGATCCATTCTGCCAATTTGTTTGTTTTTATTGGTGAATTGAGGCCATTTACACTGATGGTTATAACTGATATGTACTGACTCATCCTTGTCGTATTATTTTCTTGTTGTTGGTTCCCTTTTTTCTCCTGTTTAATTGCTTCCCTTGTCATATAGGTTCATTCTATTGAGGTTCATGTAAATGTTTATTTCTAAGAATGTTCTTCAGAACTTTTTGGAGTGGTTTGTTGGTAATGAATTTCTTCAGGTGTTCTTTATCATGGAAGTGTCTTATTTCTCCATCAAATCTGAAGGATAATTTTGCAGGGTACATGAATCTGAGTGGGAGGTTGTTTTCCTTTAGGGCTTGACAGGCTCTTAAATGTAATATTTAAAGTGAGCCCAAAGAGATACTAAATATTTTAAGAAGATTTTTACTATTAAATTCAGTCTTCCTTAGGATCCTATTCTGATTGTTCTGACTTCTCCTCTAGATGATTCAGTCTTCAGCAGGCAGCAGAGGCAGGAGCAGGGCTTGTCACAACCCACTGCTAGCTGCCCACGCTGGGAGCTTCTGATTTAGTAGATCTGAGTGGGGCTGGGGAATCTGTGTCTCTACTAAGCTATCAAATGCTGCTAATGGCGCTAGTCTAAGGACCTGATTCTGAGAACCAATGTTCTCGATTGTCAGTTCTGTGCAGAGGAAAAAAACTGCATCTTCAGATAAGCCTCAGTCTGTGGTCCAAGAAATTTGTGTCAAAGAACAGAGAATAAATTAGTCCTTAAATTAATGGATGAAAAAGAAAAAGTGCTGAACTTCCCAAGAATAAAACCATTTGCAAAATTACCACGCAATATCGCCGGAACACAAACACGCACAGTGATCTCAGCTTGAAAACCACCAAAATGGAAGTAAGAAATCAATCCACATGAAAACTTAAGTGTGCAAAGATGAGGAGATCCGTGGGGAAAACCATGTTACAGAAGAAAGTAGGAGTGAGCAACAATGGTGTTACGGGTAACGTGCCTCAAGCCTCGCGTGCCTATCGGGTGGACATGCTTGATATGCATTTGCTCAGGCAGTTTTCTTCAGAATAAATGCACGTTTTTATCTTCACTTTTACTTGTGCCAGTGTAAACACCACCAAGTCTCCCCATGCCTCTTTACCATCGGTACAAGGAGACCCGCTGTGTGCATGCTGGTTTGTGTGGTAAGCTGCCCTGCTGGGACAGCAGCTGCGAATGTTGGCACCTTCTGAAGTCTAATTTCTGTATTTATCTTAAAAACTAGGGAGGAACGAAATGACACCCGAACCCAGCGAGGAGGCTTTACCTTCACTGATGTCTTGACTGTAAGCACCGTCTGGCTCAATGTCAGAGGGGATCATGATGTGCCACGTGGTCATGCGTGCTTCTGCTTCCAGTCCAAACCCTTCCACGTTGCTGGAGAATTCAAGTCAAGTTAATTATCAGAGGGAGATGACTCATTAAAAACCGTAACAAAAAAAGAATCATCCTGCAGACACAGGCAACCAAAGGCTCCCCAGAGTCTCATTATTGGCAGATGCACGAGAAGAGAACTGATTTACCAAGCAGATACCATTTTTAAGGGTTCTCTCCCAAATTCACTCGGCTAAACATAATTAAACTACTCGACAGCATCACAATGATCATCTTTGTGTTTAAGATACTTCTGGATTACTGTTAACATTGTCACCTAGAAATGACACGAAATTCATTTAATGAGGGCATTCTAATATGCCCGGGTCCTCTCCAGTCACACATCTCACTCTTTGCTTTAGCAGCAGTGACAGAGATGCAGCTTCCCACATGCACCACCTCCTTCCGCCCTCTGGGCAATCTCCCTGGCACTGGCGGCTCTTTCTTCAGCACTTGTCTCCATCCTCTTGTCCCTTAGCCAGTCCCCACCTGCAACTCCAACCACAGGGCCCTGTCATGTGCTCCCAAACAGTGCTGCTTCTACCAGAGCTCTCAAAGGGCAATGGGTCGTAAGCATCTGCTTCCCCCCAGATGGCTGCTACCAGGTCTGTGTTTTATTTATCCCAGTCCCTAACTCGGGGAACGAACCCCAACACGCACTACAGGAATGTGTCAAAGCAATCCAAAGGAAATACGAATTTTACCCCTTTAACACGTAACATTACACCGAGCTTTTCTTTTTACATTTCATAGCCTCCGACAGTGTGTACTTTATTTGCTTTGAAAGCATACTTCCTTTTTGAAATTATATGGGACTTATGATGATTATGGAAAAATTTAAAATGTGAAAAGTAAATTAAAGGAAAAAATACTCATTTTTTTCATTATAAATAAATGTAATACTTATCCTTTTTCATTTGCATGAAGTATTATGTACAGGAGCAAAAAGAGGAAGTAAAATGTTATTGTTAAAAGAGTTAAAGAATTCTGGTGGAATAATACAGAAGAGGAACAACACGGAAACTGAGCCTCAACAATCACCTTCCAGCATGCAGATTAATCAAGCAGTGAGCCAGACAGCTGATGAATTCTTGGTCATGGTTCCCAGGTCCCAAGATCAAGTTCCGGTTAACAGTCAGGACCCTGAGTGAATCCAGGAGCGCAACTTGCTGAGGGACAGTCTTGTGAGCTCGTGAGAACTGGTACAAGATAGTTCTGTTGAGGCAGTGATAAACTGCATCCAGCGACAGTCCTTGTGATCTTCTCTTTGACTAAAGATATCAAAAGACACATTTTTAGCAAAACGGACACAAAGGAAAGGCTTGTATAGCATTCACACATGAACTCTGATTGGCTATTACGTACCAAAGGCCATGCTAAGTACGAGGGGTGCTACATTAAGTACCACTGAGTTCTTGCTATGATGGATCTCACAACTTTTTATGATGTTCTAGTTGTATCTCCTCACTGGGAAGTTCTGAGTTAGCTGTCAATATGTCTCTGAGAAGAGCCTCAGGGGACAGGAGGGAACTTCTGCACCTGTGCACACAGCGTACAGGCACAACGCACAGACCCCAAGTAGGTACACGGGTACCAATCAATTACTGGGATTACTGGCCACAGTGTTTCCTACTCTACAGTAGGTGGTGGGCACAATTAACAACACTCTCAGCCAAACATGCACAGGGGACAAAGGGCACCTTCAAAGGTACATGGGCCACACGGACATGGTGAGGCCTCGATGACAACAGAGCATCTCTTCAAGGCCAACTCGCCATGCTCAGTAGCCTTTGCACACTGGCTGTATGAATATAAGGCGTTTAAAAGCAGCTGGTAGCAAAGGAGAACAGCAATGGGGAGGGCAGAAGAGACCGACAGCCTGAAAGAGCGAGGCAACTTTGCCAGGGACACACTGTACCAGGCTACTGGGAAGGGGAAAGGTTAAAAGGATACTTTCACTCACTTTCAATAAGCTTAGCTTAGCTTTACATTAATGTTAACATTCATTATCCCATTAGTTACAATTATTTCCAACAATGTTGACATCACAGGCAAAGTTTTTCAGAAGGAAAACATGAACTCTACAACTAATAGTGACAATGGATTACCTGTGCAATTAGTTGAATTATAAAATCTATAAGAAGTTTAGATTCTTTGTTGAACATGCCTTGCCAAAGCTTGTCCACCACACGTTGTGTGAAATAAAACACATTGTTCACCAATACCTGGTAGCTTCCTCCACTGGTAATAGGCAGAGATGCGTCTTCCCCTAAATTCCAGCAGGAAAAGAAGTCTAAGAAAATTGGTGTCTACTAGCAGGAGACCAGATTCTCAAAGACATCAGGATAAAGAGAAACGAGTGTCTCTATAGCACTGAAAAAAATATGACCACAGCGCTTATGTGCTATTTTCAGGACAAGGATGTTCATGGCCACAAATCAGAATAATTACTGGAACAGATAAAAAGGTGATAGATCGAGACATCCATGAGGTCTCCTATGCCTAAAGACCGTCTGTGACAATCAAGGACCTTTAACTCAGCTGCCAGTGGTGGGCCAACTCCATGGAGGAGAAAAACTAAATCAGTTTAAACAGAGTGGGACACAACCCATCAAACGCAACTCTATTTTGGGGTGTATCTTTAATAGCAATGCATTAAGACAGGCAGACGATAGCTTCAGGAAAACTGTGACAATCAGGGGACCTGTGGCCCCTCCTGTGATCTGTCTCCCTCTCTAAGGCCACACTAGTGTCCTTATGTGGTATGGCTGATCTCAACTGATGATGATCAGGTACAAAAGTATGACTAGGCTTTAAGGGTACAATGTTTCAACTTAAGAAAATGGCAAAGATTCCCTGGTAAATTGACTTTGGAAGAAAATTTTAATTCAATAGCACAGAGGTACTATGATTATTATCACTGGGAATGCAGAGCAGTACATAAAGTAGACTGTTACTTTTCTTTCTCTTAAGAATTCTAATTTTGCTTATACATAAACAATGGCTCCATTGTAAGTGTACCAAATTTTGAATTTTTATTGTAACTAAATACCAACGTATTAAAGGAACATATTCTGGTGTCTTCTGACCTTATTTCTGGACTGGCCTTTCACACTATAAATATGAAACAGAATTACCCAACAACACATCAGCAGCAAGTAGGTGGTCCATCACACCATCCAAAATGTAAGTCTGAAATTCTTTTTGCTGAGTTCTTGTAGATCTTTCAGGGGAAGCCTAAAGCAATAAAAATTAAAATCAGAGACAGAATTAACTACACAAAGGTAGGGGCTCAATGATATTTATACTATGAAGTATATAAAAAGGGTGAAAAAACCTCCAATGGCAAATTTTTAAAAAATCTGACACAAAAGATGATACATAACATTATAATCTTTCTCTTATTTTTCTGGCCAAAGAACTTAAAAAAAAAATTAAAACAGAGATGAAACATGTTCTTTGAACCCATTCTTCCAAAAACACTATTCTAAACTTCATCAGTATTTAATAAATATTTGATAATCTACACTGCACTTCCACAAGAGATCTGGTAGTTTATAAGGAAATACAGATAAAATCAGAAAGACATTTAAATAAACACAAAGCTCAAGACTCTAGTAATCTAGAGACGTGTCAAAGGGGTGGTTTACAAAGCTTTGGATGAGCTACAAAGGAAGACCACCCCCAAGGCTTTCCTCCTCCTGCCTCCCAGGAAAGCTCTCAGAGGACAGCTGGCAGCCCTAGAGGCGCTATCTCTGATAACAACTTTACAAGGAACAAGATGTTGGATAAAAGCTTAGGGCATGAAGTTAAGCGATGTCCCTTGAGAATTTCTATCAGGTTCCTTGGGAAGACAGCTGCCTAATGTTCACGTATCAGGCCTGGTGAGCAACAGCACCCTGGGAGCTCAGGGAAGGAAGGGACAGATCATTCCATCATCCTCAAATGCCAGTAGTTTTAGCAAGGCTTCTGATAGAAGTTGGATGTGGAACAAGTCAAGAAATGGTCATAATGTTCTTGCTTTAAAAGAGATCTTGGCAGGTGTGCAGGCACATACATATAATCCCAGGTACTCAGAAGGCTGAGGCAGGAGGACTGCGTGTTCAAAGCCTGCCTAGGCAACTGAGTGAGACTCTTGTCTCAAAATAAAAAGGGCTAGAGGTGTAGTTCAGTAACAGAGTGCTTGCCTAGTGTCAGGTCCTGGGTTCAAACCCCAGAGCTAGGGCGGGGGAGGAGGAAGGCAGAGAGAGACAGTTTGAGATTAAAGGAGATTATTTATAAATTATTTTTAAGTCTGCAAAATGCTATAAGTAGATATATCCACTCATCTCATACCTTTCATAAACATGTATTTTACGTTTAGGTTCAGTTATGTTTTCTTGCACACATCCCTTCTGAACTTGTACCTGTTGTTCTCTGATTACTATTTCAGCTTTCGTGAAATGCTTCCAATTTTTCTGTAACGATGTGATACTGAGCGTCTCATCTTAGAGGTTTTTACAGATTCTGAAGGGGACAAGCTCGCCTGGGCATGCTTTCAAACTCTCCCACATGGGTTATTTTCCTACAAATGTTGAACACCATGGTCCTGGCTAAAATGCTTAGCATTCTTGGGTCCTAAAGTACATTAGTGACTTCCTTTAATTGATCAAACGACTTTTTCGTATGAGTAAGACCAACATCTATGGTTTTAACGTAGACCGCATCGGCCACTAGGGGGAGCAGAGGACACCCCGACTGTGGAGGAGCCCTGTGGAGAACACAGGGCTCCTGAGAAGCTATCTCTGCAGTCTCCTCCGCTGCGCAGGGACTAGTGCGCCTGTTCACAGGCACTGCCTGGAACGTGAATCTACAGAAGGAAGGTTTTTGTACTGGATTCCCTCTCTTTGACATTTTGTTTTCTCTGGAGACTGCTCAGGTGAACATTTTAAAATGGTTTTCAGAAATGGCTAATTTCTAGAGCAGCAGTAAGGTGCTTCAGGTGTAGTCACTGTCGTTTCCTCCCTCTCAGGAGGACGGGGATGCGACCCAGAAGCTGGCTGCTTGGGACACTCACCGGGTGCACCCTGGGCCTCGCACTGCGCTGTGCCTCCTGCCTGCTGCCACCCAGGTGCTGTCAGCAAAAAGCCTGGCGATGATGAGGGAGGGGCTGAGGAAGGAGCCCAAGGGGAGGGGACAAGGCTGCTGGGAGTCGTCCAAGTGCAGGGGAGGGCTTGGCATACGACAGCCCCAGGTATGACCCAGACTACAAGGCCCAAAGTCTAAAATAGTTATTTAGCCCTTTCCAGGAAAGTCTGCCGATTCTTAGAGAAAGGATGGCAGAAGGGCTGAATTGGGGAAGTCTGAGAGAAAGGGAAGAACAAATCGACAGTCTAAAGCCCATGGGGGAATCGAAGCGCTCCACAGCCCGTGCTATTTTCTGCTCTCACAGAACCCAGAACTAGAAATCCGATGTTCGATCCAGAGCTCACTTATTAACTGTCTCACTAAGAAAGCAATGCGGACAAGATGGAAATGTGTTTCTTTGTCTTTACCTCCAACAAAAGATCGATCAGGGGCGTCTGCTTGCTGGCAGGGGTGAGACAGAGGTTGTCTATTATTAAGACCCGCATGAAGTCAAAAACAAACTTTTTAGCAGGGTGGTTGGTCAGATAGGTCTTGGTGCCCACATTGCAGTACTCAGATTGGCTCCTGTTCATCCCTGTGTCTGCAGCAAAGGCTTTAAACTCTTCCGCAGGGGATCCAACTTCATCATCGAGGTCAGTCACCTATCGAGACCAAGGGAAGTTACACGAGACTCACTGTGACACAGTGTAAAAATAAAACAGCAACACAGCATCTTCCTTCGTGATTTACTTCCTACCAGGCACGTTACTTTGCTCTGCTGCACCTGACTGGGGTTCCAAGGTGGTACACCGCACCATGTATCAGTTACATACACGCATACATACGGTCCCTCTGACTGATCACAAGCCATGTACCTGCTTTTTGTGAACTTACAGGCCTCTTGTGGATAATGGCCCTTAAATGAAATAAGAGCACAAGGACGACTATTTTTTCATAAGTGAAGTGTACCTGCTGAGAAGTCAGTCACATCTTAGATAAAAACTTGGCATAATGTGAGCACCTAAGGCCTGATCCATTCTCTTGGCAGGAGAAAAAAGGCCAAGTGAACAAACAAAACAACAAAACTGTTGCTAATTTTGAGCGTGAGAGAAAAACAGTCTAGAAGACAGACTGTAAGATGCTGCTGAGATATTTACATATAATTTTTTTACCAAAAATGAGGGTTCCAAAATTATAAACTAATGGGAATGCTAAGGTTATGTGTTACAAGATAACTGCCTAACTCCTAAAAATTCTCAGTTTTAGAATGACTATTTCACCTTTATTCATGGAGGAAAACTAAGAAAACGGTAGTTTATTACAGGCCTTCCAGAACAGGACAGAAGAGGAAACATCATGAAATTCTGAAGTACTACAGAGAAATAACCATTTTGGGGGCCTGTTTCAAAGGACAAAAGAATTATCTATATGTGAATATATTCTAATTTTTTATTAAATTAGTACAAAATAAGAGAAATGTTAAGCAAAATAAAAAAGCTGGGCAGGAGAACTAAGAGGTATGATCTCTTATTTTAGGAGTTGGAATAGTTTGAGATTTTTGTTTCTGTACATTTTCTTGTATCTTCTTTCACCACATAAATGCACTGTTTAACAATTGTAAAGTGCAATTTTTTTAATGCTTTTGTGAATGTGACTGAAAAGCTATTGACGTGGTATATTATTTGTACTGAGAAGTAACTTGACACAAGACACCTTTTATTTTACATAGGGTTTTTAGGTTTGGTTTCTACTATCTTAATGGCATTTCTGTCATAATTATAACCAAAATTAGCTCATGTTAAAATATTTTCTTGGATACTCTAATCTTGTATCTTCTGTGCTCTGAAATTCTGAAGGTTAACTCAGAATGGCCATGTTTTAGAATATTTAACTCAATACCAGCTTTTCAAATTTCACTGAAGGTTTTGGTGAGGAATAACAGTACATACAATGAAAGCATGGGTAAAATTTTGAAGATTTTCTATAAAATATAAGATACTCTATCTAAATCTAAATTAGGCACAGAAGATCAACGTTAACATTGGATTTTTGTGTTTTATATTTGTTATAATGTTCAAAATGCAGGTAAAACATTTAACATTTGTCAACATGCTTTTTTATAAAAGTAAATCTTAAATCACTAGGAAAAAAATAGACTGTAAACTCTATACTTCATTTGTAAAGATTAAATCCAGCAAATGCCAACTTCCTGAAATAGAAAGTAAGAAAACTGGTCTAATTAGAGTTCCGTTATTTGAGAAAAGCATTAATAACTATCATCACTTATAACTTTTTAATATCACTTACACCTATCATCATGTCAAGTACGAATCAATCACAAACTGGGAGGGGAATGACAAACAAGGAACTCACAATAACACAGGAAAACAGGGTTGTCTATTCTTTTAGGTGAAAACAGAAGGAAGTTGTAGAGTTCTTAGAGACACAAGGCAGTCATATAGAAGATGGTCTATGAAGTTATGAAACTAACTTGGTCAGAAACTTAGAAGATCGGCAAAAAAGTATCTGCTAACCATTGCACAGACTAGCTCCAGTTTTGCCACTTTCCTCCCCTTTCCTACCATCTCTGAGTAAGGGCGGATGTTGAAGGGGAAGACGGTGGCGGCCAAGGCGCACAGGAAATCGGGGCTCATCCACATGGAGGCGAGGTCAGGCACGTTGTGGTACAGATAGCGGAAGAACTGCATCAGGGTCACTGGGTACTCTCGCAGCCAAGACCCCTCTTCTTCTGACTGCCACGGCTGGCACACAGACAAGAGCAGAAATGATGTTAGAGAACTGGACACCCTAAAAGTTACTTTAAAGCACCCACTGCTCACTGCTCGTCAGAACCAGATGTGTCAATGGTCTGGAACTCTACAGACCACACACGTGAGCAAAGACGTGCAAATGCGGGCAAAGAAAGCCCGAGACACTGGGAGGATGTCTCCGGGCTCACTGGACTCTGCAAATGATGTCAGGGCTTTGATCATTCGTCACTGTCAACAGAACAGGGCTAGGCCCCACACTGGCTGTGTTGCCATAGCCAGGGCCGCCCCACATGCATCACGCTGGAGAGTCAGGAGTGAAAGAAAAGATGGGAATCCCTTTGTCCTCCTGAGCCTTGCCCTATCACGTGTACAGAGGCAGGCATAGCACTCTAATAAAATGATAAGAAATCGCTCAGGGTGGTGTGCAGGCCTGTAATCCCAGCTCTCAGGAAGCTGAGGCAGGGGAGTCACTGTGAGTTTGAAGCCAGCCTGGGCTACAAAGTGAGACTCTGTCTCAAAACAAAAATAAAAGCAATATATACAAAACGTATATGAACAATGTGTATTTTCTGATACCTGATAGTGGCTTTTCCTTTAACTTAGAATGGCTTATGTTTACCAACAGGCACTAAAATAAGAGTCCCCAAGCATTCAAAATCTATTTAGAGAGAAAAATTTGTTCTTAGATGGTCTAACAATAGTTTTGAGTAAATTAATTTGTCAGGGTCATATGATTTAAGGAATCTTAAGTCATTGTCCTGTGCAGCAGATAGGAACATACATACATTTTGTTTGGTTGTTCATTTCTAACTTAGAAATAATAAGAATAGAAAAATCAGATAAAAACTTGCACTGCTGACATTTTTAACTTTATGCATATGCATTCATCATAATCTTTATCTCATTGCATTAGTGATACCAGTTAGTACTGATGAAGCACTCACTGCATGCCAGGCTCTCTTTTGAGTTCTGTATTTGTATCGTACTTCATGCAGTCCTCTGTTACAGCAGCCTTTTAAGCTGTGGAAACGGGGGCACACGGCAGCTAGCATGTGTGAAGTACCAGAGGCGGGACCCAGGTCTCAGGGTCTATGTCCTAACAACTGCATGCTGCGTCCTTCCATTGCAAATGGTAGAGCAGAGTGGAGGCAACAGAGACCTCGCAGCAAGTAAAGAGCGATGGTAAATCATCCGGGGATTCCACTGCTCAAATAAACAAGCAAGCAAAATCACAGGCAGGCTGATGCTAAGCGGGCAGCTCTGCTTACCGAATTCAGCATGCTGCGGAGCATGCCCAGCAACAAAAACGCAGCCTCTGTGCACACACTGTGGATGGAGGAGACCACGGTTCCGCTGGAGGCGGGGACGCCAAAGATAAACGTCCAGATGGAATCCAAGTCAAACTGTGGAGGCCAAAGGGAGCAGAGGTGAGTCACGAGTAGTTTCTTTCAGGAGAGTTTCTAAGTTCCAATATTCTAAAATTTATTTGATTCTTTTCTTTGAAAGCGAGCAATGAAGAAACAGAGACCTAGCGACTCTCCACCCTCCATGTCAAAACTCATCCTTATAGTTAAATTAGGTATTATCTTGTGACCTGTCTTAGGCATCTATGTTTCAAATGCTGCTTCTTTTTTCTAAATAAACAAAAATAAAAAACAAGCTAACTAGCCAAGATGAAGTTATAGATGTGACCATTTGAAGGAAAATCTTTCTAAAGGCACGATGACCCCCACTCTCAGCAATGTTATAATTCACTTCTAAATTATTTATAGATAAGACTTGACAAAACAATCAATCTGAAGAGCTGTGTTCATATCAGTTTTATGTAATACTTTATTCCTATGGTGCCACGTGTGTTTCAAAAACAGGTAAGCAAAAGCAGGCACAGGACTCTGGGTCTAAGCCTAAGTGACCTCATCTGAAAAATCTGTCAACTACCAGAATTAATCTGAATATTATTTGCCATTATATGGGAGCAAACTTGAGTTAAAAAGCTGGGTTCCTAAAACTTTGTAGTGTAACAAATACAAGATTTACACAGACAGCCACAAAAGTTTTCAATTGGAAGTCAAACAAAATCAGCGTTTTCCTAATGTTGATGTTATCTACTATTAAGAAATTAAAAGTATTTTTCTAATCAGAACCTGTACCTCCTCCTCCCTTCATTTTTAATTCTCTGGACATTAAATCATATTTCTACAAAAAAATTGTGTAACTCCGAAGAATTCTTTCGATGACATCAATAACCATTCCACCTCTGTATTATAAATATCAGATCTCTAGTTGTACACATCTGGCCTGCCTCAGAATGAATGGCAAGCCAGTCTGCAGTTTGCTTTTACAGGAATGTCAGGTTGACTCTATAGCCTTACTTGAAAATGCTTCAGAGGTGGCAACTTTACTGGAATGAATTTTTCATTTTGATTGACGCATAGTGACGTATAGTTCACCTCTAAAAGCTAGTGGTTAACTCTGGTAGGAAATGTTTGCATTTGGACACTAAAATAATGAACTTCTGTGTGTATTTTCCTATACTTTATTTTTTTAACTTAGTCTCATTTCATTTTCAGGAGGTATTTGGTCCATTTGTAAAATCTAAGAATGGTTGTAAATACTATAAACTATTTTAATGTTATGAATGCAGGTTATTTGAAAGCTATTTATTACGATATCATTCCTGACAACATTATGTGCTTTTAATAAAATTTATTTAATGCACTGAAAAAAATACCATTCCACCTTCTATGCATGTGTAATCATAGAGAGTAACCACAAAGTGAAAAAGGTCGAGCAGTGACAAAGCCCTTCTTTTGGGAAAGTTTTCTACAGAGCTTTCACACTGTTTCCAACCCAAATCAAATCTTAAATGTGAGGAAAGTGGTGGAATCAGTAACAGGTTTCAGGTGATTAACCCGGACCCAAGGCGCTCGTTCCGCAAGTCACACGCACACCTTACTAGGTAATTCCTACCTGGCCACCCTGCTTACATCGGCTGCTGGCGACAGGTGCACTGACCTGCGGGTTCTCAGGCAGCTCACTAACTGGCTGCTGCAGAAACAAGGCCATGAGGAGGAAATAGAGGGCAGGGACATTAGTGTGTTTAGGAAGGAAAGACTGGAGAACCGGAAACCCAGGAAAGTGGCAGGCGTCCCGGTTAATCTCCCTGACTGTTGATCTCCCTCCAGCACCACTCCTGCCCACGTTGAACCCTAAGAGAAGAGGAAATACAATAATAAAATTAACAACGGGTAACCACACAGCACAACAACAGGCAGCGGTTCAGCATGTGTGACACTTCTACCCCAAAAGTGCAAGTAAGCATGGAGGGCAATCAGCTCTCCAACTATCCAATGCATCTTCTGCCAGAAGCCTTCCTTTACCAGCTCTGACTTCAGCAAGCCCCTCAGGACACAGGTTTTGAAACACAGCTGTGACAATCAGATACAAGTGTAAGAAAATACTTCTTAAGGGGACAGAAATTCTACTCATTAAAAGAATGGCTTCAGGGCTGGGGATTTAGCTCAGGGGTGCCGCCCTCTGCCTTGCAAGTGCAAGGTTCTGAGTTAGATCCTCGGTACCAAAAACAAAATGGACAAACAAACAAAACAAAAAACCAAACAAACAAAAAGAATGCTTTAGCTGGGCCTGGTCATACACACCTGTAATGCCAAGGATCACAAGTTCAAGGCCAGCCTGTGGGACTTATGTTACACCATTTCAAAAATTTTAAAGGGCTAGGGGTATAGCTCATTAATAGAGTAGCCCTAGGTTCAATCCCAGTATTCCTCACCCCTCTAAAAAAGAATAACTTCAGAAGTGCTGGGCTTGTATTCCCCTAAAAATAAAGTGTAACTCAAAATACAGTCAAATTGAGGATGCTACTTAGAAATATACTTGGTGCAGTTTCATTGGTCTAGGAAACCATGATAAACCAGTTAATCTTAAATTATGGACTTAGAGGGCCAGGGATTTAGCTCAGCGGTGCTGCCGCCTGCTTTGCAAGCACAAGGTCCCGAGTTCGATCCCTGGTACCAAAAAAAAAAAAAAAAAAAAAAAAAAAAAAAA
>NW_022900949.1:35757913-35800779 GCF_012274545.1 Fukomys damarensis
CAGAAAAAAAAAAAAAAAAAAAAAAAAAAAAAAAAATCATGGACTTAGAGAAAGATTAACTGAATAAACAAAATGAGCTACCCAACAGCATGCAGGGGCAGCTGGCCGGCAGTGGGACGGCAAGCCCATGCCCTCTGCACTGTGGCTGTCCACAGGGGAGCTGGCTGTGCAAGTTTCTGTAGAAACCCAGAGTTTTCAGGAGATAGGCAAAGCTCTTACTGTGCTGCACAGCGCTGGTGTCTCTACCAACCTGTTTCTCTCTTCTGCAGAGAATTTCAGGCTGCCTCCCAAACATGGCCTCTGCCACCCCACACCTAGCAGAGCACTGAGCACCGAGCAAGGGTTGGTCAAATCTGTGCAAAAAGCAACCAACAGATCAGGTGCTATGCACTTGGAAGCGATTTGTATTTTAAATGGAGTCACATATTTTAAATGTCTTTTTTCTATGGTGAAGTGAGCACAGATCGGCCACTACTATTTAACATGACAAAAGAATAATTTTTCATCTAGGTTGCCTTTTATCCTGACCAAGGGCTCAGTGTGATGTGAATTAATCTTCTGTAGTTCCCCCCACTAATTAACAAAATCGGTACAGCCATTTACCAGGTTCTTTCACATATCATCTCTGAACCATGGGTAGGTGAATTAGAAACTGCTATTATCAATTTTATAAAATGTGAGATACAGTCTCAATCACAGAGTTGATGAATGGCGGTAGAGGATGGGAGCCTGAGATCTTCATTTTAGAGTCTGTAAGAATGTTCTCTGCTGTGTCCCTGTTAATGACTTCTCCACATTTCTTAAAGAATAGCTAATTAGGACGCTGAGCTGATTTTCTTTATAGTAAATTCTAAATGAAATTATTAATATAAAGTTGCACTTTATACATTGAGTAGAAAAATGATGTTGCTCTAACTGCAGGTCCAAAAAGGAAAGCAATTCTACAAGGCTTGGAGACACAGCCCAGTGGTAGAGTGCTTACTCAGCATACAGAAGCCCTGGGTTCAAATCCCAGCATCACAAAACAAAACAGAACAATGGTTACAACTACAAAGAAGAGAACACCAATATTAGAACTGTTTCCTCCTTTTTAAAGCTCCACACTATATCCCCCCACTATTGACACTAAGGAGCATTTAAGATACTATGATTGGCATTAGGCATTTTTAGGCATTAATTCAGATTATAGCAGCATAGAGAGCATTTTTATAAAAAAACTCATAGAACCAAATAAATATAAATTTTAAAGTCAAAATCATTAGGTTGTTCCTCAGATCATGGAGATGTGGTTATCAGATGAAATGACACAAATACCTGTCATACAGACACATCTCTACATTAGCAGGTAGATATTTAGGAGAAACTAAATTAAATGAGATCAAATTTAAATTGAATTATTTTGATTCCCTTTCTAGAATCAGGACAGCATGTGCAAGTGCAAGCATGTATCTATGAGGGACAAACAAATTCTAATGCACAGAGTCAATGTGTCAGGTATGGGAAATGTATGTCTTTAACGTTACTAATATGATACTGGGTTGAAAAAGCCCACAACTGGGAGGAGACAGATGCTTAGACACTGTAACTTCATGGCTCAGAAACCTGATGCAATTAACAATCATCTCCTAAGAAGAGAGGCTAATTCTTAATTTATACTAACAAGCTTAATTTCTTATAAAAGTGATTTCTATACTATGAAGTATATATCTATCTTCAGATTCATGATGGCTGAGATGACATAGTAAAAATTTGCAAATCACAATGTGCTCTATAAATCTTAGTTGTTATTATTAGTGCTGCTTTTAACCTTCCAAAGAAGCAGTCCCTTTCTGTTGCTTATTCTCTGCTACACAGTGACACCCTGTCTCAAAAAACAAAACTAGGGCTGCGGATTTGGCTCAGTGGTTCTGCCGCCTGCCTTGCAAGAGCAAGGGCCCAAGTTCAATCCCTGGTACCAAAGAACAAAAACAAAAACAAAACAAACAAACAATCCCTAAAATACAATGACTATATTTTAAAGCAAATGGTTTTCTTGAAAAATCATTTCATAGTTAACTGGAATACTAGTTCTTTATCACATAGAAAATTTCTTTAGATATTTTCCACATGTAAAATAACCATAAAACAAGACAGCCCTACATCAGAAACTCTATCATCCTGTCATTTGGCTTGGTAGCTGGAGTAACACCAGTAATACCTACAGATGACACCTTTACATGTCTTAAATAAATGGACTATACATAAATTCTGATCTCTAACTTTCCCACCTGTCAAATGTAAGTTCCTGTAATCACCTACTTGGGATCAGACAGACCACAATTATATGATTTCATGTAATGTTACAGGGTCAAATGTATCTTTAAAGTACTTTAAGAATTGAAGACTGTACTTTTCAACAACAGCATTATCTTCAAATATATACTTCCCAAAGTAAAACATTAATACGAACAGAAACATGCCAGTGCAAATTGCATAAATGCCTGGTTCTATCTTGAAAACAGCTATGGTACTAATGAACAGAGAATGAGTTGCTGTGGCTGAAATACTGAGCTGTAGTCTTCCTGTGCATGTTACATAACCGCCAAAAGATTGGACTTCGGGTGTGAGTGACCTGGATTCAAATTTTGATACTTCCTAACTATGTGACAAGTGACTTCACAGCCATCGTCTGACTCTTTAATCTGTAAACTGGTTAGGATGGTATTTACACTTCATACAGTTATTATACAAACCAAGTAAGTTACTACATGGCCAGTGTTTAGCAACTGACAAAGAATGAACATTCAATAAACATCTATTATTAGTAGTAGTATAAATACTACCTCAGTTGTATTGATAATTTGCTAATTGTTTACTTATAGATGATACGAGGACCTATATTATAAAGAACTATAAAGGGGACTCAGAATTTGCAAATCTTAGTGTCCTATAACTTCATTGTGAATGTGAAAACATCTGAGCTTTTCATTCTGTAGTTAATTGCAGTTTATGACACTGAGTGGTCATCAGATAATCTAGAGAATACGAGCGTAGGTAAAATTTGAACCCAAAACACAATGGCTTATCTGAAAGCAGCTGACTATACAACTTCCATACCTAATACAGTCCCAATCTTATTGGTTAGGACAGAATCCGTCTGCTCAAGCCATCCTCCGCCACTGAGCCCTTCTTTAAATTTGATGAGAATTGACTGGCTGCTCAGCAGGACAACAAGGATCCGCATGGCCGCTGTCACCGTGGTGGGATGAAGGTGCTCCTCCATGAACATCATGACCCAGTCGAAACCCAGGGTCTTGACCAGCTCTTCACAAGCTCTATTCAGATAGGCGATGGAAATAAATGAAGTGCGTTTCAGGACTCAGGATTTCAAATGGAAAGATCTGACTGGGCTTTATTCTTGAGATACTAACGTATTTCATAGTTAAAAAAAAATCCATATAAAGTCAGCGGCAATTTCTTATTTTGCTTGACATAACTAACCCATATTAGCATATAGTACCATCAATTCCAAGGTTTCTACTTACTGCAAGTTAATGCTTGTCTTTTCTTTAGATGTATAAACTAGCTTTAGCAAGATATCTAGGAGTCTGTTCCTCAAAAGTATAAGATTAGCAGATACAAGGCCTCCAAACTCCTCTTCTGTTCCTGAAGTGAAAATAAATACATTAAATCCTCACAGTAGATGAAATAAGACAACAGATCCAACAAGGTTTTCTGAAACCTCACTGAAAAATAAATCTTTCAGAAAATGTTTTTTCCCAAGAATATTTTCTATTAAAATAGACAAGGCAAAAAAGGTCAGTGAAATCATTTCTCTTTAGAGCCCTGCCAATTGTTCCTTTATATCTGGCATTAACTCAGTGATTTAAAAGTCTTGAAGCCTTCTTTTACATTAGCACTCCTTTATTTCCTCAACAGGGAAAAAGCCTTCAAACAAAGCCTATAGAAATCAAAGCTGTGATTGATACAGAACCTCAACCTCCCAGAATATTCATCTCTAGTTTCTCTTTTGAAGGACACAGTTAAATTTACCAAATTAAAATGCTGGAAATAAGAAGCCCGAATGTATTCATTAAATATAATATGAAAAGGAAAATTAGAGTCACATAGCCTAGAACAGAGGCAATGACACACAAATGCACAAGAGGAGGTAGAAAAAAGCAGAAGATGGGCACTCAGGACCTCAGCGGCCGCTGTGGAACCGGTCAGCCTGGGTCCCGGAAGCCTGTAGGTCCAGGCCAGCTCTACGATGGACGAGTTGGAGGTGAAAGGTGATTGCACTTTGCCCTGTATACCGGAAGTGAAGCTTGGCTGAGGTTCACCATAGTTACATACATACTTTTCCTCGTTTGGACCATGGGCAACTGTTGACTTTAAATCATCTTTTAATATGTACTTTAATGTTTTATTCATTATGGATGCTTCCAGCTCACCCAGGGAAAATGAAGAGCTCCTCTTCTTCCAAGAGGCACAGACTGGTGATTTGCAAATTGTCTTATCAAAAGCATCCTGTTAGACCTCAAATGCCGTAAGAATCACTTCCCTTAAACAGTATTTCTACAATAAAGTGACAATCTATTCAGACATTTAAAATGTATCTCTACCGAAGAGCTGTGGCACAGAACAATTAACAGTGTTCAGTAGGTGTTTCTTGATCTGATCCTTATTCTTTGAATCCACTGCAAATACGTTTAACCAAAGGACTATCAACACTGTTCCAAACGAATGGCAAATGTGTCACTAACTACCCTGTACTTCGCAGCAATTCACTTAGTCTCTCAAATTTCCTGGGCTCTCCTTTGAAAATCATGATTGCACTACTCCTTCTTACTCATGACACATGGAAAGACTGCTCAGGACAAAACAGTCACCACGGAGGGGAGCACCTTCACAAGGCCAGGACCCTTACTTTACAGGACTTCCCTTCTGTAAAACAGCATTTGCATGTAACCTACGAAATCCCTCCCATATGCTTTAAGTCATCTTTTGATTATTTATAATGCCTACTGCAACATAAATGCTATGCAAAGGTTGTGCTACTGTATTGTTTAGGGCATAATCACAGGAAGAAATGTTTGCACATGTTCATCCCAGATGCAGTTTTGCCCCCAAATATTTTCAGTATACAGTTGGTTGAATCTAAAGATGGAGGCCAGGCTAAATGTACATGATGTGTGAATTTAATGGGAAAGGTCAGCCCCAAAGGGCTTTTCCACACTTTCAATAAACTTTCACATCCTACAATATATAACAGAAAATATATGGAAACAGAGAGAAAAAAATTGCAAATATGCTTTTAAAAAAGTGTTTCTCACGTACTCAGAACTTACAACTCCTAGTAAGCTATATATTACACAGTCTATATGACATATTATTCTTATACTTACATAAAACGACTGGTAATATGATCTTTTCTCACTGATTAATAAATACTTAAAAAGGGAAATGAAAATAGTAACATGGATATAATTTACTTTTGGCAAGTATTATGTTTCAAAAGGGATATAAATTTTAAAAATCAAATAATGTTCAAATGACCCTAGAATTTGCTACTTAAAGGAACAATGCTATGAAAGCTCTAAAACTTATTATTCTGAAGATTTTAATCTTCAGATTTGGTGTAAAATTTATACTCATTATATTTTGTAAGCAATGCTCTCTTTTTGCATACTGAAGGGCTTGATATAAAACAGATCCATCTCTGAAAGATTAAAAAATGCAAAGTAAGGGAAAATTATATGGCATTATCACTTTGGGTCAAAAGAGTAAGGTATAGTAATTAGTTGATTGCTATCTTTCTCAAACTCTAGGATCAACTTACCACTGTCGAATTTCTCTTCACTATTTATTTCCATAACTACAAACTTCTCACAAACTGCAAAGGTTGGCAAAGTAGAAGAAATAAACTGGCCAAATCTTTAAATAAAGAAAAAAGAAATTATGGATTTTATTTTTCTTTCAAGACAAGTAATGAAATACAAAGAAATGGAAAACAAAATAGTGTTTCTTATTTTATCTCTTGGATATTTACTTGATTGTATTTGGTTTGTTTCCTTTTGGACCGTCTCCAATAACACACATATACAACACTATAACATATATACAAATCATGATTTTAAGAGAATTTAGGTCTTCGCAAGTATGAATTTTTTTCAATGCACTAACAAATAGTTTAAAAAAACATACAGCATGATCAATCCAAGTCCAAATGTTCTAACATTATCTGTATGGATGCACTGTAGCTTAGTGATCAAGGATTTGGGTTTTGGAAATACAGATAAGGTTAAAACCCTGGCTCTAATACTTTAACTATGTGACCTGAGTCAAGCAGCATAACTTCTGTGGGTCTTTGTTTCTTCATTTATAAAGGAGGGTAAAAATTAAAATAGGTTTTAGTTATAATTTTCAACAAAGCAATCACTACAAATGTCAAGATAAATTCTAAATAAACATGGATTATAATACTAACTCTCCAAAATAACTCTTAATGTCCAGTTTCAAATGTCACCAAGTTAAAAAATGTTTCCAAGGTAAATTAATATAAAAGTGAGTGACTGCAGAGCTGAGGGTGATCTAACACATGGATGTGATTTCACCTGTTACCCAGGCAACCACCTGAGGACTGATGACCAAGCCCAGTCTAAGCAACTGCCCACTTGAAAAATACTTGGCTTACATAGTTTTTTGTCCATTTTTATTAAGATGGGGATTATGATATGAAAAGAATATTTCTGCAAACATTCCATAAATATGCCTTGTTACTTCAGCAAAATAATACATCATATATTGTTTGAATACGTAACAATAAAATATACCCGTTTGAGCATTAGAGACTGAATAGAAAAGTGGTGACATTTGTGGTGTGTGTGTGTGTGTGTGTGTGTGTGTGTGTGTGTGAGTATACGTGTGTATACAGTTGAGAATTAGCAGGGTTTGGGGAAGGGGACAAGGGACTGAGAATTCCTGTATTGAACATTTTCATGTCAGGGATGATCAATTTCACTGGGCTAATTTCGCTGTCTTTTCTGGCCAGTGTTCTGATTCCCCAGTGGTGACGACAGTCTTTGCCCCATAGAGAGGCTGCATGTTTTGCACACCTCACAGATGCCTCAAGTGGTGTTAACAAGTGTCACACAGGCACAGGAACTATCAGAGCACCTCACTGGTCTCAACTCCCTGGCCCTTCTATTCACTAAGAAGACAATACGGGTGTTTTCACTACCTGAGCAGATCGTTGCTGTTGGGAAAACCTTGCAGCAAGAAGCTCAGCACATTACTAATGGCAGCGATGGTTGGCTGGGACAAAGACATATCCCGCAGAGTCAGGAGCAGCTTTGGGATTAGCTGGAATTCTCTCATTAGCTTGGCATTCTTTGAAGCCTCACTGTAAGAGAAAAAAGGTTAAATCCCCATACTGTCATGCTCCCTGTAAGTGAACAGCCACCTACTCAAGTTCTAACTACTACCTGGACTCTGTGAGAAGCTCAATGAAGTGTTCGAATAAGGAAAGATGAAGTTCATAAGGTGCATGGAGCCAGACCTGTGATAAAAATAAAGGATGAAAATATTTAAGGTTACAAAATTTCCTAAAAGCCAATCCAAAAGAAAAAAGGCACATGGAACTTATTTCATTGATGTAATTAACAATATACTTCTTTTATTAATTTTTATTTTGTAAGTCCCTATAATACTGCCTGTACTTGAGAAAAAAAATCAATCACTATACAGAGGCCAAAAATGACAGATGCAATTATGCTTTAAATGTTTAAATGTTTTAAATATTTAAATGTGAATATGCTCTACAGGTTTAACAAGTAACAAAAAGAAGGAACACAAGGAGGAGAGGAATGGAAGACAACCACAGCCACAAAACAGACCCTTAGATGTGACAAAATATCTACAGTCAAAAATGTACTGGAAAATGTTAATAGCAGATTAGGCATGCAGAAAAATCAGTATGGAGTAGAAACTACTCATAACAAAGTATCAGAAAAATACAGCAAAACAAATGGCCAGATAGTGCACTAGTTATCTGTGAAATAATATCAGGCAATCTAAGATATGTGGGAGTGTTGTTCAGAAAATGGAAGAGGGACAGCAGAAAAGACTGAGAAACTAATGCTTAAAAAACTCCAGATTTGATGAAAAGGGTACCTCACAGATCACTATAGCCCAAGGAGCAACATAACACAATGGGGTGACTGACATCTTTAAAGTGCGAAAAAATAAAAGCAGTCAACCAGAAGTGTATCCATGCAAAAACACCCTCAGAAAAAGAAGAAAAAACAGTTTTTCAGAATTCATCAAAGCACATCTGCCTTACAAAAAGTGTTAAAAGAATTTAGGCAAAGAATTAAATACGGTAGAAACAGAATGCCACAAGGTACTTTACATGTGGGTAAATAAAGAATTTTAATAGGTCTTTAAAAAGAGATAAAGCACAAATAGTAAAACTATTGTGAAGGTTATGAAATATAGAAGTCAATGTCTGAAAGTAATGGCTTAAAATATAGGAAGGAGGGGATGGAGTTATTCAATCACATGGGATAGGTCTTTAAAGAGACAGACCATTGTCAGATGTGCGATTTAAATTCTAGACCAAGCATGACAAATGTCTGTATGCTATTACATGTTACTCATATTTGTGAAATGGCTGTTCCAAAAATGGGATGAATTAGGTGTGCATAGCCTACTTGAGGTCCGGGGTAACGAAAGATACTATAAGCCATGAAGTGTGGAACACACTGTGAAGGGAAGTCAAAATTCGCTAAGCAACTAAATTCCTGATCTTTCTATACTGGACTATAATTGGAACTATGAAAGTAAAGACAGTACTCAATTTGAATTTGTTAGTTACAGATGAAAACGGCCTTAGGCTGGATTAGGTAGGCAGGGCTACTGAGTCCTCCCCACAGCCTTTCTGTGCACCTTTATCTCTGTGCTCTCACAAATGCTTATCTAATTCTTTGCCTGTCTCTTCTAGCAGACTCTCAATGCCTTGAGGCATGGACTAGGGGATTTTTTTTTCCTGTCTTGTGAATTAAAAAAAAAAAAAAATCAAATAATATAGTGCTTGGCTAAAAAGTAAAGTAAATCTAAAGAAGTAAAGTAAGTAAAAGTAAAGTAAGTCTAAAAGACAAAGAGCTTTGGATATTAGAACTTTGAATAGCAAGCTGAGAAGTTTGCACTCTATCGCGTAGGAAAGTGAAGTCATTGGAAACACTTGAAAAAGTGATGTAATCATGCCTTTAAAAGCTTAAAGGGTTGGGCCAGGATTTAGCTCAGTGGTTCCAGTGCCTGCCTCGCAAGCTCAAGGACCCAAGTTCAATCCTGGGTACCAAAAAATAAAAAAACAAAACAACACAACAAAAAAACCCCAACAAGGTCACAAAGGTAGACAGGTTAGCCCGAGGAGAGACAGAAGGAAGTGACAATTACCCTGGGAGCTAAGAAGAGAAGTGATCAGGGCTTGGATAGGACATAGCAGAAGAGGTAGATTGCGTGAAAGTAGGATCTATGTGACTCAGTGTCAGATTGTTTATAGACAGGGAGGAAGAAGGAAACTGACTTTATAATTTCAGATCTAGGGAATGGTGGTCATTAGCAACAGAAAAGTTAGAAAAACTAACTTGGGGAAGGATGTTAAGGTACTGATGGCACATAAAAATGGAAATGCTGATCAAGGAGTCAAGAAAAAAAGTCTGGAATTTGGATGCCGAGGTTATGGATTTTGATTTGAAAGGAATACTCTGGGAGTTGAGGCTGTGGGACCAGGTGCAAGTCTACAGGAAAGAAAACTGTAGAAAGGATAAAAGAGCGAGGATGGGCATCACAGCCAGAAAATAATATTAAAGTAGTGGGTGTAATCCCAGCACTTAGGAGGCCGAGGCAGAGGGAACAGAGTGAGTTCAAGGCCAGCCTGGGCTACACAGTGAATTCAAGGACAGCCTGAACTACAGTTTAAAACTACTGTTTAAAAAAAAAAAATCGAAAGTAGAGGAAAGGTTATGAGAACCGGCACAATGACACTGGACAGTTGAGAAGCGACATGCAAATTGTAAGAAGGCAAGAAACCCCTCAAATGCAACTGCGGGCCGTGAATGCTGTGCACTGTGGGCAGGCCATGGAGTCTTACAAAGGAAGCTGCTAGGAAACTTTTCAAATATAGTTTCAATAAAGAGATTAGGACACAAAGGCTGTTTGCTAAGGAATCCGTACGTGACCTTGCAATATAGTATATGGGAATTATGGGCGAGAAGAGTGGTGCCCAGTTTGCAAACGTGAGTTGTTGGTACCATCCAGGGCGAAAGGGGGACGAAAGGACCAAGCAGACAGGACCTCCGTACTCATGAAGCGCTCATGGGCAATGAGACAGTAGAAAGGAAAACTTGTGACTTTGGCAAAATGAATGATATTTTACTATGCAGTTGCGATTAACCAAGATTACAAACCCAAGTTCCTGTTTATTGGAGAAAAGTTATACCAGAATTGTCTGAACAAAAATGTTTGCCTCTTGTAACACAGCAAATTAGCTATTTAAGCAAAGGCACCGCACCATTTCATTTTGATATTTGTACGGTAGAATATATTTGGAGAGAAGGAACGTAGCTATTAATCTACCTTTTCGATTTTGCTAACTACTGTTAATATGATTATCACAAAACTATAGAACTTGAAGCAAATCTTAGAGGAAAAAAGTTGAGACATGTCATTACACGGAATAAGAAAAAGATTCATTAACTTGTCATTACGAGTTAGCATTTCTACAAATACCTCAAAATCACAGAGAAGGTCCTGGAAAGCGGTGGAATTTGGAATAATGGAGGTCTCGTGTCCACTGTCAACAGTTCCCACCAAGGAAAACGTCAGGTGGAGGATGTGGCTGTTGAGAAGGGGGCGTTTCTTCTTAAGCAGCATCGCCAGCAGCTGTAAGAGAGCCGCACCAGGGGTGCGTGATAAACCATCACACCGCACGCCACACGGCTACTCAGAGGCTCTTGGGGTGTCTAGGATCGCTTCTGAACTGCTCTGTGTCAACCATAACATTAGACAAGGGGTGACAACTAACCCTGGCGTTCTTCTACAATATCCACTTCTACAGTGACCCTGCAAGCCCACTTGAATACTTAGGCAGTCACTGCTACCGTACACATGCGATTTGGCAGTCTTTTGCTCTACACAAAAGGATTTTTCCCTCTGCAAGAAAGAGTTTATAAGTAGAAATTTAAAGGCTTAATGATATCGTGTGGGGTATTTATAGTAGAATTAGTCATTCTCATACTGCTGGTGCATATAATTGGTTGCGTTTTGTGGGAAAAAATGCTGCAATAATCATTTTGAAAGTATTACAAAACAAAACACTTATTAAAATGGTGTAATTAAATCTATACAGTGCAATAAACAGTACATTCATTACCAGTAGACTAACTGCTAATGCTGTAGAAGGCATATTTGTTGCATGTACAACACAGGGATTTAATCTTTCACCAAATATTTGTTTTATATTACTTTTTTTTTCTCTGTGGTGCTGAAGATTGAACCCAGAGCCTTTCACAAGCAAGGCAAATGTTTTACCATGAAATTGCATCTCTAGATCTACCAATCTAGCTATCCATCTATCTAGGAAGCTAGCTAGCTACCTATCTCATCTGTCTGTCTGTCTGCCTGCCTGCCTGCCTGCCTGCCTGAGACAGAGCACTACTACATGGCCCAGGCCGGCCTGGAATTTGCAGTCCTCCTGCCTCAGTGTCCCAAGTAGCTGGAATTACAGTTGTGCACCACTGTGCCTGCTCAAATTACTTTTCACAAGTAATCCTCTGCTTACATCTGCTATAGAATTTGAATATTTGCCGCTTATTTCTAATTCCACATGAGCTTTTAGGAATAGTGAAGGCACATTTTATCCTCTAGTGGCTTTGCATTTCCTGAGCAAGCAGGAGGTAATCAGGTGCAAAGGAGCCATGCAGAAACCAGAGAGTACCAGGACTCCTCAGAGATATGGCCATCTCCCAAGCGGGGCGAAATACGACTCCATCATTCCCATTTCCACAAAAAGCAAGAAAAACTCCCATCGAGCAGAGTCAATCTGCAAATACAGTCAGAGCTCCACAACAAAGGTTCTACATCCACAGACTTCAACCAAATGTGGATAAAAAAATATGGAAAAGTGTAACCCCAGCACCAGGGAGGCTGAGGCAGGAGGATCACTGCAAGTTCAAGGCCAGCCTGAACTACACAGGAGACCCTGTCTCCAAATAAACAAACCAAACAAGCCCCTCCACCGCACAAAAAGGCGGTACAGATTTTTTTTCTCGTCATTATTCCCTGGACAATTCAGCACAGCAATGATTTACAAAGCATTTACATTGAATTACACATTGTAGGTCATCTAGACGTGAATTAAAGCATACAGCCATTTGACTCAGCTATTCCTCTTCTAGGTGTCTTCTCAAGAGTTAAAGGCATCATATTACAGTGATCCACACATGCCCATGTTTATGGTGGAAGCAGCCTTTATGTCCACCAATAGATGAATGGATACAGAAAATGTGGTATTTATACACAACTCTTCCATAAAGAAGGATAAACTTGAGTCCTTTGTAGGAAAATGGATGTATCGTGAGACCATAATCTTAAAGTGAAA
Organism: Fukomys damarensis; assembly: GCF_012274545.1. NCBI lineage: Eukaryota > Metazoa > Chordata > Mammalia > Rodentia > Bathyergidae > Fukomys > Fukomys damarensis. The sequence continues at coordinate 35,770,557 of NW_022900949.1, forward strand.
TAAATCAGACACAAAAGGTCTGATGAAACATCACATGGTTTCTCTTAGACGAGAAACCCAAATTACAAGTAAAAAGCAAAATAAAATACAATAGGAAGCAGGGAGAGAGATCTTTTTCCACTGAGAAAGGGAATAAGACATAGAAGAATGGGGGAGGAGGGGAATACAAAGGAATTAAGGGGCTGGGGATTTGCCTCAATGGTTCTACCACCTGCCTTGGAAGCGCAATGTCCCAAGTTCGATTCCGGTACCAAAAAAAAAAAAAATTTAAAAATGGAAATAGAGATTCTGCAAATGGGAAAGGGACCAAGAGACGGAAGAAAAGCAGAGAGGAGTGCGGGATATACGCAGTGGTGCCGCGCCTGCCTGGCAAGCACAACGTCCTGAATTTGATCCCTGGTACCGACAAACAAAATAAAGAGGAAAAGAGGAAAACAGACAAGCAGAAAGGGAAGGGAAGGACAGAGGACAAAAAAAGAATGAAGATGTGTTATGTACCTGTACCACTCCCCACAATAAATTTAATCATTATGTACTGCAAATGAAGTAAGACAAATTTTAAAAAGTACAGAGGGAGAGGTGCATAATTATATGTAAAATCTGTTCCATTTAAAATGACATTGGGGGGTGGGATTTAGCTCAGCGGTTCGGTGGCCTGCCTTGCAAGTGCAAGGACCCAAGTTCGATCCCCGGTACAAAAAAAATCAATCAATCAATTAATTAATTAATTAATTTAAAAAATGAGATTTGAGCATTTATGGATTTTGGTACCTGAAGGGGCTGGGAACCCACTCCCGTGGATGAGGAACAATGGTATAGTCAACTGTATTATGTCAAAGCTACGCGGAAACACTGTCACCAAAGTCAAGACTGGCTGAGAAAGGAGAAAATGAGTAAACCAAAGTAATGGAAACAACTCATTCTCTTGTCGGTATGGTTACTTTTAGTAACAGCTACTGGCTTTTTTAGTTCCTATGGACAGCAGGCGAGCGTCCTGGTTACAAACCTGGTAGCCCCTGATTCTCTCCATCTCCTTGCTGGCTAGTGGGTTGCTCTTGACCACACACACCAGGGCCTTGACGGCAGCGTAGAGCCCTTCCACATCGGAGGCCATGGCCACCAGGCCCAGGATGGCCGCCGCGCCACCAATGTACTGCAAAGTAGTGGCAACAGGCTTAGGGACAAACGTTCTTACTCCTGATTAAAAGACAGTGAGAAACAATTAAATTCCCCGTGTCAACAAAAACCGAATAAAGCATCTTAAGTAGTTTGCTTCTAACTATGAATTTTAGTTTTTAAAAATCTTCTGCCCTACAATAAAAATTCTAAAAAACAAAAATTCACAAGCACTTAGGAGAAGGCCCCAAATGGTCTTGTACACACTTGGAGGAGCACACAGACAGGATCTGGAGGTTAGGCAGGGCCAGCATCTGTGCTGGGTCCCTCTGGGTGAGGTAATGGCCCAGGGTGCGGAGGTGCTGGGGACGTGATTCTGAGCTGAGTGAGCAGCCGGTGGGGCTCTGCTGGGGATGCACTGCTGAGAATCTGAATCCAGGTGGGGTCAGAGGAGCCCCTGGTGGGGAAAGAGGCGCTTCCTACCCTTTGGCCCAGGACACATCCCTGGCCACTGCCAAGGCTCCTCAGGCACAATGATCTAGGGACAGGGCAGTTGTGGCTCTGCGGAGCCCAACTTCACAGAAACATGGTCTTGCTATAAAAGGCATCGTTTGAATATCACTTCCTTACTGATCAGGTTGAATTTTAAAAATATAAAACCAGTTGGGCATGGTGGTGAATGCCTATAGTCCCAGCTTCTCAGGAGGCTGAGCAGGAGGGGCATGTGAGCCCAAAAGTTTGAGACAGCCTGGGTAACACAGAGACACCATTTTAAGGGGGAGAGGGACACACACACACACACACACACACACACACACATGTACACACCAGGCATTAATCTGCATTTTACACTATGTGCTTTGCAGTATTTGTAACATTTTCATACGGTATGGCACTGGATTTTAAAAACTGCCTTTTAAGGAAGTCAGGCTCAGTCTTCGCACTTCCCAGGTAAGAAAAGTGGAGTTCGCAGAGCCAATGCCTGGCCTGTGGTCACACGGTGACAGAGGAGCGGCTGAGTCCTGCCTACAACCTTGTGAGCGCCTGTTACACCTTTTGCACCATGTCACGTTACTGCCGCCAAGTGAAAAGCACAGAGCAGTGCTCAGTACTTGTGGAGTTGAGTAAGGAAAAATATCTCATGCCCTGGCATGAAGGAAATGGTTTTCAGGGTAACAGTATCAACGAGAAGAGCAGAGCTAAGGTTTGGGCACGTTACCGGGGCACAGCATCTGCCAAGGACTGCCAGATATCCTTGCTGACAGGATTCGGACCAACACAACACCAACTCTTTGTTAATCTAAAATGGCACCGATATTATACATTGCTTTGCGCATTAAAAGGGATAACAGCTGATTATGAGTTCTCGATGGCCCGACTGCATTTTGACTCAAGATCCTATCAAGAGAAATCCCCAAAGCAAAAACACAACAACAAAAAAGACCACCAAGCCTCGTTAAACCAAATAAACAAAAAATCCTTTTTAAAGAGGCGGCTCCCATAAGGCTCTATAGATTGTCCACCATTTACTACAGGCAGCTGTGGTGTTTATAGGCAGAAGCTGTTATTTTTAGCCATTTCTAAATAACAGGAGAATTCATGAAAAAAATGCTAAAATGAACCATGAAACAATCAATGATCATTTTAAATTTTAATAGAAGTTTTGAATGTTTTCCCTCCATGTCATCTGAAATTCAGGGAAAATGACATGGAAGTATGTAATCAGCATCCACTAGTGCAGAAAAGAGGGAGAAGGTCACGTGAGTCCAGGAAAAACTTTTATTTCTAAAGTTGAGTGGAAATTGAGACTGTCATATTGACCTCTAAATACTGAATGAGTATCAGAGGTTCAGCACTACAAACCATGAATTTACACTCTGACCCTCAAGCAAATGCAGGTTCAATGGCCACGGAAAGGCCGACGCAACACAGAGAGCTGAACTCACCCAAGTATCCGATCAGAGTGGCCCCGATGGTCCGTGCAGGCCCATTCAGGTGTCCCGCGGAATTGTGCACCAGCTTCACAGGCGTGGCGTTCTCATGGGAGGAGATGCCTAACTAAAGAAGAACCAAGAAAAATAATGTAATTATAGACGAACAGCCTGAATGCTTTGCCTGGAAAGGAAACAAGCCATGACTGCTGATGGTGCTCGCTGTGGCAGCACACACGCTAAAGTATGATTGTTAATTTTTTTTCTTTCTTCCCCTATCAGAATGTTTTAAAAACCGGGCACTGATATTTTAAAAATATGTGAGCACTACCAACATGGGGAGACTCTTCAAAAGTAAGTCAGAGCTACTGAGGCACCGACGGTGAGGGGCTGTAGCCCCAGAGCTCTTGGTGACAAGGGGCTGACATGGCCCACGGTCGTCCTCACTACTCAGGGCTTCTGGTGCCCTGGTCAGTGGATGTCTCAGCCTTGCTCCAAATCCAGGAAAACTTCCTTCTCACACACTACCGCAGGGTTCACAGATAAAGTACACGTATGTAAAGGAAGCATCGTATTCTTAATGTACACACACACACACACACACACACACACACACACACACAGGAATTTATTTCTTATCCACTCTTGTATCCTGAACAAAATCATGCCAGGCACAAGGCAGGGGACTGATGAAAACACGCTGAGTGACAGCTTTCCAAGCAGCAATTGTCAAAATGGAATTTGTTTTCTAGAAAAGTTTAACTTCTCAGTTGTCAATATAGACAATAAGGATTAATATACACAATGCACTCAGACATTCTGACTTTCAGCTAAACAACTGAATGTGTTTTGATGTGAACGCAGAGCCTCATAAACCACATATAAGAAATACACGAGGGAGATAATTAGGGAAAGACTAAAATATGCTAATTGTAATCCCAGAATAAAAGAAGGGAGATGCAGCAGAAAGAGTTATTTCAAGAAATAATTTCTGAAAAGTGGAAACAAAGCTTTCGTACATAGGGAGGGTAGGGGGACTAAGGGGGAAAGGGACAAAATAAAATTTATTCTAAAAAAAGAAAGAATTTATTCAGTTTCATGAAAGATATAAATAGACAATTCAAGAGGTTCACTGAACTCGGATCAAGATAAAGGTTTTTCAAAAAGCTTAGGTGTACTACATTCAACTTACTCAAGATCAAAGATAAAAAGCAAATTTCAAAAGCAGCCAAAGGAAAGTAAGTGGAAATATTACACACTTGAATCAGAAACTAGAAGACAATGGAAGAATAGAACAATACATTTAAAATGCTGCTAAGAAAAGCAAAACACAGAAACGTCACTGCAGAAGAATCGATCAAGATATCTGCTGTTCAGGATGAAGACTGCACGCACCTTCCTCTATTACTGATGCATCAGGTTACCCACAACTCAGTGTCTAACACACAGCTGTTGTCTTACAGCTCAGTTCTGAAAGTCACAAGTAAAAACTGGAGATCGTAAGGCTAACACCAAGAGGCTGGCAGAGCTCTGCTCTGTGAATGATCCTAGAAGAAGACCCATTTCTTGCCTTTTTCAGCTTTGATCAGCCCCTGGCATTCTGATTTCAATGACAGCTGAGTCCTCTCTCCTTAAGTACAACCCTTCGGAAATATTTTCTCTTCTTTCTTAGTCTTCTATTTTTAGGAACCCCTGTGATTCAACTGCTCCTATCTGGATATCTAGGATAATTTTCTTAGGTCACGTGATTAGCAACTCTAGTATTATCTGCAAACTACATTCCCCTTTTCTACATAAAATAAAACATTCAGAGGTTATAGGAATTAAGATATGCATGTTATTTGGGAGCCCTAATATATTGAATATTTTAAAATACTAAATAAAAAATACAAGTTAAAGGGAAACCCAAGAAAGGCAGTATTTTTCTCAACCTTGTGTGTTTGGGTGATTAGCCACACTGAAGCGGTGAGGTCAGCCTCGTGTGCACAGGAAGTCGCTCTGCTTACCTGTTTGGCAATGGCTTTGCTGTCCAGCTTGTTGTACACCTTCCGGATCCGCGCTACCGTCAGAGAGGACACAGAGAGTGCATAGAGACCAAAGGATACCTTCTCCTCAGGAACTAACGACACAGGAGAGGGCACTACACCTTCTGACTTTGCATCTTTACCTTCAAAAGAAGAATACTTCTTCTCAAACTCATGAGTAATTCACACACCCTCACACAAATTTTTAATTCTTACTATCATGTTTAAGTGGGTAGATTTGCAAGTCTTTTGACGTGAAATCAGGGAGCTAAATTTAAAGACTGTTTCAATTTTCAGCTCTTCATCTCGCTCTTAATGATAAAACAAAAGACTATCTAGTCATAGAATTTATATTTCAAGTTTTACTCCTAAAATATGCTTAGCACATAGTGAAATGTAGAGGAGACAGAATTTTAACTGCTATTCAACAAATTCTAAAACACTCTCCTAAAATGCAAAGGACAAAGGTACAGCAAGGAGTGGACTGCCTTTGAGCGCTGCAGTGTAAGTCTCACCTCAGCGAGATCCCTCTCTACACCCTGGTGTCCCCAGAGAGCACCACAGGAAGCCGGAGAGCACACCCTTTGCAGCTCCACAGGCTAATTTTCAGAATGTGTGTGTTTACCTGGTCAACTCCTTCTTCCTTTCATAAGAGCAGCTACACATTTTTTTGCATTTTTAGTATTTTGAGACAGGATTTTCTGAGACAAGGATGGCCATGAACTCACTATGTAGCCCAGGCTGGCCTCAAACTCACCGCTATCATCCTGCCTCAGCCTCCTGAGTGCTGGGATTACAGGTGTGGGCCACTACACATAGCTGAGGGCAGTTACACTTTAAAGCGTTCAAGTAACAGGAGAAATTACAGAAAGAGAAGAGTGTTGAGTTAGATTGTCAGAGGAGCTAGACTAACATCTTTGAGCGGGTATGAAAAACTGGATAATTAGGGATCAGGCATAAAGGCAAAATCAGGGAAGCCCAGTATGTGCAGTGGAGGACAGCATTTTAAATGGGAGTGAGTGGCCAACAGCATCACAGTGGAGAAAACAAGAACAAAATACAGCCACACCTTCTGTGCACATACCGCGCACACTGCTTCGAGAACCAAGAGCAAGTTACTCACACGGCGTACACACTGCCTGAAAACTCCCCACGTAATTTGGTCCAAGCTCATAAATGGCAATGACACTGGAGGGAGGCAGTACTTCTTCTAGAAAGTGCGTGGGCCCGAGGCGCCACACCAGAGACGCGATCTGGCGCTGTGCAGGGGGCGTCCCGATGTAGGCATAGACTGTGCTCACCACTGGGGGGTTCACAGAGCCGGAGCCCCCGGGCGTGCTGTGGACATAATGAAGCTACCAGGAAGACAAGCAAAAATATTTTCTTTATCAGGAAATCAACAACTTTAGCATGTTTATTTTCATTACCCCCCAGTGACACAACTTTACAGAACAATCCTTCTGGGGAACACAGGGCAGGGCAAGACTCAGGATCCATCACCACGTTCTGAAGGTAAACTAAGGCTGGAAATCGCAACACCACAGAGCTACCACAGCTGCCTGGTTGCTCGGAGATTATAGGGTGGATATAAAAAATACAGCTTTCCACTATGAAATTCAGGTAGTTTTAAAATCAGTTACCTTCAATATGAGTCTGTTAATTAAAACTATTGCTGAATAGTAGCTCTCGGGGCAAATTAGAAAATATGAAAGGAAAAAAGTCTGTATATGTGCCACCATGTATATGCACAAATTTTAATCTCCCTGCAAAACACTAACCATTGATAAACGGTATTCTCAGATTTGCAATTACACTTCTGATTGCCAACAGCGCCTAAATTAGTAATTCATTCATCAGAAGTGCATAAGCAGGTAGAGCTGAAGACATAAAGACAGACGCTGCTTCTGCACAGTGTTGCCTCTGTGAGTCCAGCTTCCACCCTTTAACAGAAGGAGGGACATTCACGATGTCCCCCCAGCTTCAGACCACACGTACGGCTGTGTACATCTGCCTGCTGATATCTGTAGAAAGTACTGGCAGGTTGAGTATTTCTTTTCCAAAATGTTTTGGCTCAGATGTTTCAGCCTTCATATTTATTAGTTTCTGGAATATTTACATGGACTTTACTGGCTAAGCATCTGCAAGGCAAAAGTATGAACTTCCAAATGCTTGGAAATTTGAGTGTCACGTTGGCACATGAAGGTTTAGGTTTTGAAACACTTTGGATTTCTAGATTAGTGCTGCTCAACCATGGCAATATTCATGCCTCTGCAGAAAATACAACTTACCAATTCTCTATGGTTATTTCAGCTCTCTGCAGAATGCCATAGCAATCTAGAGTCACATTCACAGGCTCATTCACTCAGCAAACAACAGACTGAACAGCAGGGTTCCCTAGCAAGCTCTAGGTCTGGGATTCAATCCTTAGCACTGTGTGCGTGTGCGCGCGTGCACACACACACACACACACACACACACACACATGCACGCACGTGTGTGCAGGTTTTTTTATTGGGCACAGGTCAGTGTAGAGCATGTGCTTAGTGTGTTCCAGACTCTGAGATCAACCTAAGTAACACAAACAAACCAAAGATAACTGAATGCCCATAATTATTATCAGGAATTAATCTGAGTGACTAAATGCAACGGAAAAAAACCTTTAGCACTCAAGGAATATAGTCTTCTGGATGAAATGACAGTAGTAACAATGAAATGACAAAACAGTGTGTGCACAGTTCACTTAAGCCTCCTTCAACTTGTGTCTTTCTTGAGAAAAAGAACTTAGCAATTTGGCCCCAGGGCTGACAGTCAGTGAAGTCTTCAATACCCTGTGACCCTGCATTTCTATTCTTCTTTAACAAAGTGGTATGCATTAGTCAGCCCCATGACCATAAAACGTTGTTCAAATGCGAACTCAAAGCCCACTTGAGGTTAAGACAGTAATCTTAGACATTCCTGTAATGCGCACACACACGAGAGCACGTATGACCTCGGAAACCACTGCAGGCAGGACCAGCGGGCGTGCGTACCTTGACAGTGCTGACCAGCTGCCCGTCTATGTACAGCGCGGCCGTGCTGTTCTTCAGCATGCCTCTGCTCATTACCAGGACCAGGTGGTGCCACTGCCCCTCCACGATCAGCTCTCCACATCGAAAGTGAGCGCAGCAGGGCAGAATCTCATAAAAAGAGGATTCTTCACTGAAATCATCAACTAAAACAACAGAGCAAAGATGTAAACACTTTTGCCAGTATCATACCTACTCTGATAATTATTTGCACATCCATTAGCATGTTTTGACTTCTGACTTAATGTTAGAGCAAATAAAACTTGGAAAATGAAGATAGCTTACTCCTGTAATATTTCTAAGTAGTCAGAATAAAACCTAGATGTATGTTTTTATCTGCTCTAGCCAGATACATATAATGAAAGAATGTCTCAAAAGCCAAGGAAGTAAAAAATAGTCAATACAATAAAATAAAGTGATGATGAACAATACAAGAGACAAGTTGACATCAAAACCAAGAATAACATTCAACATGTACTTCTCTCACACCATGTATCTCCTACAAAGACACATAAATGGCTGACAGGTATATAGAAACACGGTCAACATCACTACTCAGGAACCAGAACCAATACCACTGTATCACAATATGGTACAGTGTCCCCCTCACACCTGTCAGAATGGTGACCATCACAAAACAAAAATGAGTGCTGGTAAGAATGTTAAGAAAGCAGAAGCCTGTGCTCTGGGAGTGGAAAGAAAAATGGTTTACTAAATGACATAAAGCAGTACGGAGGTCCCCCAGCAAGTTGAAAACAGTACTACAGGATCCAGGGATCCCACTTCTGAATGCTTTTTCTAAAGAACTGAAGTCATAATCTTTTTTTTTGATAGGGTCTCGCTATGTAGATCAGGCTGGAATGCTGGAATCAGGATGTCGAGGAGTATTCTATCAGCACTCCTACTGAGATGAGCAGACAAAGGACAGGGTGAATCCATGAATATATTAGGGATCAAACCCAGCCTTATACTAGCATGTGCCCTTAATTGAGCTAACCTCTAGCCCTACCTCTTCTAAGTATTCAAAGGGCAGGACAGGAAAGGGAAGCCTGCATGGGTGTAGCTCATTCAGAACACATACTTATCATGCATGAGACCCTGTGTTTGATCCCCAAAACACACACACACACACACACACCAAATACAAATATTAACCAAAATTCCCAAGATAAACATGGGCAAAACAAGGAACCTTTCCCTTCTGTTAATAGACTATAACTTTCAAGGCCTGAAGATCATATTACCTATAAAACTTTAGTCTGAGCTTTTTCTGATTAGGCTGAGGCTAGGATGTTTCAGGCGTGGACTGATCTGTGGGTATCTTTAGCGGCCACCAGATTTCTGAAGCTCTTCGAGGCATCATAATGGTTACAGTGGTCGGAAGACAGGTACTGGCAGTACTAATGTGTATGCTGTTTTCATTTCTAATCATATATGATGCCAGCAGTCCTGCACATTATACTTAGTGAAAATGCTAAACAGCTAGAAAATCTTGTCCTAATTTATGTATATATTGCTAGTTGTACTCCTTCACTTTTTGATTAAATTTTATCTTTTCTCCAAATTTTCCATCATCATTTACTTTTTCCACTGTTTTTCCTCAGCTCATCTAGCTCTTGTTTGTAGATCCATACATGTTTAAATCATAACTGTATCCTCACACACGCTAGGTATTGTTTTAGGGGTACCTTTAAAACAAAGGCTGTTTGGGGAAGGTTTATAATTCTAGTAGGACAGACAGAACAAGATAGAGCACTAAAGTCTACAAAATCAAGACTGGAGATGTGACTATTACACTAGGGCTATGACAGCGGGCAGAAAGTTAGAGAAGATTCCAGGAATAACACGGAGACATAGTACAGTCAGACTTCTTGGAAGGGGTGCTATTTTTCAAGTTGGAAACTCGAGCTTCTAGCTGGGCTAATTAACTAGTGGTGGGATATCATTTACCAAGACAGGTAAAGAAGAGGCAGGTTTTAAAGAGAAACTAAGAGGATTCTGGGAAGACTTCACATAGAGATGTCTAACGTACAGTCAGATCATGTGAACACCAAGCTTTGGATACAGACAAATTAAACAACACTGATTTCATGGTGTCTGGGATTAAAAGACCTAAAAATCGACACAACTTGCTGATGTTTTTTCACCCAAAAGAGAAGACTGAGAGCAAAGACTGGAGGTGAAATAGGAGAGGCTGTTAATCGTGAGGGGAAGGTGGGAGAGAACAGATGTCATCTTGGGAAACTGGAGAAGAGTAGAAGGATAAGAGTGTGCATCCTGAGTGCAAGGCTGAGGCAGGTAACGAGCGGGAAGAAGCCAAGAGGACAAAGTTACGAAGGGCAAATTAAGTGTGCCAATCATAAATTTTAATTCATTCAGCAATTAATTAATTTTTCAATGCCAGAGATTGAATCCAGGACCTGGAGCATGCTAGGCAAAAGCCCTAACCCTAGTGAACTCCATCATCTTGATAGCGACGATTTTAAGGAACTCATTTCACTGAGGCTTAGCTCTGTGCTGGGCACCACGAAGATTAAAACAAGAAGTCTTACAATCTAGTGGAAAAACATTCAAATTCAGTTAATATTCACTGAGTCCCAAGCACTTACGAATCAATGTGATATTTTCTCTAGTTAAAAGAGCAAAAATAGAAGATGATTTTAAAACACATTTATATACAAATGCTTATAGTCAGAGGAAAAAAATTCAGTGAGCTGAGTCAAATACAGTATGTTACTTATGTCATTTAGGAAGGTCTTGATGAACGATTTGGTCCGAGGTTCTGCTGTGTGAGCACGAGGACTATGAACTGGAACCCCTGCCGTCTGGAGGGTGCGCTATGGACAAGAGGCTGCAAGGTTACTGTATCAGGCACCGTGTGCCACATGTGGTCGGAGGTGCTCTAGGTATACGGCTTAAGCAGAATTTATAGTCAACCGTGATCTTTACCAAATTATACCCCACAAGCTAAGTAAAACTCTGATTCTCGGCAAGAGGCAAAGTCTTCTTCTTCAAGCTCTCCCTCCTGCTGTTTTCTGTCTTTTGAGAATGACTCAAAGTTCACCGGTAAAAGTACTAAAGATTTCACATAACCTGTTCAGTGCTATTTTAAGGTGGAAAAGCAGTAACAGTTGGACCTTAACTTAAAAAAAACCTCATAATCAAGTTTAAACACTTGTAGAATCAAAAGAAGCAAACAGGAAAAGACCAATGCTGACCATAGTTCTGGAGCAGCTCCTCCTTGGTGGAGACGATCAGGGAGCGGTCTTTGGCAGAGAGGATCATGGCCAGGCACACATAGTGCTGCTGGGAGGAGTTTGCGCGGCGGACCACCGTGAGCAGCCGGACGGGGTGGTGGTGCGGGGCGCAGCTGAAATGCTCGATGCAGAACCAGCTGGAGTAACTCAGGCCAGAAGGCGGAGGGAAGAACCTCTCACCTAATGTGGGCAGGGAAGAAAAGAACAGAGATTTTCTTTTGACTCATATCTGCACGTGGAAGGGAGCACACATATAAACTCTAACTAAAATATCTACTGGAAAAAAGAGTCTTGTATTTACCGGAGCCGATGCCACTGACCACAGCTCCATCCGTGAGCCCCGTGGTGACAGCGTTATTTGTGGGGGCGTTGTGAGGGGCCAGACTAGGCAGAAACAGGCAGCTGTGGAGGAAGAGACAACACGGGCATCAGAGGGCAGCACTGGGCCCAGCAAGGCTGTGACAGCCAGGACGTCAGGCCGTAAGATCAAAGATCCCCAGGAAGTCGGGGTGCCTATCTTTTAATTATGTGAGATCACCAAGTGATATACTTAAAAATCTGCAATTTTATCCTTGTAAGCTTAAATTCTTTGAAAAATAAGGTATAATTTACATTTGTAAAACCCATAAACATTAAGACCTCAATGGAGCCATTAGAAAAATTTCCTCACCGCAAACAACTGTCCCATCTTATCAGTCACTCCTTTTCTCTGGAAGTTTTAAGTGTCATCTCACGTTTTACTTGAGTTTTTTTGTTTTTCTACAAATTGACACTATACAAAGAGGTCATATGGTGAGTAAAACTACTGCTTTAAAATTGTTGGCTTTAAGTAAAAGAGGCATAATCTGAATTCACATTAAGAGCTTTCTCACATGGCGATAGTACAAGCACATGACTTTTTCTTGTATCCAAAACCTGTTTCTGCCTCTCCTTTGGCTAAAAATACAAATCTGGAAAGCCTTCTAAAGCCGCCACAGTGTCCTAAAATGCTTTCACCAAAGTTGGGATACTTCACTTCCCTTGCATTCCTTGATAACACTGGGCTAAACAGAAAGTGAAAAAAAAACTAGTTAATGGTAATTTAAACAGTAGTTAGTGCTGGATATGGAAGCTTTGGTAAAACTGATAACCATTAGAATCAGGTTCTGAGAAAAAAGTTTTCCCAAATTAGGCCAAAAAGCCTACATTTAAGAAAAAGTTGTAAAGGCAGGGTGTGGTGGCACACGCCTATAATTCCAGCACTTGGGCTGAGGCAGGAGGATGGCTGTGAGTTCCAGACCAGCCTGGGCTACATAGTGAGTTCCAGGTCAGTCTCAACTATATAGTGAGACCCTGTCTCAAAAAAAAAAAAAAAAAAAAAAAAAAAAAAAAAAAAAAAACAAAGCTGTCAAGAATGAAGTGAACATTAAAAAGTTTGTCTGGTTCCTAGATGAAGCTGAAATATTACATATAATTTAGAATTTATTCTTAAGGAGCACATTTATAAGATTTATAGAGTAATGGCCTTTCTAAAGTTTTACTTCATGTTTAAAATTCCGTAAGTAATTTACTGTTTTAGCATATTAAGCCAATTCAATTAGCCATATTCAAACAGGAATAATTTTAGAAATGCCCTGAAAAAAGGATAATGGGCCGGGGATTTAGCTCAGCGGTTTGGGTGCCTGCCTTGCGAGCACAAGGACCCGAGTTTGATCCTCGGTACCCAAGAAAAAGGAAAATGAAAGGAGCTACAGATCTGAAATTAACCTTATGTCAAAAACCAGAAAGCAAGTGGAGAAGACCAAAAATTCCATGGATCAGTCAATCCTTTCACCATTGCCCTGGTCTAGGGTCCCCCAAATACCTATGATTTGACAATGACCTGGATTACATAGTGAGACTGTTTGAAAAATCAAATAAATAAAAACAAAAACCAAAAACCAACCCCACTCAAAAAAAAAAAATGAATTAAGATGTGTTACGTATATGTACCAATCTCACATGAGAAATGTAAATATTATACACTGCAAATAGGTACTAATAAAAATGTAAATACAATAAATAAATGTAGAAAATGTAAAATAGCATGATCAAATCATCTGAAAATATATGGTATAGTATGTACCATAATATACATACAGAATCTGTCCAAAAGTATATATACACTTTAGGAAAAGAAGACTAGCACGATGTTTTTTCAAGAGATGGTGTTACCCTGGTATGGAGGACCCTAGAGGATGTTACACACTGAAGAAAATCGACTCCTGGCCCGTAGAGAAGAAACTGAAAATGCACATGCAGCAGCAATCTCAATGACCAAAGTTACCCAAGCAGCAGTTCGTTGTACTAATAAATGCCTGGAAGCTAATGCCCACCACTTCGAGTACCTTGGAGGCCAAAGGTATCTTGTAAAAACATTTATGAAAGTTTTTCTTTTCCTGAAGTGTGTATACATTTTTTTGGTGGACTCTATTTTAATTATCTAGATTTAAAACCTAAGACCTATTTGCAAAGACAAATGTGAGACATAAAATCACAGACTGAGGCATAACTACCTCACAGTTTCCTTACCCAAACCCTTCCAGGGATGTGTCAAATTCAACAAAAGCTGGAGTAACTGAGGACCCATGAAGTCTGATGTCATGTGGGGTTGTCATGGAGACCAGACACTTCACCCTGGTCAAGGGTACAGTGCTTCCTTCGGCAGATTTCACGAGGCTTTTGCTTATTCGGTAATGGTTATCTTCATGCAAGCTAAAAACATTATCAGAACCCAGACCTTCCAGTGATGTGAGCATACTACCTGTAAGTCAAAGAAAAATCTCTTGGGAAAACTATCCTGCAGAACCTAAAAATAGCCTGACAAGGCAGATTTGTCTTCAAGTACTACTATTCTTTAATCACAAAATATAATGATTTTCTTTTTAAATGCTAAGACCATCATCCAGTTTTAATAAACTTAATAGCCTAATAAACTTCCTAAATTTAAAAAGCTGTGTTTCTTTTTAACATAACACTAAAGCAATGTGCATACTGTAAAAATCTTATGAACTACACACTATAAATAAGAAAAGTCACCAGTAACTACCACCTAAGCCACTGATTCAATGTAATTTAATTATAAAGCTAGTGGTTAGTGGGCTGTAAACCAGGTTAAACTTTTATTTTACAAAACTACTCTTTATTATTTCTCTATGAGAAAAAGAAAAAAATTCAAGAAGCATTACAGAAAAGTATCAGATAAATAGGAGTAAATTGCTTCCCTTGCCTATATGTACATGAATGGCAACACTTTCAAGAATGAAAAAACAAATTCTAAATAACTGTTCTGTCTTTCCATATGCGCATCATGAATGTAAAGGAGAAAACTTACCCTCTCAGACAATGAACCACATGAATATATACATATAACTGTTTTCTTCTTAAATGTGCTGGACATTCAAGAACCATAGAAATATTTTAATACTTTCTCAGGGAAAGCAACTATTTTTCTTTTCTACTTTTAGCAAAAGAAATAATAACTCAATTCTAAAGAACCATGAAAGTACCGTGCAGAAGTAACAACTAAAGTAACAAAAATAACAAAGGTAACAACAAATGCATAGAGGGTCTATATATTAATTGCCAGGAAAAACAACAGAACTTGCTGTTTTCCAATAAAACTATGTTGGAACTAAAAAGACTTTAAACGTTTCCACAGCACACCATTCCCCAGGAGGAGGAAAGATTACAATGGAAATAACAATGATTGAAGGCCTAGAATCTGACTTCAGAATTCTCACTTGAAAAGTGAGGGCGTGGATCCAGAGGATCACCACCTGCCTTCAAAGTGGCTATTTGTTGTTGTATTTTCCCAATTATTCCCTTCGTGCATTTCATTAGTAATGCTCACCTTAATCCAGCAAACAAATGCCTTATTACATGACTAACTACATGAAACCAATTACAAAGTAAAAGCGATGGGAACCCCAGAAGTAACCGTGCCAGGAAATCTGGTGCAGCTGGGCTCCAGGCCTGTCCGTGGCTCCTGGGTGATGGTCCCCATCTCTGAGAGGGACTCGGGGGGTCACCATGCACTGATGATTCCTTGGTCACTCTTCAGCAGCCTAGTGGATGCCTCCTCCTCGGATGCACCACCTCTTTCTATTAAACGAGCACGACCAAGGCCTGAGAAAGTTCTCCTCTGCTGATTTCACCCCCTTGCTCAGCCTTCTCTGTCCCAAGCCCTGCCCCATCGCAGGGCAAGGCAAGCCTACATGAAGAGCCGGCCCCCTGCCTGGCTTCCGGATCCAGGACGCCCCTTCCTCCCATGGCCTCGGGACCCAGTTCTCTCCGGAAGCCACTGGCTTCGCTTCTTTGCCTCCTGGGCTTACACACCTTGGTGTACACCTTTAACTGCTTTTATCAGTATTTCCAATTTCTTTTCCTCCACATCTTCCTGTAGCAGCTGTCCTATAAGCTGGTGGTAGTAACCCAGTCAGCCACTCTGTTGTCCGGGCAGCAAAAGTTACTGACAAAGGTAAGGAGACAAAGAATCCATCTCCTTAGAAAGACACCTCCCCTGCACGCCCTGGCGATGTGGCCTCACTCTCTCCTCTGCACACCCACCTCACCAATCACTGCTTCGCCGCCCTAATGGCTCTCCTGCCCAGTTAACTGAACCTATTACATCTTCATGAAACAACCACAAACTCCTTCTCTTTTATAAGCTCCTTAAAATGATAACAAGTTTAGATAGCAAAGTGAAGGTTAAGAGTTCACTTACTTCTCATCTCTGGCTCATAACTCAAGGAACTCGGTTTGTGGACCCTGTATTGTTTGAGCAGTTTCTTGTCCCAGGCACCACAATTTAAAGGACTCGCCAAACGCAAAAACTCCCTATGAAGGAAACGAAGCAGTTATTCTTTGACTGTGAATATTATATAACCCAGAAACCAAACACAAAAAAATGGGATTTCATGAATTATAACAGATTAACTTAAATACGAAAAGAAATGGAAAATTACTAATCACCTTATATTCAAGCCTCACCCACCTGCCTCGGGCTCCCAGACTGTTAGGATTACAGGCATGTGCCTTAATTACTTAATTATAGACATGTGTCTTAATGACTTCTTGTGACTCCAATCTTGTCCCAACTCATCCCATTCTCCACTACAGTTACTGTCTTTCAAATTAACACATGTTCCACGTCACTCTGTGGCATGAGACTCTGCAGTGGCTCTGTTCCAACTCCCCCTGGCTTACGATACCGTACCAGGAGGTGATTTCCACCTTAGTCTCCAACACCACTGCTCTGGTCTTTCCCAGTCTCTCTATTCCACTCCAGACCTGCTTCATTCTTCTAACTCCTTAGGAGGGCTGTGTTCCTCATTGCTGGGAATAGTCTTTCCCCTACTTAAAAAAAAAAAAAATCTGGGGGCTGGAGATTTAGCTCAGTGGTTCCACTGCCTGCTTCTAAGCACAAGGTCCTGAGTTTGATCACGGGTTTAAACAAAAAAAAATCTGGCTAACTCCTTCCGATACTTCATTTCATAATGTTATCTCCTCTACAGAGCCTCCTATAATCCCCCTCCGCAAATGTGGGTAAATGGCCCTTATATTAACTTGATAACACTACTATTATACAGCTCAACATACAGTATCTTAATTTCCTGCCTTCCAGACTATAAATTTTTGAGAGTATGAAGCTTCCTGTTGCTCACCGTGCAATGTCTGCCATGCAACAGACATCCAAACAATGGATAATCTGCATTCCTACATAAGGAAAAACTAGTAATGGATGAAGAAGAACTCTATAAGCTTTACAAAACAAGCTGTTATCTCAAGCACTGAAAAGAGTACAGAATATTCAGAGGGGCCAGGATCTAAAGGCTGGAAATCCTCCCGGAACAGGTGAGCAGAGGTCACCAACTGTCCAGGACTTACACACAATAGGACTCCTGAACATCTTGTCATTTATGACACCATGTAAAAATACATAATACTTTTTTTATTTTCAATTTCCAATAGCAAACAGGAAAGGTTTTTAAAAGTCACATACTTTTAGCCACTTTTTCATGCTGAATGGCACAGACAAGTAATGTATAACCTGTGACTTACAAGTAACCAGGTACTTATTCTATGCCATCGCTTAACTTTTCTTTCCTTCCTTTTAGGTAATTTACTACATTAAGGGCCAAGAAGGAGCAGGGAAAATATCACTGCTATTTTCAAAGAGGAAGGAAATAGGTGCACAGATGGGAAATGAGTGAGGAGGACGACCTCACACAACGTAAGGTTATCGAGGCCTTGAACGCATCCCCGTTTCATAAGTGTTTACTGCACAGGACTTGCTCAATACGTCATTAGCGTGAAGTCAGCTTAAAAATTACAAATAAATGTCAACCATTTTTAAGAAAGCTCCTAAAAGTTTTGTAAGTAATTTAACCACAGATAGACATAATCTAGTAAAGAGTGCTTCACGGTCCTGAAATGACAAGTTATAAGTATAGTTTTCTAAGCAGCTATGTAATTTCAAAGGAAATACAGAAAAAGTTTAAAAATAACATAAAACAGACAGCCCTCTTTCTCTTTCATTTAGAGGTATGCATGAATGTGTGTGCATTTCTCAAATGATTCACAAACTGTGGTATATCCACAACCCAGAGTATTGTTCAGCAACAAAAAGGAACAAACTTAAATGCCAGTAACAACTTGTACACATGTCAAGAGCATTATGATATGAAAAATACTAATCTCCAAAGCCCTCATACTATTGGATTTCATATGCTTAACATTCTCAAAATGACAATACAATGGAGATAGAGGACAGAACTGTGGTTTCCAAGGACTGGGATGGTGGACGATACGGGAATGATGCTAAAGGATGGCACCAGGGACACATCTGTGACTCCCAGATTGGGTGGTGGTTACATAAATTGACACATGCATGCAGTAAGAGAGCATCATATTCAAACTCGCACACTTTGTGTGCATGCCAACTTCCGGTTTTGATGTTATACTGCAGCTCGGTAAGATGGGACCACTGGGGGACACTTGGTACAGAGGACAGGAAACCTGTCCCATTACTTTTGCAAGTGACTCTTGTACAGCACTCTTTCAAAATAGAAGTTTAAGAGCTATCTTTGCAAGGTTCTGTTATATGGAAAGTTTTAGAGTAGACATAAGTCCTATCCATATCAAACAAGACTTTATTTTTAAGGCAAAATGAAATTTAAGGGATACCGGTGGACAAAACGTCTGCTGACCACTTGGTAGATTTGCTCTCGCTTCCCCTGTTGAGTGCTCTGTCCACTCTTCCTTGTGCTTTGCTGCTTTGCCCACGATAGCCGAACTGGCTGCCAAGGCGGGAACACCCGAGTCCCACACAACCAGATGGGCCTGCATGAAGAGGAGGAGCACAACTGACCTCAGCACCATGGGCTCCAGGGCTTGCGAGGCCAGCCGCTCGAACATGCGCTGTAGGGGTGGGTGCAGCGCGTGGTCCTCGTCGGCCAGGGCTGCACTGCACCGCTGCAGCAGCCGAGCGTGAAGACCGGCTTCACACATGACCTGCTGGTTTCTCTCCGTGTGCACCAGGGACTGCAAAATGTTTGCCACCGTGAGCTGAAGGTCCAGAGCGTGCTAAAGGCAAAAAAGAGATCCATATCGCCAGGGCATTCTTGGTGAGACGGGTGACAGCTCTTTCTATGGGAAGCACATCTCTTCTACTTCTGTGTATGTGCCGAGCGACATCTTGAGCCCTATTTTTATTTATTTTTGATTTTTTACTCTTTGTAGTACTAGCAATTGAATCCACGGTCTCTGCACTGAGCTACATCCTGAGCCCTCTATATTTTTTTATTTCGAAACAAGGTCTTGCTAAGTTACCCAGGCAGGACTCAAACTTTGGATCCCCCCTTCAGCCTCCCTAATTACTGGCATTAATGTGTGTGTCACTACACCTACTTTTTTTTTTTTCCAACACTAAACTTCGGACTCCTGCAGTGAGCTACATTCCAGCTGTTTTTACTTTTTATTTTGAGACAGAGTCTCGCCAACTTGCCCAGGCTGACCTCAAACCTGTGGCCTTCCTGCCTCGGTATCCTGTGTAGCTGGGCTTACAGGCCTGCATCACAACAGCCAGCTGGAACACACCCTTTAATATGAGGTCTGTAGATGTTTCAAGATATATTCAGACAAGGGCTGGGGGTTTAGCTCAGTGGTACCGTGCTTGCCTTGTAAGTGCAAGGTTCTGAGTTCGATCCCCAATACCTGCCACAAAAAGTGAGGATGTCACCTGTTCTGAAGTTTCAAAATACATTCAAACAAACTAAGGGACTGGCTTAGAATGATACAGCAATTCCAGAACAGGTCTGGGAAAACATTTTCTATTTTAATTTTGCCAGAAGCACACCCACCTAGACTCTGTTCTCTTCCAATTTTCCTGGACTGAATGACTATAAAACTCATAGTAGTTCTACTTTTAAAGAAAAAGTGGGTGTAACATCTTTTTCCATGGTGGGTGAAAAAACTAGTTTAAAGGAAGGCCGATCATTTGCATTTGTGACACTTCAGGCCTTAGAAGAAAAACGACATTGAAAAAAATATGACCCAAACTTCTACTTTTGAGTGCCACATGTCAAAACAGATAAATGACTTCAATGTAGTATCATCAGTCATTTTTTTTATTATTATTCACTAATAGTTTCCACTGTTGAGTAGGATTTACAAGGGAAACAATTATCCCAGCATCAGAAGTAACCATACTGATTATATCTATAACAAATAATTATGTTCTGAAACCATATATATATATATATATATCCATATATATAAACCATATATACATATATTACTCATCCTGAACTCAAACAGAACCGTTTTTTCCTTTATCTGCCTTTGCCTACTTTAGTCCTCGTCTGTACCTCTGACCTCCTTGCTCACACAAACGCCACTCCTTGAAGATGGAAAGGAACGCACGTGACAGCACTCACCTCCGGCTGCGTCACAGACCCCACTGAGGCCAGGAGGTCCAGCATGGCAAGCATGGCACCAGGGTGGATGACAACAGCGTCCGAGCTCTGGAGGGACGATGGGGTCACATGGACTTTCAAGTCAGCAACATTTTTTGCAGGATAAACAGGGGGAGTGGAAACAGAATGATATGTATGCCTATAAAAGGAGAAAGAAGTTGATTTATATTTAATTCCAATCACATCTCACTCATTTTCCTCATCTTGTTATTTTTATTCACTGATAAGCCAAAACTTTTGTAATTCGGGGAAAGGTTATAAACATTATGGTATTTTATAAGTCACATATAGACATCTAGCTATCGTTTCTTCTGGGCTCTTGTATGTCTTTACCATTTGGTATTTGGGTTGTTTCACTAAAGAATGGCACCTACACCAGAAGATATAAAAACTAGAGGAAACTGCAGTGATCCATAGCTCTAGCTGACAGTTCACAATATCTGATGAGAGTCTGTATGAAGTTATTACTCCTGAATGAATCTGTTTTCTTCTAAAGCTGCCGCCTGTGTGCTTTTTATTCCCAGCCTATGGGCGACACCATTGAGAACTAACAAAATCAAAGTGGCCTATTCTGCAACTGAGACAACCGAGTCAGGGCCACGGGAGAATAAGTACAGTAAACACCTTAGAAGTTTTTCTGCAGTTTATTTGGAACTATATTCACTCTTTGCATTTATCCCACTACCACTGAAAGTATTCGTTACACTTTAAAAAAATTTAGATGGCATACACTGCACAGCAAGTGTCTTGAGTAGGAGGCCGAGCTGTGTCCTGAATGAATACATTTTTCATCAATGGTCTCCCTTCCTATTTCATGCTCTCATTGGAATTCATGAATTCTGCACATTCTGCATCTTGGCACAGAGGAATAGAGGCTGTGGCAACAGCCTACGGGAGCTCAGTGCTTCCGAGAGGATGCAGTGGGCACGGCATAACTTCTCTAATGCTCAGCTCTCGCCAAGCCACACAGTTCCAGCTCCCTGGCACAAGAGCAGCCTGGGAAATGCGCTTTGCACCAGTGATTTAGGAGCAAAGAACTGGCACTGCCATGTTTTCAAGGCAACAAAACAAAACACCATTTTGTGTGTGTGTGCAGATTCCAGGAAAGCATTCAACTCCAAGTACAAAAAGCACACAGCTCTCCTAGTTTTATTTAAAAGCCAGCCTTTCTTCTACCCATTCATACTTCCACTCCTTGTGCTTTGCTGTTTTTCATGAAGACAGATTTAAATTCTATACTTACTAAAAAACTGATTTCTCAAAGCTTATTTCAAATAGGTACCTTCTTCCTTCTGTTATTCCCTTTATATTTTACAATATTTTGACCTATGTTTCATAATTTCTCTATAGTGTAACAGTATAGTACAGTGTAACAGTATAGTATAGTTTATACAGTATAATATAATGTAACAGTATAGTAGCGACCCCTGCACGCAGAAATGCCATAAAACTGTTTTCATTACACCATATAAATGACTCAAATTTGAAAAAACTTCTGACTGTAATTTTTACTTACAAGACTTTCTTTCACACTTACTTCTGAATTAATGATTTAATCCAGATTTTCACTTACATTATGGCCATCCCCAGGAAGATACCTTTATGTGTTTGAAAACTGAACTCTTCACTACTATATAATTATTATAGTAGTAAACTTTTGAAAAACAGTTATGTAAAAAAATAATATTCTCATGAAGGAGCTTTGTGGTTTTCAAGGCAGAAAAAATATGGCAGACATTAAAATCTAAAACATGGTATTTGTTTCAACTAAAATTACATGCATTATAACAGGAATTATGCAACACTGATTTCTACTAAGCTGTTTAGATTATCACCATGACTTTACCACTTTTTGAATGCATGGACTATGGTATGTTTATTACATAGTTAATTCATAAGTAAGACCTACCCTTTTGCAAAGACAGGATAAAATGACATTTCAGCATTGACTTAATTATCATGTTACAGCTATTTTTACAAGTTACAGAAACTGCGAACTATTTCAGCCTACATTCTCGTCTGATTTAAGGACTCCTTTTCCTCTTTTGGCAATATTAAGGATTCAGATTCTGAATCTACTGCCTTCTCCCTAGGAGTGCAGAGGCCATGAGTATTGGAGTCTGTATTTGCGTGGCAACTGCACTTGCCACCTCCTCCCCAAAGTAGATCTGGTTTGTACAGCTTGGATTATTTTGTATTTTGTTTTCACTTCCTCCAACACTGACATTGTGCAGGTGTAATTTCTTCTATTATTCCTTCAAAATAATAAATAATGAAAAAAGGCCACTACTTTCTTTCTCACATGGTGGCCTGGCCTCAAGAAAGGTGAAGTTCTTTTACTTGGCCCAAACTCACTATGCGGAGCCTGTTTTTGCTATCGAAAGAGAGAGAGAGAGAGAGAGAGAGAAAGAGAGAGAGAGAGAGAGAGAGAGGGAGAGAGGGAGAGAGGGAGAGAGGGAGAGAGAGAGAGACAAAAATAAAAGAAAGGAAGGAAGGGGAAGGGGAAGGGAGGGAGGAAGGAAGAAAAAAGGTCATGTGCTTTAATTTTTTAAACATGAGGTTGGCTGGTTCTTTTTCTTTCAATTTTTAAAATAATCTGAGAAGAATCTTCAGGATTTCACATGTCAGACAAGTCACAAGCTCAGAACTCTCTTATGTGAATGTTCCACTGGTCATAAAAACACAATAGAACGAACAGTGGTTTCTTCTTTTGCTGACAATCCCAACATGTTTTGCCAAAAGGAAAAGCTGTCCGCAAGCTGACGTAATTTGTTGAGAAGTTCTAGAAACAGTGGGACTGAAACTCTAATTTCAAAAGGTACTGCACAGCATTTGAATGTGAGGAGTAAAAATGTATTTCTTGTGCAGTTAGCTCCTTATGATTCTTACTACACAATATATACAGCATGGAGAGACTGGCAAGGTGAACAGGAAAGCAGTGGGCTGGGGCGTGGCTCATTGTAGAGCACTTGTCTAGCAAGCATGAGGTCTGCATTCTCTCCCAACACTGCAAAACAGCCAAGCAAAAAAATACCACACTGATCTCTGTAGCATGAACAATTTCAAGAGCTCCTCATTTTGGACAGTATCCCTCTGTGAGACTAATAGAGAACACCCACGAATCAGGGGCTCCCTCAACCAGTGCCACTGGGTGAGAGTTTTCCCTGCAGGGAAATCTGGTGTATCTACATGTAGAGGTGCTGAAAATGACAAAAAAAACCACCTGTTTATTTCTTTGGGGGGGAGGGGGGGTACCAGGGTTTGAACTCGGGACCTTGCACTTGTGAGGCAGGCGGTGGAATCACTAAACTAAATACCTGGCCCCAAACTGTTTCTGACTGAAGGCATAAATAACTACACAAAAGAAGAAAATGCTCTCATCCCTTTACCATTCAAACAAGTTTCGATGGATTTTCCTTTTCAGGAAATATATTCCTTTAATCAGTGAATTTCTAATTATCAGGTGTAGATTAATACAAAGACTAAATGTTTTCAAATACAGCAAGTTTTAGGCCTTTAACATTTATGATTTGATGATTGTATTTTAAAATTAGGACTTTTCAGTCATTTCAACTATTTAGTAATTGAAATTATTTCTCCAACTTTCATCAGTTCTTTGGGATCACAAGCACACATGAATCGTCAGACACAAATATTTTTATACTTATTTATTAGCAAAGAAAACTATCCTAAGTCAATTCAAATTAATCTAATTTATGGCTTCCTGAATTAAGACCAGGTCTTTTACAAACACGGTTGGGGATGTGGATCAGGGGTAGAGGAGTTGCTTGTCTGGAGTGAAGGCCTGGGTTCACTCTCCAGCACCACAAAACAAAACAGTAGTTTTTGGTACACATAGGTTGAACAACTATAATTTCAGTTAAAACTATTCTGAACTATTCTATGGCTAAGCGTGATGAGATGTAAGCCCCAGTATAAATTTAAGAGAGAAATATATCTTTCCACATACTTAATGAATAGTACTATGGAAATATAGTTGACCCTCAATATTCACAGGGGTTTGGGCTCCTGGACCCCAAATCCAAAGACACTGAAGTTCCTTGTATAAAATGGCATGCTGTGCATATAGTCAGAGTACATCCTCAGATTACTCACAATCTCTAACACTGTCTAAATAGTTGCTCTACTATTATATGTTTGAGGAACAGAGAACAAGAAAAGTCCTTACATGCTCACTAAAAATGAAATTAAAAAAATATTTTCAATCTAAGGTTCTCTAAACCTACAGATAGAAGGCTGGGTACATGGTGAGCAACAGAATGTGTGATCAGCAATTCTGGCCCATCGACCACAATTATATTCAAGTTTAAAAATCTGAACAGCAGTCAGATTAAAACAATACATGCCTGGCATGGTGGTGCATGCCCGTAATTCCAGTCCTCAGGAGGCTGAGGCAGGAGGATCACTATGAGTTCAAGGCCAGCCTGGGCTACACAGTGGTACTATATCTTAATCAATCAGTGCATACATACATAAATACATAATACAACAATACAGCAGATCCTGAGGACACGTTGTTAATAAAAGCCACAACTGGAAATATTTATATAAGAGTTAAAGATCTGCCTTTGCTTTTGAAGAAAACAAAGAAAAGAAGAGGACTTGGTAATCTATAGCGAAGGCACGCGCCAGCCAAAGGTGGCTGCACCCTGGCAGTGGACTAAAGGTTGCAGTAAACCGTGGCATAGTGGAAGAGGACACGGGAGGCGAGTCTAAAGCTCAAGATGGAAAATCATAAACCAGACGATACTATCGAGGAAAACTCAACTGGTATCACAGCCAGAAAAATGAACCAACTTCCAGAAACAGACAGCAGTCTACTTGAGCATGGATCAGCACATACTGGACTTAATGCTGCTTTCGGGGGTCTGATAGCAGTCTTTTTCGGCTCACCTTGAATGTGACAAAGGCTCGTACAGCTGCTAGCTTACCAATGGTGCTGATCCCATTTCTATCAGCAAATGCCTCTTATACAAATTTTCTAGGTTCACGTCTGAGTACAGGTGATTTGAATTGCGACACCTGCACCATGACTTGGGCTGGACTGATTGGTTTAGTTTTTGGTGGTCTGTACTCTGCTTTCTTGACTCTACCTGTGAATGGTGCCTTAGCAGCCAGGTATCAGTCAGCCCTGCTACCAGAGAAAGAAAACATTTTAACATACCAGATTAGAATATCCCAGCCTATCTTTAGAAAAATATTTCCCTTTAGAATTGCGACACCTGCACCATGACTTGGGCTGGACTGATTGGTTTAGTTTTTGGTGGTCTGTACTCTGCTTTCTTGACTCTACCTGTGAATGGTGCCTTAGCAGCCAGGTATCAGTCAGCCCTGCTACCAGAGAAAGAAAACATTTTAACATACCAGATTAGAATATCCCAGCCTATCTTTAGAAAAATATTTCCCTTTATACTTCAGACTGTATTTGCAGCATACCTTGGGTCTAGACAATATAAACTACTTATAACAGCTCTTCAGTTACCCGAATTGGGCCTAGAAATTCACTGATTTTTTTTTTTTTTTTTTTTTTTTTTTTTGTTATTGGGGGAAAAAATAAAAGTTTTTTTTTTTTTTTTTTTTTTTTTTTTTTTTTTTTTAGTACTAGGGATCAAACTCAGGACCTTGCACTTGCGAAGCAGGTGTAGCACCACTGAGCTAAATCCCCGGCCCGAAATTCACTGATTTTTAACCAAATATGTGTCCATACACACAAAAAAAGTAAATAAAAAAGAACAGGACTTGGTGCCCATGAACAGACTGGTCGCCCTCAGTGTAGCTCCGAACAGACTCATCCACACCTCTTCAGGCTTTTGGAAGCACCTGCCACTGTGTACATTCACAAGCTCTACAGACAAGGCAGTCTAGATTACTTTACAACTTTGCATGGGAACAGGTAAAATAGGTACTAGGCACAGAATTCTCTTCACTTTTTCAAAGGCTGGATTTGACAAGTCCCTAGTACGGCTTCAGATTTCAACGGGCTGAACCTGAATAAGAAAATACATATTTCCTTGCAGAGATGTGACGTTCATCCTGGAGTCACAGCACAAAGCCAAGAATGGCCCGGCCCCAACACTTCAAGTAGAAAGAGTGAGAAACAGCACACTGCCTAAAGGGACTTTAAAAGTCTGCACTGCTAACTTATTTTTAATAAGAGATAATACCTGCTCTTAAAACAAATTATGTAGTTTAGATTACATAACAGATGCGATCTCCTACTTGTCCTCATTTCACAGCATAAACACATTTTATTCTTATCAGTACTCTCCAAGGAAATTAATCAATTTAACATCTAAAAAATAACAAACTGAATAGCAAGAAAAATATTAAAGTTATTGAACACAATCACCACATTAACACATAAGTAAGCACAGGAAAAAAAAAAAAACCTTTACAAATAAGATTGACTTCTCTGAGATCAGTACCTTTTCCTGGACAAAGCTGGTGTCCCCCAAGGAGAGGGGAGAGAAGACTCACTTGTCAGGCAAGGAGGGATCTGTTCTGCACGACTATAGACAACAAAACAGGGTGGTTTAGAGAGGTTAGAGGAAGAGAGCACCAGGTCGGCAGTTGGTTAGTTTCACAAGAAATTCCAGTAAAAGTTTAATAAGGAGCATCCTCCATGTTCAGCAGGAACAAGGAACACAACTACAACACATGCAATGAATGAGACAGAAAGCATGCTCCAGGAAGATGCTTCTCCTATTCATGCTGACATTTAACACATTGGTTAAACAGAGGCTCTGGGCCCTATTTTTGACAATGCAAACGAAAAATGAGGTATACTAACTATGGTCAGCAGGAAACAAGAGAAAAGGAGCTGGGTCTCATTATACAACTGTGCACAGCTTACGCTTATAGTGCTTACAATCCCATGTTTACTATAAGTTAATAATAAACACATACTTTTTTTTTTTCAACCTGGGGAAAAATGGGAAACAATTTCCTTACATCACCTGGTTTCCAAATGTAAATATGAAAGACCAAGAAATATTTCTATGAAGCCAGAAATCTCTCTGAAGATATTTAAAAGTAGATAGTCCATGCTAAAGAAACAAAATGCAATAGAATCTCTGGTTACTTTGTCTATTCCGGGTGCAATGTAGAAACAATTCATTTATTTTAGGAAAGAAGACTGGTAGAGCTTAGAAGTGATAATGCTTGGAATAGAATAAATTAGTAACCATGTTCCCCTGTTGATAACCGGTACCAGTAAGTCCAGATGCACCTAATGTTGGGCAGAGGGTAATGGGAACAACAGTCAATATTGGCATCAAAGAAAACTTCATAGAAACTTACACTAACTGCAATACAAGCTAACTGAACCTGAGTTTACAAGTCACATAAAGGCCTCTGTGCTGACAAACTGAACACCAGGGCAACAGTAATTCCTCAAGGCGATAATACTAGGCAAACAGGAGAAGGTGCACTTGTTTTCACCTTTCATGGTTAAGATACAGTCCTACTGCTGATGTCATGCCGAGTATACCCTGTAATTTAGAAGACAGAGCAGAGCCGTACCTGTCAAAGGAGTCTGTGGCTACTTTGTAGAGATAAATAAAGAGTTTACTGCAGTGCCGTAAAGTGGGTGACACAGAATCCACGGAAATCACTTCTTCCTCTAACAGTCTTTGAAACAGCTGTGTGTTTGAGGGGAAGACATTCATGGCGCTTATTTTTCTTAGGTCTGAGAAGCAGCCAAGAAATCGAACGGCATCTGCCAACTTCTCGTATTGAATCTCTGTCTTGAAGAAGTGAGAGTTGGCTGGCTCATAGCGCATGGCTGCAGTCAGGGTGCAGAACACAGTGTGGAGGAGCTCAAACACTTGGTTCTGGTTCACTTTCTCCCAACCGTTCTTGGGGGGGCAGCTCAAAGATCTCTCCATAGCAACCAGCAAGGATGTAATGTACACAAATCCTCCGACTTTCCTAAATACTGTTCTTGAACGATGGCTTTCTCGAAGGACAGACAGAAGGGCCTAGAGGGGACAAGCAAACATAATTCGGATTTTTAAAACACCAAAACAAAACCCACCACACATGAATGTCAAAGGTGAGCATCATTCTGTGAACTTGTGATATGAATGTATTTGTCATTTACCCAATAAGTAATTATATCAAAAGCACATCAAATATTGTGCTAATTACAGAATGCCATATTAAAGGGAGAAGATAAGTTCAGGTGACATTATCACACATTTCTGATAGATGGAGCTTATACCCAAATTCTGGCTGGTAAGCTTTTCTTCCATGCTTAATTGACAATGCCATCAATGAACTCAATTTACAAAGTAATTTTATTACATAAGTCTAGTGCAGCTTTACACCACTATGAAAACATATGTCTGTGAATGTGTACATAAAGGATTTATTCTAGGAAGAGTCAGAGATGGCCAGGGCAGCCAAGATCTATGGTCTTGTGGTTCAATATAAAGTACTCAAATTCTCATGTCTTAGAAAGGGGATTCACTTTAGCAGACTTACTAGACATTTTCTCCTGCAAAGTGAGTTGGAGCCTGAGGGCTAAAGGTCTGCTTTTTCCCAGAACAGCTCTAAGAAATAAAACCTAAAGTAAACAAGTAACTCAAACGCTTCATTCATTGAGCTGCTATACTTTAGCTTAGCTTATTGTTAAAATCAGCATTATAATAGCACCTAAAGTTTTACTGTGTACTTACTACATACCAGGCATTAGGAGATTTCTCAGGTTATCGTCTTTAATCCTATGATTCCATGTGTTAGATAATACAGGTTAAATAACCCTTATCCAAAATGTTTGAGGCCAGAAATTTTCCAGAACATTTGCATGTACGTAATGAGATATTTTGAGGATGGAACCTAAGTCTAAATAAAAATACATTCATTTCTTATATAATTTATATACGTAGCCTGAAATTAATTTTATGCAAATATTTTTAGTGATGTTAATGAAAGTTCCATGGTATGGCATTGTCCAACTGTACTATGCTATCAGCACTCAAAACCTTTCAGAATTGGGAGCATTCTCAACCTCAGATTTTCAGATTAGATATACTAAACTGGGTACGGTGGCCCACACCTATAATTTCAACACTTTGGAGGCTGAGGCAGAAGGATCACAGCAAGTCTGAGGCCAGCCCGGGTTACAAAGTGAGTTCAAGACCAGCCCGAACGACACAGCACCATCTTGCCTCAAAAAACCCAAACCAAAACCAGAACCAAACATATTAGGGATGCTCAACCCTAATTATTTTATTATTATTAATATTTTATAGATAAGGAGTTAGGGACTGAGGTGGTGAAATAATTTGCCAAAGACCATATATAATGGTAAAGGTGAGGTTTAAACCGAGGACAGTCTAATTTCTCTTCTTGTATACATGACCGTGACATTATGTAGCCCTGAACCACAATCTGAAATTTGTTTAAACATACACTTCTGTTTCAGTGTTTGTAACATCAGTAATGTCTGCTATTATGATAAATTTATAACCTCCAGCTGTCAGAGGTCAGGCCTACTACTTCCAAGGTAGGTAGTTCCATGGTTTCTCTAAGCTTTCCCATGTGGTAAATAGGGTATGACTTATTTTAGAGGACTGCTAAGGAGTAAAATGAAAAAGAGCATACAAAAAACTCATGGTATACTAATATCTACTAGAATGTCCATTACATATGTATGTACAATGTAACATGTAACATTTTATTCATAGATGTGTAACACTGGGTGATTTCAACTGAAATATATATATTTAATATTTATTAAGTTGCTCCATTTGGCTAATTTACTTTTTAATTTAAGATAATTCCTATAAGCCAAGATAATTACTTTTAAGG
>NW_022900949.1:35800937-35855699 GCF_012274545.1 Fukomys damarensis
TTTTTTTTTTTTTTTTTTTTTGGTCCTGGGGATCAAACTTGGGTCCTTGTGCTTGCAAGGCAGGCGGCAGAACCACTGAGCTAAACCTCCGGCCCTGTTAAGGTTTATTAACAGTAAGCCAATATATACCGAAATGTATGATTACATTTTTTCCAAATCCCTAATGTGTATGAAAATTATAAATTTTTTTGGTACTTTGGATTTCTGAAACTTTCCTGTCTCTAACTGAAACATAAATCAATTGAAAATAACCCCAGATTTTAGCAGTCAGAGTAGACAAAGGCTCATCAGGCTCACCCTCAGGATGTCAGTCTTCAGCTGCAGCTCTGTGGGTGGGGCTGAGTGCATCAGCCCCAGAAGGGTGCCCATGTCGTCATCCCCATTGGGAGACAGCACCAGCTGCTGGATGGTCATCAGGGCGTGCTGCCGGCACTGTGGGTACCGCACGATGTTGTGTGCGCACCTGGCTCCTCCAAACTCTCGGAAAATTCCTTGAAGAAAGGAGAAAAGCACAGAGAACTTGAATGTTCTGAGGGCAGTCAGAAGAATTCAATCCAATTTCTTTCATAGACAGCAATTCAAAAGAATGCAAATAAAACCTGAACAGCTATTTTGCCTTTTAAATGAAAATGCAAAACTGTACTGTGGGTACCAATACACCCATTTTCTCTAGATTTCTTTTTTAAAATTAATTTTATTGGTGCATTTTAGGTATACATTATGCTGACATTCATAATTGAGAATTTGTACTTTTACATGATATATCTTGGTTCTTATTTTTCCCCCTCCTCTGTCCTTCAGCCCCTCCCTATTTACAAAAACTTTGTTTCCGTTTTTTCCTTTTCTCATATTTATGTCTTTCCTTCCTTTCCTTTCCCCTAACCCTACTCTCCCTCCTTCCCCTTCCCCTGTGGATCTTTTCTTCCTACTGCACATTATCTATTATACATTCTTTAAATTTTTTAATGCAAGAAAGACAAATGCTCTGATACATTATCATGACCAAACTTTCCAAACCTAGAACATGCAGAGATTTCATAGGTAAACATCAGGGGGCCTAACAATGAAACCAATTTATGTAAAAGGTTTTAGATAAACAATGTACCAAATAAATGAGATTTAAACTGCACAAGGCTTTCAAAATAGTACCAAGAGTAGAACAAGTCACCATGAGAAAAACTGTAAGGAACCATCATTTTTGTCTAGTAGATGGACAGAGGAACAAAGATATACTCTACAGCAGGAAAACCAGCCACAACACTGTTCCCGAGCTGTCGTGCAGCTGGATAAATGGACCCTCATCCCTACCATGCAGCAGCCCATAGTCACCCAGCTGGGAAGTGTGGGGCCAGTTCCACAGCTTGCTCCTGCCCACAGGGACACTATCTTCCCAGCAAACACTGACCATGGGTGTTAATGCATCATGTTTATACATCAATTAAGCTAAGTCATGAACTAAAGTCCCCTAAGGAATTCTACTCTATACTTTTAGACTAGATGGTCTACAACTCTACTAAGGGTATCAAAATGATACCATTATTATTTGTGTTTGGTCACCTGTGAAACCTGAATTTCCTCCTGACTTGTGCTTCAATGCATGTTTGCTGTGAATAACAGTGTATTCTTCTGTGGCAGGCAGCATCCTCATCTTCATGGCTCTTTGCTAACTATACAGAATCCTATGATCTTGCAGTGAGTACAGGTCATGTGCTTGAGATTTAGCATGTGCAATTTGTGACATTCTGTGATTATGGGAAGGTCATGCTTGTTTAACTACTGGCTGGCAGGGAAGGACCATCCCATAACTGTAATGCATATTTCTTAAATGCTTACTATGAGTAATGCACTATTTTAAACACCTTATCAAGGAAAAGAAAGGCAGGATGAAAGACCACGTGAAAATGTTTGGCACCCTGGGAGATGCATTAAGGAACCATCACTCAGGATGAGCTCTCCGATCCCTTACAACAGCGGGATGTCCCAGGTCCTCCCTCTACAACTCTATGATGCGTCATCAAAATTTGCAGAATAAATTTGTTCTTCACATATTTTTATTATGTTTCTGAGGATCTCAGTCAACTAAATCTAATGGGTGGAAATAAGGAGATTATATATTACACCAGAAAATGTTTCCACAGTACCCATTAAGCTTCATCATACTCACTGCTCCAATTACCTTCTAAATTCAATCAATTCTATTTGGCATTTGCCAAAATTGTATTTAAATAATTAGTTATATAATTATGTGTTTACATCTTTCTCACTTAGACTGTAATTTTCTTGGTGACAGAATTATCTCTGCATCCCCAACACCCAGCGCGGAACCAGGTGCACACAGTGTATTTTAAACACACTGAAGGCCCAATTTCTCTGCACTCAGCACAGTCACGCCTCTGTGCAGGGAGCTCCACCGTGCAGGGCCTTCCTGTAACAAACAAGCACACGCCAAGCTCCCAGCGCATCCTCCAGAGGTCACTGGGGTCTGGGCCTAGCTGCTCACCTCAACTCCCGACCCCCTCGCTCATTCCTCAGGTTGTACTGACCTTATTGCCTCATAGCTTTTGGATGCTCACTAAAATTTCACAGACTCTTTTTAAAAAAGCAAGCACAATAGCTTACAAATACGGCTGGACTGTGTATTAATTATAGAAAGAAACTGAAACCACAGCTAAAGCAAATTCTTCAATGAAATACTTTACCTTGGAAAGATTAAGTTTTATTAGAGAATAATCTTTCAATATTTCCCTAAGGTTTTAATATTGCAATATTCCAATTTGTATTACCATAAAATTAAGAAAAATCACCATATAAAGTCGGTACTTTGGGGAAAAAAACATAAAATTGAAATTATTTAAACAAGAATGAATTATATAAGTAAAAAATAAGGGAAAAACTAATCACAGGCATAGTATGAAAAAAGCAACTACAAACATTTTGAAAGCCGGGAATGTAGCTCAGCAGTGCTGCTGCCTGCCTCACAAATGCAAGGCCCTGAGTTCGATTCCCAGTACCAAAAGTTTTTTTTCAAAAAGTAACAACTTTATATATTTTGCCATTAGTATACTTCAAATGGCTCAAAAGGACTGCACTTTTAAGGCTATGATCATCTCATCGATGGAACAACAGTTTTTCCTCCAAGTGCAGGCGCTTCTCAGAGCAAGGGCCCCTGAGAGCCATAACCAGGGCCACTCTGCTTGTGAAGTTCCAGTTACCTGCATTCGTGTTGGACCCCTGCAGGAGCACAGTCAGCGTCTCCATGACCAACAGAGCCAGGTGCTTTTGGTCTTCAAGTGAACTATTATTTCTAGAGTCTCCTACGAGAAAAGTGCAGATGCAAATCACAAAAGCTATAAGCTTATTTTTCTTGATTTAGTTTTAATAATTCCTTTAAATATTTTCCTGACATTCACTTTCCACTAGAACAACTGATGTAATACAACCTTTAAAATGATATGTTTCCAACATCTTGCTCAAAGTGACCTCGAAATCACCCGATTTTACTAGAATGCTAACAAATATTAAAAATTAAAATGTCAAAATTAAATACATTCACCTCATAGGGATTTTAATCAAGGGTGTCAACAGGAGAATGCTAGATTTTAATGTACCAAAAAGAAAGAAGACTTCACGAATAAAGTAACCTATTCAAATTGTATTAATTTATACATAATACTTTCTAATGACCAGAAACAAGTACACTTCTACAGATTTATGAAAAAGGTACCTAATAACATGTCTGTGTACATAACATCTCAAAATATATATTTACTTTCTACAATAAAAACAACTGCAGTATCCACACATTTAATTATACAGAATACATTTTGATTAATAATTCCAATTATTTCCAGATTTAAAAAAATTCCTACTTAGAAGCAGAAAATAACAAACACTAGACATGAGGAACACACGTTATCCCTCAGCTTTTACAGAGGAAAAAACCCTTCCCCAATTTCCTAACAGTTGAACAAAGAGATTTTGGGAAACGTTCACTAGAACGTCACAGTAACACACACCAGGAAGTCATTTGAGTTGGCAATCACAGGAAAGGCACAAGAAGAGTAAACAACCTTCCTAAACCCCTTTACCAAACAAGAACAAAGTTACGGAAAAGGCTTTACCTTGTTCATGTAGTGCCTGAGTTGGATCTTTCAAGAGGGCAGCATATTTATGCAAAAGGTTTACCATGACCTCCAGAAGGCCCACTTCCCTGAACACATCTTTAAATATGTAGTCGTGTCTTGTAAACTTAAGAAGGGTTCTCATGGCAACAATGCTACAGTGGTAAGAAGAGCTAGATTTTAACAGGATACTAACACTAATAAGTTCTTTACAAGGGATGTAATTTAAGCTAAAAACAACAAACTCCAGCATCTCAAAGTATTTGTTTTGGACTTCTGGGAGTTTAGAAATCTTCTCGGCAAACTGTGACAGGGTGTGCTGTGGTTCGAGGATGAAGTAGTTGGCACTGTCGGCCATGTAGATGTTTGTGATGGCATCCAGGATGATCTGGGCCAGGAAGCTGGTTTTTGCTTTTAAAAATGCATTCTGGAGAACTGCAAAGGCCTGGATGTTTCTCACACTGTGACCTAAAATAGGAAAACAAGAACACAGAAGTAGGTGCTATGTGATATTTTAGTTACGGCAAAGTGATTCGTATAAACACAACATGAATTTCAGCATTTACCAGCTACTTGCTTAGAACATGCCTCATGTGTACAAAAGGTCTTGTTTTTCCTTAACAGGTTCAAATCATTCAATTAAAAATCAGTAACATCAATTAAAACTTTAACATGCCATTATAAAAATTTTTTAATTCAAGAATAGCATATATGCAAAACTGAAACTGCTTTAGACATAATAAAATCATATTAAAGTCTGGCTTTTGGCTTTGAAAATATGTGGTATTGCATTATTTTCTCTAAGACTGATCTTGACTGCAAGAACAGTCACGTCTCAATTTGAAAAGACTCTGAAGCTGAAAAAGTAACCAGCCGGGTACAGCAGGAAAGAAAGGAAATTAAGAGGGGGATTCTCTAAGTCTCAGCTTTCCCATTATAATTACAGCATTATAATTTTCATACCTGTTAATTTGGAATTTTTTAAAGCTAAAACTACAATTCCCTTATATAAACATTTGTTAAAGCAATTGGCCACCTATTAAATGTATTTTTAAGCCTTTGATTTCCAAATGCATCAAATGGAAAATAAACATCGTTATATAGATTCTGTGGGGCAAAGCAATGACAGTAATACACAGAAAGTTACATATGAAGCACATGACACCAAAGGTTTGCCTCTGAAAATTGTTCCTAGTTCCACAATTATTAGTTGTATTTAAAGAGCGACAAAAAACGTTAACACAGAGTCTTACACAATAAACTGGATTTTAGAAACACAGTATAAACAGAACTAGGAAAAACACAAAACAGGTTAGAAAGATTGCTAAGAAATCCTTACATGGACACCTCTGAAAAATACAAAGATTTTTAAAAAATCTTCAGCCTATACAATATTTCAACTTTCCTCTACAACATCTAAATGTATTTGATATATGGTACATATCGTGGGTTTATTTTTATTTTGAATTCCTTGTTAACAGTATGTTTGCTCTTTTCAGAACATCTTAACTTTTTATTACCTGTAGGTCACCAAAAATAAAGCTTAGATAAATTGACATACAAATATAACAGCCTGAGTACATGTGAGAAAAGTGACAAAGCTAAAATTGAAGTCTAACCAATACTGTACACCTTGCAGTGACATGATAATATTAATCATCACAAAGAAGTTGGAAGAGCTAAATTTAGGTTAATATAAAAAAATTCTTATTTTTTGCAAGCTTGGTCATTATTTGGTTTTAAGAGATGTTTTTCTCTTAATGTAAGACGTATTAATAACTGACAAGGACAAACCACCATAAAGGCAACAAGAAGTTTGAAAAACAAGGTGCACACATAAACACAAAAAATGTAAATATAGTAATCTTCATACAAAAAGATAACCTTAGAAATAGAGGTCGGCAGGTCAGCAGGCTTATACATTTTAGAGTAATTAATTTTTCAATTCATCTTTTTTTTTTTTTTTTTGGTACCAGGGATTGAACTCAGGTCCTTGCGCGTGCAAGGCAGGCCACTGAACCGCTGAGCTAAGTCCCTGGCCCTTCAGTTCATCTTTAATCCTACTTGTTACCTAACTCTTTTAGGGGACATCAGAATAGGATGTGATAGGGTAATTAAATAGGGTGACTACAGTAAATGACCAAGGGACACTGAGATGGACTCATCCTCCTATGTTAACCAGCGCAATAACCACTCAGTCTAATCTACATTTAAGCTCAGTCACATCTTCCAGCCAATCCAAAGAAAAAGATTTTGTTTACTTGTATAATATTATTTCCAAATTTTAAAATCCATGCATACTGGAAATAGGCTGTGATCAGTTAGCTTTCTAGCAGAAAGAAGTATCAGCTGAATACCAATACTAAAGTCAGTGGCTTACAAATTTGAAGAACATTGTATTTTGAATACTAATGTTATGAGAAGTAGTTACTTGTCATAGTCATTAAATTCCTAAAATATTTAATCAGGAAGAGTGGAATAATAATTCAAAATTTTAAGTAATATATATGATAGGCATATTTCTTAAATACTATCACATAAAAGCTCTAGTATTTTAGCTAAACAGACATCTTATTTAAGTTTCAAAGTTTTCATTAATTAACCAATCTTTCTGGCACAAAAATAGCTGAAAGAAATAATGATAAAAGGCATTTAGAAAAGCGTTCTAAAATATGACAATCACCACCTCATTCCTCTTAAGTCTGTATATGCAGAAGCAAAAGAATCAGAAGAACATCTACATAAACAACAAAGAATAGAGCTATCCTACTGTCTAATGAAAAATGTGAAAGTAAACATATTAAAAAGGAGCCTAAATGAGAGAAGCAAAAGTAAAATATGAATAAATCTAAATAAAAAAATGCAAAAGTTCACTCGGTGAATAGATTTTAAGTATTATCTACTAGATTCAATGTTACCAGAGTTAGACTGCAAAGAAGGATCCAAAGCGGAGAGATGAATAGAAACAATGGCCAGATAAGTCTATGGCGAGCCAGGTGTAGTGGTGGGTGCACACCTGTAATCCCAGTGCTTGGGAGGCTGAGGCAGGAGGATCTCCAAGAGATGGAGGCCAGCCTGGATTACATAGTGAGACTCTGGCTCAAAAAACAAAACAACGAAAAAAAACCAAAAAACAAAGATGTCACTAGTGATTCAGGATACCTTCCCAGGATATGAGCTAAATTAGGAGAGGCAAGCAGAGCTAGGAAAGAAGGGTGGAATCAATAAGTGCCCAGGAAGTATGACAAAAAAATTAACGACTAGACACATGTGGGGGCTAATAGGAGCGGTTATAAACAGCCTGTCGAGTTACACACCAGAAGCCAGCGAAAAATCAGTCCTGGGCATGCTTACAACCAAACTGAATGGCACCCCATGAGCTCTTTAAAGCAAATCCATACCGAAGGAAGGCAGCAGGCACTGTATTTACCAGACTGAACAAAAATGCACAAAGGAGAAAACACCTTATACTCTCTTACTGATGCTACCTAAACTAATGTGTAGGAAGAAAACTTGTGTAATGTGAAATCAGACAGAAGTTCAGGGATGCACAGATATAGTCATTTTTCATGATAAGGTAAATTATCTGTGAAAATATATTGAAACATTCAGTTGGTGGAAAAAGATGTGGAAAGTGGAGAGCTATGAGTTATGGAGTACAAACTCACAACACTTTACAAACTAGTGAACATAGGAATACCTGAGGTTGGCATGAAACCAATGAGTGCTTCCCATTAAAGGGAAAGCTTGCTGTTTTAATTTCTTTCTTCAGAAAATCCCTCTGCTAATAAGGATACAAAGCTTTATAAAAGCTCTTGCTACACACTATAGAAAGAGAAGTCATTCTCAAGTAATAACATGCATACATATGCAAACAAATATGCTCACAAGTGGTAACCAAGTTGACTTTTTCTTTTCAATTTTGTACTTCTACGCTATTTCATTTTGATCTATTATCAGTGAGTGCCAAGACCTAGTAGGAAGGCTGTACTTATGCACACAACATCACAAGGTACTCATATTCACATTTCCTTTCAAAAGGTAATTGTACCACTAATTTGGTAAACAATTCCTTGGTAACAAGAATATCCTTTTGATAGATGATCAAAGGGAAATCAGAGAAAGCAAAGAATATATTTCCCAAAGGCAGTGGGAATAACTGACAGGAGGTTACAACCACACGACACCGTTACAACTGACTTTCCCAATCTCCTTTCCTAAACAACAGTCTATGACCTCTAATCCAAACAAGAGTAATAAGAAATGTACCAGAAAAAGGAAAGCTATTTCTTTCCTAAAAATACCAATAAAAATAAAATATTTGGCCAGGAATGTAGCTCAGTGGCGCTGCGCCTGCCTGGTAAGTGCAAGGTCCTGAGCTCAATCCCTGGTACAGGGGTGGAGTGGGGTGGGGTGAGGGAGAAACCCAACATTTAAGGATACATTTAACAAATAACCTGAAAGTTCAATGCAATGAAAACTATAAAACACTGCTGACAGAAAAGAAGACCAAAATAAATGGAGAGCAAATCAATACTCATGAATTGATTGCAGGATGCCATACTATTAAGATGACAGTTCCTCCCCCACAAATAAAACTATAGTAATCAAAACAGTCTTAAAGACAGACACACAGTCAAGTAAAACAGAATTCAGAGAGTCCCAGACATAGGGTCATACAGGATCTTTTCAAGAAAGTGTCCTGCCATACTGGTATAGACAAATGAAAACAAATACATGCAAAACCCCAAATAAGTAAACTTTTACTTCCTGTTCCATGCATCAACTAATTTAAAATGATCTTTATAAGAGTTAACAGGAAGCACTGGAGAAAGAAAACATTAAAAGAAAATACAGGTGAGAACCCTAGTGAATTTGGAGTAGGTAAAGATCTCTTCAATGGGTGACTATGAAAAATTGGATTTCTTCCCTGAAAAACTTGTGTTCTTCAAAAAAGGCAAGACTAAAAGAGCCCACCTACCAAATATGTATTTAAGAATAAAGAGGTGATAAAGGACTTATTCGGAATATCTAGAGAACTTGTATAACTCTAATTAAACAAACAACCCTAGCAAGCAATCAGCACAATGACCTGAAACAAAGAAGAGATAAAAGTGACAACTAAGCCCATGAAAAGATTTTCAACTTCATTATCCATTTGCATAATGCAAATTAAAAGCAATCAGATACTAGGAAATACTCACTAGAATCCCTAAAATTAAAAATACACAAAGCTAACAGCACCGAGTGCTGTTAAGGACATCAAACCACTGTGACTTCTATACAGTGCTGTTGTGATTGCTCACCAGGACAGCCTGCTCAGAAAAGGCACCTGCTTTGCATAAAGTTAAACCCGCAACTACCACGTGACCCAGGAATGCCCCTGCTTGGGAGTTACCCAAAAGAACTGAAAACATATGTCCCTAAAACTTTTCTATGAATGTCCATAGTAGCTTTACTCGTGATAGTCAAATACAAGCAAATGTCTACCAAGTCGTAAATGGATGGATAAATAGGATGTCCAAACAGTGAAAAATGACCCACTACTAAAAAGACTAGATAAAACATGCGATAATCTGGCTGAATCTCAAACACATTACTCTAATAGAAAGAATCAGATTACAAAAGACCACATAATGTGCGATTTCAGTTTCTGAAACTCTGAAAGCAGTGAAACCAAAGCAGATCAGTTGTTGCCAAACAAGGGGTGGGGCGGGCAAGGTGTGGAAGGAATGACTGCAAGAGAAACAGAGAGCCTTTTAAAGGATGAGTGTATTCCATATTGTGATTACAGTGTGATTATATAATCACACACTTAGCAAGATTAACCAAACCCAACACTTTGATGGACAGATTTAAATAGATGCAAATTATACCTCAATACTCCGGCAAGAGAATACTTTCTGGCAAAAAAAAAAAAAAAAGACAACAAAACACGACGTATTCCATTATTCCATTCTGGAGCGTAGCTACCTCCTTGGCTCCCA
Source organism: Fukomys damarensis (assembly GCF_012274545.1). NCBI lineage: Eukaryota > Metazoa > Chordata > Mammalia > Rodentia > Bathyergidae > Fukomys > Fukomys damarensis. Next base: position 35,811,046 of record NW_022900949.1, read on the forward strand.
CAATAACCTAACCGAGTAGCCATGGGAGACAGACACCTTTGACTTACACAAGAAACTCTAAATGAGGAGGCTTGACCTGTTCATATAGAATACTACATCAACTTTTCTGAAGAAGGAATGGATGCTTAGAAAAGTTAGATCATTCATGATTCTATGAATTCTGGCTTCAAGGGCAACATCCTTTCTAGCTCCCCTTGTTTTCAAAGGTACTCACGGTGACCCCGGCAGGGCTGGGTTATATAGTTATAATCCCTATTATTAATGAGACAAAAACTGGACAATGACACTACGCAAAAGAATTATTTTGCTGCAATAATTATATTATTATAATATTATACTATTGTACTTAGCTATAATATGAATATCAAGATCAGACTGATTAATCAAATGAAACAATAAGGTATAAAAGTATATTCCCTGAACTAATTTCATATTAAGTCATTGAAAGATTTAACTATGGTATATTGAAGAGGGAGTCTATAAATTTTATTGAGACTGTTTCATATTAAATAAAACCCTGAACTACTCAGGCATAAGTATGACTTTTTAAGATACTTTATTTCAGAGACTTGTTTAAATGTTCCATCCAACCTATTCACTGGAGAAACAGCACAATATAGTGACTATTCTCCCAAATTTAAAAACTAACAACTTGTGACTTCTTTGTCATAGAATGAATAGATTTATACAGTGAAATTTAAGTAATAAGACATTGGTACTTTTGGCTCAATTTTACATGGAAGTATCATGAACCTATTGAAAATTTCAAGTGACAAATCACATTAAAGGAAATGTTAGAGGTCTCCAGGTTCAAATTCTTTTGGAACAGTTATTGTGAATTCAAAACAAATAACCAACAAAAATAGCTTGCATTCAGAAGTCATTAAATGTTCTTTACTTGGAATACTTTTTTTTTTAGTAAAAGATCACTAAATTAAGAATTCAAATGTTAGAAAATCCAAGCCATTAGTCCCTAACTTGCATGAAATAATGCAACTTCTTTTACTTAAGTTTCTTTAGTTTTAAATATAGCATTTATATCTTATGCTTCCCATAAATACTAGTGGGTATAGAGATTAGAATATGAATTAAGTTCAATCCACATAAAGTCAAAATACATGGAACGTCAACATGCCAAAGCAGTGTGGTTAGATTTAAAATTGTTTGAGCATTACAATGAAATATCTCATTGTATGATTCCATATTTTCATAATATTACTTTCAAATATTTGATCTGGTAGACTATTAAGAGATTCTTATCTAGACTTAAGCACAAATAGCACACTTTTTTTTGTTCTTTTATTGAGTTTTTTGGTGCATTTTAGGTAAACAGTACAATTACATTCATTATTGGGATCTTGTACCTTTACATGACAGGTCTTGGTTCTCATTTTTTCCCCTTGTCCCTGCCCTCCCTTCACCCCCTCCTCCCCTCTCCATTTACAAACACTTTATTTCCATTTTTTCATTGTGTCGTATTTTTTTCTTTTCCCTTATTACCTTTCCCCTACCCTTCCCATTTTCCCTACACCTTTGGCCCTTTTCTTCCTATTTCACATGGGCAATCTAGAATATATAAATAATTCAAAATAATCAGTCCCCCCAAATATAAAGACCCAATTAAAAAATGGGCATCTGAAATGAACAGACATTTCTCAGGCAAAGAAGTAAAACCAGCAAGTAAATATATGAAAAAATGTTCCACATCACTGGACATTCGAGAAATGCAGATGAAAACAACACTGAGATTCCACATCACCCCACAAAGAATGGCTGCTATCAAGAAATCAACCAATAACAAAAGTTGGCAGGGTTGTGGGGAGAAAGGAACCATTCTCCATTGTTGGTGGGAGTGCAGACTGGTGCAATCACTATGGAAATCAATATGGAGATACCTCAAAGAACTGGGACTAGAGGTTCCATTTGACCCGGCCATCCCTCTGCTGGGTATCTTCCCAAAATAATTAAAAGAATAATACCACAGTGATATATGCACACCTATGTCTATAGCAGCACAGTTTATAATAGCTAATTGACCATGTGAAATAGCACACATTTTAATGAAAAACAAAATACTATTTTTGAAGAAGTAATGTAAATGAAGAGTAACCAAAGCAAGGCAGACAAATTCTTCCCCCATTTGTTTGCACAGTTCAGAAAAGGGATACACAGGACTCACCTTTGCCTGCAGGCTGAGGTACTGCAAATCCAGGTAGCAGGAAGGGTGCCCCTGTGGTGATCCCTGCTGGCTTTAGCTCATGGACTCCGTATGTGGTCAGGGAAGTTATTAGATTAACCAGGTCTTTCAAGGCATCTTTGGACTCAGCCTCTTTTGCTTGTTCCAATCTAGAAAGAGTATAATTAAGCAAATATTTTTCTCTTTGGTTCTATCCTTAAATTTATTACAGAAAATATTTTTCAATTTTATGTATTCAATTTATTCAGTAAATAAATCTATAAAGTACTCTGAAAAGTTTCTTCTTACAATATTTCCTATAGCAAAAGCTTCAGAAAACTTAAATTTTATTGTAAGATATTATGGTGCATTTGAAAAAATAAGATCAATAGTGAAAGTGCTCATTTGGTTACTGTTATTTTAGGTAAATCACTAATCTTTGGAGGAAAGTGTCTAATTAATAAAAACATCAGATTAAGTATATTTTCAAGTTCCTCAAGCTCTAAGTTTGTTTCACTGTTCACAACCAAAGACTTACTAACTAGTCTTTTTTAAGACATCTGCTTAGTTAACAATGTTTAATAATGAACTCTTTGAGAAGAGTTCTAAGAATTTTATCTGTATTTCATGAATTTAGGTACTATTGTTAAAGTTCTGAGAATGAAATGATTTTTTTAAATAATCAAAATTCCTTCTAAAAGAACTCAGGTAATGGGGGAATTATCTTTTGACTATGGCTTTATTAAGAACATACAATGGGGCTGGGGATTTAGCTCAGTGGTTCCGGCAAGTGCCTCACAAATGCAATGCAAGGATCCGAGCTCGATCCCCAGTACCAAAAAAAAAAAAAAAAAAATACATACAATGGGCACAAAAACATCTTTTTTTTTTTTTTTTAAAGAATAGGATTTATCGCATTTTTACCCAAAAGGAAAAATGTAATTCTCATCAAATAAACTTGGAGAATGTGCAGAAGTAAGAAGAAAGAGGATTCTTAACCTCAAAACCCAGATAAGCACTTTCAACCTTTGGATGGACTTTTTAAGGCTTGTTTTTTTTAACCTGAAAGTTTAATTTTCATAATACTTATTCTCACAATATATGCACAATTTTAACCTCACCCTTTTTCCATTTCCCAGTGTTAGGCATGTGCTTCTCCATGTTAGTACAAGCTCCCCCTACACCCTTGTAACGCCACGCACAGCCAACCTCAGGGCCAATCAGACCTTTGGGAGGGAGGAAGTCAGACAGCTTGTACACTCTAACAAGGCTAAATGACATAGAAATTTCTCTACATTTAGGATTATATTGCTAGGATTAATAACTGCAGTGAAAGTATTGTGATAAAAGTATCAATATTTTTGAGGCTTCTGACAATACAGGCTAACCTGCATTCTGAAAGAATTGCACCAATTAATATCTTACTAGTAAGCTGAAGTGGTTATTTCATTAATTCTTTATCTTCTCTTTTATAACTGAGGATGTACATAAAAAGGTACATTCTTGGGAGCTATGAAATACTAACTGAGAGTAAGTAGGTTAAAGCTGTGGTAGAAATAAGAAGTTTACAAAATAGTGTCATCTTTGGATAAGTCAAATGATTTAAGAATAAACAGTGGCCCAGGAATAAATAAATAGTGGCCCTCTCTTTCCTAGAAAGTACTTTCTTCACAGTAAAATTTGTTAACAGCCACTTTCCTTTTTTTGAGACAGGGTCCCACTATGTAGTTGAGACTGACCTGGAACTCACTATGTAACCCAGGCTGGTCTCAAACTCACAGCGATCCTCCTGCCTCAGCCTCCCAAGAGCTGCAATTACAGGTGTGCACCACCACGCCTGGCTAAAAGCCACTTTCTAAGAATATATACGCACCATTTGCAATTTAAAAGAAGGGGAAATGAAACATTTTGGAATAAGTAATTGGTTTTCTATACAGACTTGTAAAGTCTCATTTATCCATATAATTTTCTTGCTATTAACTAGCAAGTACTATAAAATATGGACAAGAAAAATACAAGTAAGCATGAAGAGTCTATACGTCAGAAGATGTTAACTTCTTTCCCCCGAGTTACTAAAAGGTTCGTACTAACCTCTGATCCTACGTTTGTAATCTGCACCTGACAATTCAATTGTAAATGTACTTCTGTCTACTCTGTTGGCAGAACAGGAATGAAAAGAGAAGCAAAACCAAGGTATACATTAAATGTTTGCTTGGTTCCTTTTCCTAGGATCTCAAATCTCCTTTCATTTTAAAAACAGAAACTGATCAGACATTTAAAACATATTCTTAAATTGTGGGGTTTTTACCTAAGCAAGAGATCACAAAGAAAATTGTATCCTTGCCATATCCGAAAATCATCCAAAAGTGTTTGGGAAACATCACTGGAATCTTTGAGGAAGCAAGAGAGCCTGGCAAACATTTCAACAGTTTCTAGGGGAGACAGGTCATCCGACTGCTGCATGTTCTGAACACATGTAGATAAACATTCTTTTTCTGCAAAAATAAACATGTATTTACATATATGTACATCGATTAAGAAAATTTTCTTCATCCTTAACTGATGTTTAATGAAAACATTAATGTTAATGCGCTTTTAAAATACTATGAGATAAAAGTTACACATTCTAAAAGTAAATGTACAATGCAGAATCACTGAGGAAGTCTTGCCTCTCAGTAGTAAACAAAGGATATTACAGAAAAATGTGAAAAAAATAGTTAATGCTTACTACAGTCTGTAAATCATATTTTGATGTTTTACCATTAAACAAGATGACTGGCCATTCCCTAGTTTTTTTTAATCTTTTATATTAATAAAATCTCGAAATGAAAAACCACCTTCTAAATTTAAGAAGCAGAAATTGATAAGATACCTAAATTCTTTGTTTTTTGTTTTTATTTTTGTTTTTTTGGTACCACGGATCAAACTTGGGTCCTTGCACTTTTGAGACAGGCGCTGGAACCACTGAGCTAAATCTCCGGTCCAAGATACCTAAATTCATTAGGAAATAAAATTTAAAAATTGGGCCAAGGATTTAACTCAGTGGTTCCGATGCCTGCCTCGCAAGCACAAGGACCTGAGCTCAATCCTCAGTATCAAAACAACAACAACAACAACAACAACAACAAAAAATCCATGTTTTTTAAAAATTATGTTTGTACTGTACACCTCTAGTTTGAAACAATCATATCCCGTCACCAACTTCAAGGGCTCACTGTCACATGAGAAAAGCTAAGAAAGAAACACTGACTAATTCATGTATTAGGTACCAGGTCTCACAGATAGCTGTATAAAATAATTTGGTTCAGGATAGGTTGTACAAATTAAATAAATAAACGATTTCAGATTGTACAGCAATTATATCTTATAAATATTTTAAAGACAGCTGATTATTTTATATGAACTGAACAGACAGATTAATTCTTCACGGATAAAGAATTAACCTAGGGCCGGGGATTTAGCTTAGTGGTTCCGGCACCTGCCTCGCAAGCACAAGGACCTGAGTTCAATCCCCATTACCAAAAAAAACCAAAACAAAAACAAAACAAACAAACAAAAAAAGAATTAACCTAGGGCCAGGGATTTAGCTCAGTGGTTTCACCGCCTGCCTTGCAAATGCAAGGTCCTGAGTTCATTCCCTGGTACCAAAAAACAAACAAACAAACAAAAAAGAATTCACCTAATTCAGTGGTGGCAAACCCCATGGCATGTGTGCCACAGTGGGCTGTTGGTATATTTGAAAGCTTAAAAGTTCACCGTCACTACCCTAATTCCTTCTGTTCTGAATTGGAGAGATTATTAGCTGCTACTTATGAAATATCTTTAAAAAAGACTTCAAAAACCTCTATTTTTTCAGTAAAAGAACAGGGAATGACACAGAACTTATACTGGATTATGAATGAACATTTACACAGCAAAATCACTTCTCCTCTTACAGTGAGGGGTCAGTCAGACCTTACGAGAATTTCTTACATTTGAAATGTTCCGCAAATTAAAAAAAGAAAGAAAGAAAAAAGAAAATTTATTTTCTTCTGGCAAATTTATTTTTTAATTTAAAGGCCCATCTGAGGGTGACTGAGAGATGGTAATAAATCTGCCGTCAGACGAAGAAAGGCAGGGCGGGGCGGAAACCCAGGACGACACACTGCAGAGCCTCGCACCGTGAATGTACTTGACCACGTTGACACTGAGCCCGTGCCGGGAGATGGTCATCAGGACCTCCCCGGCGCTCTTCCTCCACGGCAGGTTGTAGGGGGGGCACCACGAGGTTATTGCACTGAACAGAAGCTGGAGGTCATCCTTCTGCGCCAGCTCCTCTGCTGGGGAAACAAAGCTGCAGAGTTTCACTAAGATCTAAAACACAAAAGGAAACACAAGGGCAGTGTGGAAGTAAGTAAATAAATGAGAGGCCGAGGAAAGAGAAGCGATAGAAAAGGACTGTCGGGAGAGATTCCACATGATTCTTTTTTAAAAAGTTCTGCACGAGGATTGGGTAATGTCACTAAAGTCACCATAACCAATGCTCTTAGGCAGCACTGAAGAAGACACCTACAATTTAGAAGGGTGCCGGGCTAAAGCAGCAAGCCAGCTCTACTTATATGAACTTAAACAGAATATTTATTGGACTCTCTTTGCCATGGTATTTTTTTGCCTACCTTGGTTTGAAACAGGATAAAACAGCACTCCCTTTTCATGGTCTACATTTTACCCAACCTAGTACTTTAGTCCTTAGTTTACACTGGTGAAATGCAACTTTCCTCTCTAAAAGAAGAGTTTTTTAGGGATATGAGAGATTTAAAACAGATCTTTTAAAGTAAAGGAATTTTCACATTGCTTGTAGTTTCCTACACAAGTGCAAGAGGCTATATGAATAATGTAAGTCACCTTAACTTGGAAGTATTTTTTACTCGTATCCAGTTGCCAACAACTTCCTTAAACCTGGCTTTCAAAGAAGACTCAAGACCTCTCAGGGCTGCTATCAAAATTTATTCGATAAGTTTGAGTAGCAAAATACATACTGCATAAGTGATCACAAGAACAAGATCTCACCTTTGGGGACTGCAGCAGCTCCCAACCAATGACCTTACTACATGGCATATATGTATCTTTTCCCACATGTGAATACATACAGTCAAATACAATGGGGGTCCATATGCCCAGGGGGGTGCACTGTTGATTATATTCTCTGTTGGTTCTAACACTACCTCATGTGGTCAGAGGGACAGATGACATTTCTCTCATTTGTGACATAGAAAACAATCCAAACACAGAAAAGGCTTTTTTTTTTTTTTTTTACACAAAAAGTGTTTTTTTTTTTTTTTTTTTTTTTTTTTGTAGAAACTAAGTCCCTTTTTTTGAAAAATAAACCTGATTTAATGATTCCTTGAATCTGCTGACTCCTAAGATAATCTGTCCTTGATCTTTACCGGCAAAATGACTCTTAGAGTGATCTAACGTAACTCCTCCATTTCACAGAACGCAGAAACACAGCGTCTCCTTCTCACACCTCTTCCAACCCTGTGACGGCTACTTCTATTTGCAGTGACTCCGTGACAAAGTCCACTCAGGTGAGAGTGCGGCCACCTCAACAGAACAATGAGGGCCTGCACGAAGCAGAGCCAGCCAGGAAGGCCCCAGGAACCATCTGTCACACGGTACAAACATGGGACTTTATCAGTCATAAAACAGTTAATCAGCTCATCTCAATTGGTTTTCTAGTCAAAATGGTGAAAACCGAACTATCACGTGGCCCATGGTGGGGCCCTGGTGCACTAACACAGAACAGGACTGGGAGTGGGGAAGAAGGCGCCTACTGGTGCAGCTCGTGGGCTCTGAATCACCCACAAGGACATCAGCGCCCCACGGCTGACAGCTGAGTCTGCTTTAAATTACACTTTGAGTTCCTCTGGCCTTAACATTCAGTAATTACAGGATACTGAAGTGAGTCCAACTTTATGTAAAAGTCAGCATCCACAGCTTCAAAAATAGAAAAAACATTTTAAATATTAAAAGAAAACTGCTCAGTTTACTTAGGTATCAGAAGTATAAAATGCAACCTCCACGCATTGCCTACGGCACTAATTAGTTCCTTAGAGGGGCTCTGCTGAAATGGCCGCTGTTCTAATCAGCAGAGATTTAATCCACTATGCTCCGCTCCAAAGCAAGTGCTGGTCCTAAGCAGCTCTGATTTCTATGGGATTTATCCTTTCAGTTATTCCAAGCCTTCCTCCTCCAATCTAATTCAAGAGTCAGATAAACCTGTGTTCTAATCCTACTTTTCTATTTGCTCACATAATCATTCTGGACGAAAAAAAGCTCTGAAGTTATGGGGTCGTTGTACAAATTACATAAGATGTTAACTACAAGCACAAAAGTATCTAACAAATCACTCAATAAATACTTGTTTCGTTTTTTTGTCTGAGAATCTGATCTTTTCCATCTTGCCCTGCTGGGGTGTCCCTCTCCTCTGCCCCTTGTAGCAGTCACTTGCAGTAGGTCCTGCAGGCACTGGAGGTGAGCGTGCCCAACCCCTGTACCCTGCCATCCATCACCACAGAACCCTGCCCCCTCTCTTGTCTCCCAATGACAGCAGCGATTGCAGTTAGTTTTATTTAGTGGCTACTACATGTCAAGCAGAGAACCACAGGGTTAGGTGGTACTTCATCTAAACCTCACAAAGACAAATCTCCATCTTAGGCTTTGCTGTTGTTTTTTACTTTTTACTATAGTTTTAAAAAATATCAACTTGTTCACTGCACCATTTTAACCATCGGAAGTGTACACAACAGTGTGAACTATATGCACACTATTGTGCAACACATCCCAGAACTTTCTAAGATCTTGCAAAACAGAAACCCTACCCACTGAACAATTCCCTTTTCTTCCGTCTCTGTAGTCCCTTGCAACCAGCATTCTAGGTCTTCTCCTGATTGTCTGATAATTCCATTTACCTCGCAGAGGCAGAATCGTGCAGTACTTGTGTTTTGTAGGTCAAATGTGTTTTTTCCCACTGTATTAGACAGGTGCACAGATAGAATATAATATCCAACTGTTTGTAGGTTGCTTGTTTAAAAAGTTTTCTCCCAAGAAAGCTGACCATCCAGGATGACTGTACTGTCAGGCTGGTAGGCAAATGTTGGTGAACTTTTGTTCGCCCAGTGTTATTCAAAGTACAGTGGTAATGGGGGAGGGTGGCTTTACAGACAAGGGCAGAGGAGGTGGCAGGGGTCACCAAAATACACTGTCCTTGTAATTTCAGTATTTATGCTCTAGGGAGATCCTAGACATAAACAGTACCTGTTAAGGCTTGTGCCTGGAGGTCCCCCCAAAGCCCCATTCATTTCGAAGTGTAGTTTTACAGAGGTGGCTGGATCTAGACAGTGTGATGCCGGGATAAAAGGTGTGATGCTGGGATGGATTTATGGTGTGATGCAAGGGTGCCCTATCTAGGGTGTGAGTGCTCCCTGCCTTGCTGGAGGGTGAGTAGCCTGGACAGAAAATAAGGGACAGAAAGAGGGTTAGTGTTGTTGCATACTGCTTGCTACTTCACTGCTGGCTGCCTTCTGCCTGCACTGCTTTGCCATAAACTGTTTCTCCTCTGCAATTCTCTTCTGCCATCCACCCTACTTTGGAGTCAGCTAACTATGGACTGAAACCTCCACAAACAGTGAGCTGAAATGAACCTTACTTCCTTTAACTTTAGGTGTTGGGTATTTTGCCTCACAAATGAAAAAGTAGCTAAGACAGTAGTGTAATTGAAAATAATTTCTTGATATTATAAGAAATAATACTCAAATCTTAACATGATGGTCAAAAAAGTTGTCCTTGGTTAGTTCATTTTAGAGATATTACTGATATGTCAAATGTAACTTCAAAATCAAATGTAATTTTAAAATCTGTTCAGAGAAACAACTTGTTGCTGCTATACTTCAATGTTTCTGAAGAGAAACCTTCAATATTCTCTCTGTGATACAAGAAATGGTATGATTATGAGATCAAGTCACAGCGTCAAGCATAATGCAATACTATGAAAATGGAACAGGCAGAAGATCGCGTGAGTTCGCTGAGGCTGAGCTCTAGGGACAGCTGACCAGGCAGACAGTAGTATGTTCCCTACCTGTACAAAAACCTTCTGGAGGAGTCCCCGCCGTTCTGCTAGAGGTAGCTCATTCTGTGCACCTCCAACTGCCTCAGGCACATGTGGAAGGTCAAAAAACAGATACAAACATTTAACCAGGGTGGAAGGCACTGACATCGTTGTCATGCAGTCCACGGTTTTCTGGAAAACAAACCAATAAATAAGTGAATGGATAGATAGTCATAGGTGTAATTTACTGACACAGCTGAGTAACTTAACAAATGTTAAGGCAGAAAAATCATGATTTAGAAAGTAACCCCGTACTAAAAAATAATTTCCTCTTGTCCCTGCCAAGCGGAAAAAATGAGAACTAAGACCTGTCATGTAAAGGTACAAGATCCCAATGATGAATGTAACTGTACTGTATACCTAAAATGTACCAATGAACTCAATGAGGAAAATAAATAAATAATTTCCAATTAGACAAATTTGCTTAAATCAAATACTGAAGACTGTTTTTATATAGTAAGTTATTTATTAAATTTGATACTTATTCAAAGAACGTAAGCTTTGTGATTTTGAGAAAAAGGCAATAACTACGAACTTGGGCAAACTACTTAATTTGCCTAGGCCTCACATTTCTCTCTTATAAAATGGGTACAGTGATATGTAGTTTAGGGTGAGTATGATGATTATATGATATAATAAGCACAAAAACATTTTAAGCACTAAAGTACATATTAGTAGTTGCTTTACTATTATTTTTAATCTTTATTCTTATTATAGATCCTTGAGATTAGAAAGACACTTGAGAGACACAGGCATCCTGGACACAAGGGTATCTTAGTATTGTTTTCTTTCTAAAGGAAGAAAGTCTAGACCTTACACTAAACATCTAAATATTTTACAGACGTACAAGAATTATGAAAATTTCCCGTGATGCAGCTTGGTATAAGAAATCTTACCGCAATAAAAAGTCTTACTGGCACCACTGTTGATTATTGACTTTCTCACCGACACGTACTGAAAGTCCAAGAGAAGGGGTAGTGAAGCTGCAACATGGCATGCATGCTGCAGCCAGCTGTTTGTTGTCACTGAAAGCTCTACAAGGCTCACTATCACTGATCTGGGGCATGTCGGGCAGTGTGTGCGGGGGGCTAGGCAAGGAAAAGGAAGCCACCCTTCCTACAGAAATCTACACGCTATAGCAGAGTCATAGCAGCTGTCTTAAATCTGATAATGGCGGTACATCCAGGTCTATATAAAAGGGAATCATCTACACTGCCAGGAATGTAAGTGAAAAGTGCAAGGAATTAAAATAAGAAGGGAAAGATCATGTGAAGACACACTCAAGGTTAGGCCATAAGGTACTGTGTGTTCGAGGAGCCAGAGTTCCCACTTGCTGACTGCTGGGGTGCCGCAGTCACACGGGCTCATCTTCAGTTGGATGTACTGCACACCAACTATGAGGTAGCACCTTGGCACACATGGTCTCCTCTACTCCTCAAGTCTACACTGGGTGGTGGACACCACTGCACAGTCCTTGTTTTACAAAGGAAGCCACCGAAGCTCCTCATTTTACACACCTTGCTGGGAGTCAGAGCTGGCTAAGTGACCCACAGAGTATATGTTCAACAACCTATGAAAATGGTTTCACAGTTCAGTCTGACTTTTATTTTACTGGACATGGACACTGATTAAAGTATTATGAACAAAACAACGACAGAGTCAGGGTTCAAAAAATTAACAGATGGAGGCAAGGACGGTAAATTTGTACAGAGTCAGGAGAGGATGATCAGGAAAGTAACTCAGACAACTGTCAGAGACAAGGCCCAAACAAACGCAGAAGTGGGCGATGGAGACACAAAGAGCTCAAGGAGCTTCCTGTGCAACACCTGGGCCCGCCACGTATCCAATGTCATTTCCTACCCCAAACTCTAAACGAGCTGCTCTCTCCAACTGCCCTTCATTATTCCTTGACCCCTACCTACCTCACCATACATCCAACGTTCAGTTTAAATGTCTGCTTTGCCGCAAATGTCCCTGACCTTCAGATGCTCAGTTCTAATATTTCTGTTTTCATAGCATTAAACAGATCATGACTGTATGTGATGGGACTCTCTCTGACATCTGCATGTTGAGTCAGGACCATGTTCCACTCTGCTCCATGTTTTGCTACTGCCAGCAGAAAAATGGCACTCAGAAAAAGCACTTGATTTATAACACTGCATTTGCTTTTTAAATGTACCATTTCCAGTTAGGTTATTACTAGCTTTCCCTTCCCATTACGCAAAGGAGTGTGATTTTTCATTTTCATCTTACTGCTGATGGATTTAAACTATCACTTGGCATCCAAACTAGTATTTGGCAGCATTTGTAATTGTTTTAAGTGATTAGGTTTGTCCTGATTCTTTTCTTACACTCTTGAGACTGTCTCTGTTGTTCATGATTAAGTTAGTCTTGTGCTAGGTACCATGGTAGACACAGACTGCTCACAACTGAGGACAGAGCGCCAAGAGTAGGTATGAGTAAGGCTTAGAAAGATTACATTAAAAGTTGTTCATGTTAAATGCTGAGCAATTATTAAATTACAATTCAATGGCCATCCAGAACTGTCACAGACATAGGAAAACAATGCTTTGCTGGGACTTTGAAGGGTGACCAATACCTCTAAGTGCCCGGGACTGAGGGGTTTCCTGAGGTCAGGACTTGAACCTGCAGAGTCCCAGGAAAAGCAGCACAAGTCAGTCACGCTGAGTCCCTGAGTAAAACAACCCAACAAACAATTGGGCTCTCATCTTATTAAAAACTTAAGAGAAACCACCAACAGAGTAAAGGAACAATCCATGGTGTGGGAAAAAAAACTGCCAGTTGGTTCTCAAATAAAGGACTACTATGTAGAATATATGAAGAACTCAAAAAATCAGACCCCCCCCAAATTCAAAGACCCAATTCAAAAATGGGCAACTGAAGTGAACAGACACTTCTCAGATGAAGAAGAAATAGCAAATAAATATATGAAAAAATGTTCCAACATCACTGGTCATTTCAGAGATGCAAATTAAAACAATGCTAAGATTCCATCTCACTCTAGAAAGAATGGCTGCTATCAAGACATCAACCAATAACAAATGATGGCAGGGCTGTGAGGGAAAAGAAACCCTTCTCCACTGTTGGTAGGAGTACAGAATGGTGCAACCCCTGTGCAAATCAGTGTGGAGATTCCTCAAAAAACTAAAACTACAGGTTCCATTCGACCCGCCTATTCCTCTTCCTAGTATCTTCCTGAAAGAATTAAAAGAATCATACCACAGCTATATATGCACACCCATGTTTATAGAGGCACAGTTTGTAACAGTTAAATCTTGGAAACAGCCCTAATGCCCATCAACCAGAAAATCAAAGCTGGGCGTGGTGGCGCACACCTGTAATCCCAGCACTCAGGAGACTGAGGCAGGAGGATCGCTGTGAGTTTGAGTCCAGCTTGGGCTACACCATGAGTTCCAGGTCAGATTCAATTACATATTGAGACTCTGTCTCAAAAAAACAAAACAAAACAAAACAAAACAAAATACAAAAAAGTGATAAAGAAGATGTGTTTTTTTGGTACAACACAGTACTACTCTGCCATAAAGAAAGATATGCTTGAGGCATTTCTAGATAAATGGATGCACCTTCAGGCCACACTCTTAAAATGAGATAAATCGGACACACATGTTTAAATGCATTGTTTCCCCTGTGTGAGAAACCAAAAATGGGTAAAGGATCAATGTACAATAGATATTGGGAAACAGAAATAAAATATTCAAATGAGAAGGGGAACAAGGGAGAGGGGAGGGGGAAAGGAAAGATGAGACAAGAAGAAAAAGAGAATAGAAGGAAAAAAGGAAACAGAGCTTTTGTAAATAAGGGAAGAGGGACTGAAGGGAGGGGTGGGGAATGGGAAGAAAAGAATCAAGGTATCATGTACAAGTACAAATTCCTTATGATGAATATTATCATTACATATATCTAAAATATACCAATAAATGTTTTACTTTAAAAAAACCAAGCCAACAAAGGAAAAGAGCAAAATAAAAACAAACAAAAAAAGGAAATAGAACATTTCAAGGAAAAAAGCTACATGCTAATTACTTTGGGGGTAGTGATTAATTTCATTAACTTAATGTATTGTTTCTGCTGTGTGACCAGTCACTATCATATGACTGGTGCCACAGTTACCCTTTATAAATTCCTTTATCAAGCCGTATGACGTGTCTAAAGTCAATTGTAATTGAGGTGATATCGATTCCTCAGATTGTCAATGATTATGATAGTACTCTTGATCTTAGAAGGTTGAATAAACCTCCTATATCCCAAAATCAAAGGCCAAAACAAATGTGCCCAAATGGCCCACTAGTACGTACATGCACTGTGTATCATGACATTTACTTAAAGCTGATTTAGGAATGATAAAAGAAGCAATTTTCAGAGCAATCAAGTAAGAAGGGAACATAATAAGCCTGAAAATGTCAATGTTCCCCATTTTTCATAAAAATCAGAAAAATATAAGTATTTTCCATGTCACTTACTAATAAGTAGCTGAGTAAGATGAGAGGAGCCAGGGAGGGAAATATAACTCTGTAGACCTTAGATGAATGTGATTTTTCTAAACCAGAGTGTCTCTAAGTGGATTTCTCCCAAAGGACATCCCTGCAGCTGCGGGGCCCTTACCCTGGCTGCCCCAGTCTGGCTCTCTGCCCGAGCGCGGTAAGAATGGTATTATGTTCCCGTGCATACAACACAACAGAGATGGAAAGCATCACGCTACCCAAGCAACTCCTCAACAGCAAAGTGCAAAGATATCAAACCCCCCACAGTGAGATGAAAAACATAAAATACTGCTCTAGAACAGTTACCAGCACCTGAATGGTTACAATACCTTGTTTAGGTATGATGATAAATTTAATAACAAAATCCCAAGAATATATGAACAAATTGATGCACTGAACATGAAAACTGAGAACTCACCTGACCAGAGGATGCCAACAGATTAATAGTTGTCAAAAGCATCCACCCTCGACTGGCTTCTTCACTCTGATTGATCTCCAGAAACTGGACGATGGCCCGACTTGCAGCCTCTACCAAACCAAAGGGAAAGACATTAAGTGGAGGGAAATCATTAAAAAAAGTTCACCCTCAAAACCTGCCGGGGAAATGACCACTCACAAAGTGCGCATTTCAAATCAGCACTGCTAGTTATTCTGCGAAAAAATTAATAGCCATGTTTTTAATGACGTGTGTAAACACTTCACTAGTATAGAAATGTAAGAGTTAATTGGGTTTAGAGAAAGGTATACCATGCTATTAACTAATTATAGAGTCCTGGAAGCAGGGAAATTGGAGCTAACCATGCCTGGAAAACAAGCACATTTCTGTCTAGAAAGTGGGTGGGGAAAGAGTATGGGAAGAAGCGGAGCTCAAAATTAAAACAATGGCGCTGCTGGAGGACTGAACCTGCTGGGTGAGGACCACACGGAGCCTATGAAGAGCACTGCTGCACGGGGAGAGCACAGTGTCAAAGGCAGGGACAAAACAGACACCTGGTCGTCCTGAAGGAAGCAGCTCAGGCTGCACTGGGCTCTCCAGGTAAGAGAGCAAATGCAGGGGCCCGGGCAAAGTACAAAAGGTGGCTCTGGGCCTGTTGGTCTGGCAGTGATGGGCATGCCAGACTGAAGGCCAAGGAGAGGGAGGAAACAGATGCACCTGGGAGCCCAGAGGCTGCAGGCAGGAATGAGAGCCGGGAGGTGCGCTAAGGTCATGTGCAGAACTGGGGAGAGGGAAGAAGCTCTGAAAGTGAGTTTAGTGGATTGTGTTTTTAGAGAGAAGGGAGATACTCCTAAAATGAACATAATTTCATCATCACAGTTTGCGAATTAAAGTTGTCAGAAAGTAAGTCTGAACTGTTCACTGTGAACCTTCTGGGTAAGATACTAAGGTACACTTAGCACACCTCATAAAGAAGCAGAAAGTAGAATAAACAGAATTTACATTATCCTAGATGAGTTTTTTCCCCTTCATTTTAACACAATGAAAACAAGTGTCTTATCAGATAAGTGAATGTGAGATTTATGTATGCTTCTCCAGGAGGGCTCTCCCTGCCCCCAAGTACTGGGAATTAAACCCAGCGCTTCCTGCTAGCTATGCAAGCACTTTATCATGGAGCTACATCCTCAGCTTTTAATTGTATTTGAGGCAAAGTCTCACTAAGTTAGGCAGGCTGGCTTCACACTTGCAATCATCCTGTCTCAGCTTCCTAAGTAGCTAAGATTACAAGTATGAGCAACCACACCCAGGTTAAGAGTTACATATGATTCGGAACTGGGTGTATTTCCTCTTTATAAACTTCCACTTGAGGAAACATTTTAAGAGGGGAAAAAAACCTTTTATATAGCTTATTTTCACTGAGACTTTACCTATAGCAGGCACTGTTTTAAATACTTGTAGATTTAACTGATTCTATCTTCCCAAGAACCCTATGAGTTGTCTTCTATTAATACATACCTTATTCTAGCATAAACTGAGAAACGGAGAGGAGAAACAATTTGCCAACAGTTACATAGCTAGTCACTGAACTCATACCCAAATCTAGGCTGTCTAGCCTGTAACAAAGATAGTGATTTAAAAAAATTACCAGGAAAAAAGGAAACCAACAGAGACCTGGCTTATTTCTAATACTCCAGTATCTCAAAGGTGTTTAAGTTACTATCATTCTTTACTCATTTATAATCACCCATCCTTGTGTAGAAAATAAACTCCAAGACTGTAATGAACACCAGCTGTGCAATGCTGATCCCTGGTGTCCAGCACATTACTGGCACTCAGAGAGCATTCAGTAAACATCTGAAGCGCCAATCTAAGCAGAACAAATGATTCTATTAGATAGAAGAACACACTGAGTTCAAATTCTTACACACATCAAAAGGTTTGGGCTTGCTATGGTAGGAGAGATTCCTAAAAGTTTTGAAAACTAAAGAAAACAGTGTTTTCAGCTAACTAAATTGTCCTTACATAATGTGAATGTCTCTCTCCGAGAAGGGTAAGAAAAGGAAAGAGTAACAGTGGGATATTTTAGCCGCAGTGGTTTGAGATCCCAGCAAAAACTGATCTGCAACTATTTCTTGTAAGCCTACAAGACACAAACATTTGACAAGGGCTAAACTACATATGTCTCTTTCCTTGATAGTGATTACAGACTCATATAAAGAAGGCTTCTTTCTAGTTAGAAAACACTATTGCCACAGACATAAAATAAGCTCTCATTTCTCAGGCCTCCACACAATTAGGCAACTTTTATTTTAAATTAGGTATTTTCAAGTTCATAACTGAAAATCTTTAAGAAACTACTTCCAGTATTCCAATTGATTATGTCCCAGTTAAATCAATATAGTAAGATTCTATTTTATAAAAAACATTGAGTAGGAAGAGATATGGTCAATATTTACTATGCTACTCATGGGGCGGGGGGCTGAAGAGCTAAACATACTTTAAGAAAAAGGCAAAACAAAGTTATCTTCCAAGTAAAGAAGCTTGAGAACCACAGACAAGCCCCATTTGGAATGAATTTGGATGTAGCGCTATTAACTTTGAATGAATACTGGGTGAACATGAATTTTCACTATTCAGTAAGACTGTCAGAGATGAACAGATGCCAGTGCTGATTTTGAAAACCAAAACAATAAAAATGCACTGTTAGTTTGAGAATGTTCTACTTATCTGATCAAGGGTAGTCATTTACATTTTGAATGTGTGTGTTTTACATATTTTCATTGACAATGTTGGTGTTACAGGGCTCCACAAGATAAAGACAACAATGGGGCCTGGGGTTTAGCTCAGTGGTTCTGCTGCCTGCCTCAGAAGCACAAGGTCCAGAGTTCAGTCCCTGGTACAAAAAAAAAAAGGAAGGAAGGAAAGAAGGAAGGAAGGAAGGAAGGAAGGAAGGAAGGAAGGAAGGAAGAAAGGAAGGAAGGAGGAAAGGCAGGCAGGCAGGAAAGAAAGAAAGAAAGAAAAAGAAAGAAAGAAAGAAAGAAAGAAAGAAAGAGAGAGAGAGAGAAAGAGAGAGAGAGAGAGAAAAAAAGAGAAAGAAAGAAAGAAAGAAAGAAAGAAAGAGAGAGAGAGAGAAAGAGAGAGAGAGAGAGAAAAAAAAAGAAAGAAAGAAAGAAAGAAAGAAAGAAAGAAAGAAAGAAAAAAAAGAAAGAAGGAAAATAATGGGTGAAAGGCAATATTCTATTAAACATTCCAACATGCTTGGTGGATCGCTGTACTGATTAAATTAGATGGTGCATGTGAAAGTGAACTGAAAAGAACCAAGGCCGTATAAACCTTCATATGCATCCTTAACATCTCTGATGACTCAATGTTAACAATTACTCTTTTTTTGATACTGGTGATCAAACTCGGGTCCTTGTGCTTGCGAGGCAGGCAGTGGAACTACAGAGCTAAATCCCTGGCCCAAAAGTTACTCTTTTTAAGAAGAAAGTATAGGAGACCTAAGTTATATCATTATGTTATCTGGCTTCTTTGTTTATTTATCTTTTTGTAGTTCTGGGGTTGAGCCCTGGGCCTTGAACTGAGCTACATTTGCAGCTTTTTTATTTAGAGATCAGTTCTCGCTAAATTGGTTTTGAACTTCTGATCCTCTGCCTCAGCCACCCCCCGACCCCCCAACCCCCGGTAGGAATGGGTACAGGTGTGCACCACCATGCCTAGCTGCTATCTGAATTTGAATTGCTGCTCATGAAGAGAAAGAAGCATGGATACCATTGTGGCCAAATGACAAGAGGGACATCTCAAGCCCTACTGACAAAACAAACAGATTTGTTTCACAAATGTATTCAGGAGAATCACTTCACTTTCACCTACTGATTTCAATATGCTGTCATTCACACTATCTCAAACAGATCTCCCACTTCTTATTCTTTTTTCTTTTCTTTTCTTTTCTTTTTTTTCTACCAGGGATAGAACTAAGGTCCTTGGTGCTTGCGAGGAAGGTGACAGAAACACTGAGCTAAACCCCCAGTCCTCTCCCAATTCTTCTTCTTCTTATTATTATTATTTGTTTTTTGGTACCAGGGATCGAACTCGGGTCCTTGCGCTTGCAAGGCAGGCCACCGAACCACTGAGCTAAATCCCCAGCCCTCCCAACTCTTATTTTAAGAGATGTAAGCAGCAATTTAAAAAGTCTACAGCATTTATGATGATCTTAAAAATTATATATAGGCTGGGGACTCAGGTCACTGGCAGAGCACTTGCCCAGCATATGTAAGGTCCTGGTTTCAATCCCCATGACAGACAAAGAGGGGAGGGGAAAAAAAGCACCCAAAACCCTAACATAATCTCACCAAATTATGTATACAAAAAAAGAAATTTTAAATAAAACCTCCATAAATCACACAGTCTCTCAAAACTTTGGGAAAATTCACTTCTAGACACAAACATACTACACTAAGATCTTTTACTTTTGATGATATTTAATAAACACAAAATTTAAATGATGACTTAAGGTTTTAGGAGTTGATAAAGGCCACATATTAATGTTAAACCATCTTTTCAGGTGCCAATCACTTGATTCAAGCTTCAGGTTTACACTGCATTTCAACAGACACAGTCAGAATTAAAACGAAATAATCAGTTAGTAGAGCCTGCAATTAGGTTAAAGACGTAAAGAGTGTATGCAATCTTGACACTAATGCAATATCCCAGCCTACACTGAAAGAATATAAGTGAGTTCAATTAGACAGCATTCAGAACAATCAGAATGCAAACCTTGTTAACAGTAAGTGCAACACAGTAATTTCTCCTCTGCAAAGTCCATTTAAAGCATATATTATCTTCAGATTTATGCTTTGGGATGATACATGAGACATAGCAACAGTATCACTAGGCTTATTTCACTAATGAAGAAACACCGCTGCTTACTCCCAAAAGAAACAAAAAAGAAAATCTACAAGTTAGTGGGAAACAGAATTAGAACTCAGCTTTCATGCTTCTCTCTTTGGGATGCATAACGACACCTTTGGAATAAGATTACCTGATGGTGTTGTGCATCTGAAATCCCCGAAGGACGGCAAAGCACACTGTTCTTCTGCTTAAAAAAAGAAAAGGCTGGGTTGTCCACCTGGGGATTCATTCACTACATCGCACCGAGCCCTCCACAGGAGAGCCGTGGCCTCCCCCAGCTCCTACACTGCTGGGGGCTGCCTGCCAGGGACAGGCACCTCACCGAGGGAAATGAATGGACACTTCTCAGAGCAAGTCCAAACGGCCAGTAATTACAGAAAGAAGTGTTCTGCTTCTTTGGCCATGAGAGAAACACAAATCAAAACAGCACTGAGCTTCCATGTCACTCCAGAAAGAACGCCTACGACCAAGGACTCATAGAACAACAAATGCTGCTGAGGTTGTGGGGAAAAAGGAACCTTTCTGCTCCACGGGTGGGAGTGTAAACTAATACAACCACTATGGAAATCAGTGTGGACATTCCTCAAAAAACTACAGCTAGACATCCCATTCACCTCAGCTACACCTCTTCTAGTATCTTCCTGAAAGAAATAAGAACATCATATTATAGAATATCCATGTTTATAGCAGCACAACTCATAATAAGTAAATCGCAGAAAAGACGAATGGATACAGAGCATGTGGTATTTACACATAATGGAGTACTACTCTGCTGTAAAGAAGGGTACATCAGCGTCATCTGCAGAAAAACTGGCTGGATAAGACTGTGATACAACATGCGACAAGTCAGACACAGATTACATATTGCATGGTTTCAGTAATATGAGAGACCTAAGATATAAATAATGTAAAGAGCGAAATAAAAGGGACAAGTTAAGAAACGGAGATAGATCCCATGGAGATGGGAAGGGGACCTGGAGAAGGCGGGAGTGTGGAAGGTGGTAGGGCAGAAGAGTAAACATGATGAAGACTGGTCAGTCTGGGATGTACTCGACTGAATGTATTCGTGACGCACCTAAAATACATGCTAACCCTACAAACAGCGGTGTCTCGTGTGCAGCAAAGTTGTTAATAATGTCTTCATACTCTTAAGTGAAATAAACTGGACACACATGTACGAATACTGAATTGTTTCTCTGGTGTGAGAAACTGAAAGTGTGAATGAGGACCACATGTCTAAGAGATATTCTGAAATAGTGTTCAAAGCGAAAGGGGAACCAGGGAGGGGTGGGTGGAGGAAAAGAAAGAAGGGAAAGAAACAAAATGAGAGAAGAAGGAAAAACGGAAACAGCTTCTGTAAACAGGGAGGGGTGGAGGGGTTGAAGTGAGGGAAGGGGAATGGGAAGAAATAAGAACCAGGATACATCACATACAGGTACAAATTCCCTACGATGAATGTGACCATAATGTGTACCTAAAATGTACCGATAAACAATGAATAAAAAATGTCTTCATACAGGAGAGGATTTTCTGCTTTACTAACATAAGTCAGCCACATGCCCTTAGGGTGAAGAAAGGTTAATGTGATAGAATTTAACAAATCACTAGAAGACACGGAGAACAATCTTACAATGTGGCCAGTTATGTCTCGTCATGTTTTCTCAAAGTAGTTGACGTTCACTATGTACTTTTTACAAAATTCACATGGAGGCAACATCCAAGGGAATGCGTAAAGAGAAAATCCTTGAGGCTGTCATAATGTATAATAAAATAGTCCATGTATCCATTGTACATCTTCATATTCCCTAAGTTTTCCACTTTAACTAACTTCTTATAAATTTAAACAAGAGAACTATAGATGTGCATGATTCCTTCTGAGATATCTGCAGTCCCTGTTGGCCGACAGAGATGTTACTTGTGAGTGGTGATTAGGTAACACAAAACAGCAAGGCTTGCTGGGTGTATTGATGAATGTCTGTAATTCTAGCTAGTGGGAGGCCGAGGCAAGAGAATCACAAGTTTGAGCCCTGCCTGGGAAACTTAATGGGAACTTGTCTCAAAATAAAATAAAAGAGAACTAGAGATAAAACAGTGCTACCTGAGTTTAACTTTCAGTACAGAAAACAAAACAAATGAAAAACCGCATAAGTCTTCCAGATGAAACTCAGAGGCATCTTCAAAAATAGCCAACTTTCAAAGGAATCATACATAGCTCATTTTTAAGAGAAAAGTCATGATCGTAAATTACAATGAAATCCTTTCTGATGACGACCATCCCTAAATTAAAAGGGCATAGAAGGTGTCTAAAGTGGTCCAGAAAGGCAGAAAAGCAGAGGCAGAAAGAAGGTGGGTGATGACAGCAGGGAGCAGGGGTGAAGAGGGACCATGCACTGCATGCAAAGTTTCAGTCGTACGAGGTGAAGCCACTCGTGGGGCTGTGCCCGCACGGCACGGTGCTCAGAGTTAATGATGCTGCCCCAGGTTCTTAAAATGCAAGAATGACCCCGTGTGCTTTTTACCACAATAAAAAATAAGTAAATAAGAAGGAAATCTGAAAGGTGATCCAGGATGTACCTAGACGCTGAAAATACAGAAATTTCTATCATTAAAAATCAAAAGATAAAAAACTCCATGAAATAGTTTCGATAATAACTCTGACCAGAAAAATCATCCAATATTCAAGATTAAAAGGGAGGGAAAAAGAAGAGTCCCAAAGACCAGATTCTTTAACGTTAACTTAGGAGATACTTAAGAATTATACTCTTATCTTTTTAAAAATCAACAGGGCTGGCTCTTTTGCAAAGCAATCTTTTGAAAAGCCAGATGTGGTGGCACACACCTGTAATTCCAGCACTGGGGAGGCTGAGGGAGGAGGACTGGAAAACTAGAACAGAGAATTCTTGTGTCAAAAGTCAGCGAAAGCTTACGGAACACCTCCTAGGTGACAAGCATACTTCTCAGTGTTAAAGACACAGGGGCGGCCACAACAGGTAATAAAATGAAGCAAATAGACAAGATACTTTCAGATGGTGACAAGCTGTCAATGAAATACATAGGTGACCGCACAAATACTAACTTGTGTGCAGATCCAGGCAGAAGACCACTGGAGATAGAATGAGTAGGAAAGGTTTCTCCTAAGGGAGTAACACAAACTGCAATCACTCTCGTAGGATTCTAAAGGAGTGTCACAAATTTAAAAATTAAATGAAATTGTATAATACGGAAAATCTGAATCTTAAAACAACCAATCCCTCAGGGAGACACTGCCAATGAGGAAAAAGTGAGCATAGGGCATGTGAGATTATGTACTGCTTTTGCAACTTCCTGTGGCTCTATAATTCATTTCAAAACTAAAAGTTAAGAAAGTTCTGTGTGACTGTTACTATAATGAACAGTGAGACATCTTGTCTACTTAAGGCTTCTTTTATTCCCCCCAAAATTATCGTAGGAGAGTAAAATCATAAAAGGTATTAACCAATTACTGGTCCAACTGTTTAAATACAGCCTGACCAAAAACTACATTTTTCCACTAATTTTTGTAAGGTGGTATAACAGGAAAGATAAAAATGACTATTTTATCAAATTTATTCAGTAGAAGAAATCAGCGGCTTGAAATGACACCTGCCTGAGCAAGGCTTGGGACACTTGGGTTCATAAATGCACTGCACGAGCAACCTCACTGCACGAGCAACCTTGGGGTAAACTGTCAAGTGACTAAGAAAAAACATCGCCACTTAGCAAAATGTCTTTTTTTTTTTTTTTTGTACCGGGGACTGAACTCAGGTCCTTGCGCTTGTAAGGCAGGCCACCAAACCGCTGAGCTAAATCCCCGGCCCCAAAATGTCTTTCTAAACAAGCAGGTATCTGAAAAGATAACAGGAGTGAAGCCGGTGATGGGGACTTTTTTCCTAACTTGGAACGTTACTCAGGAAACAAAGTGCAGTGGCAGCCCTGTGAACGTGTGACAGAGAAGTTCCCCTTCCTATCACCTGTGTTCGGTAACTAAATAGGTGGAAACCACACAAGACGTCTACACCAGATTTTCACTTCCTGAGACCAGGAAAAAAAAAAAAAGATGAAATCCCATTTGAGGTAGAAGAGCCAGAAACAAAGATAGATACTTCCACTAGGTTTATTTCAGGATATCAAATACAGTGAAAACCATCTCACACTAAAATACACACGTCAATTTATCTGATGTTCTACTTCTGAGTAGGGAGGGGATTTAGTCCTGAACCTAAACAAATTTTAACAGGTGCTGCTTCCAGACTGTACAACAGACAGAAGGCTGAGCACATGCATGAATCTCTGCTGTTGGGGATTGAACCATCATCTCCCTGCAAAATTCAGCTTCAAATAAAAAAATTTTAAAAACTGATGGGCAAAAAACAACAACAACAACAACAACAAACCCAGAAATTGAAACTCAGGCAAGTTCTAGTGCTTATCACCACTGCTGATTAAAGGCTTGTGAATGAAGCTGGAAAGGTGAGGAAAACAAAATGTGTGGATTATCTGTGGCCTTCCAATACCAGGCTTGTTGTTCCAGCAAATGATTAGTACACAACTGCTACACTCACTCATCAGTATTACTCAGGGTCACCGTGGAACTCTCTGACCCATGGCACCAGTACTCACCCAACAGTGACCAATGTCTGGAGCAGAACCGCAGGTCTTCACCAGGGGGGCGGAATCCTGAGAAAAGCTGCCCCAGAGTTTATTCTTTTACTGCTAGGATGAGTGAGACAGTGTGCTGACCTGGCCTCCAAGCCATGGGAGGAAACAAATTCCTGCTCTTTACACCTCTCAGCCCAAGCCACTTTTCTGTGCCAGCTTGAGCTGTGTATTATCTCCACTAAAATGGACTGCAAAAGGATTTGTTTTAAGGCATGGACATGAAGGAGAAAGTAGAAAAGGAATAATGAGAGAAACAAAATTCTGGATACTAGAACAGCAGAGAGGTCTGTGACAAGCGAAACTTTCACACCCTACAATCTTAAAGCAAACCCAGGGAAAGAAGAAAAGCACCCAGGTGACCAGAGAAACTCTGAGCAGCTGAGGAGCTGCCAGCCCTGGCTACTCTGGAGGCAGAGGCAGCCAGTGAACTAAGAGGACTGGGGAGTGGACTTTGGAAGTGGGGACCCAGGTCCCCGCTACTTCCCGGGGCAATGGACAAGAGGTTTCCTCACTGGAAGAGTAAAAAAAACAAGTTCAGGCCAGGGGTCCCATGACCAGTGTGGGCACAGAGTCAACAGAAGCTTCTGTTCTTAACACTGAGGTTCCACAAACCTTTCTTCCACTTTACTTCCAAGATGCTAGGACTTAGAAATTTGTCTTGTAAGGAGAAACTGGTTCATGCTCTGGGGAAATCCATCCAGGTCTAAGGAGAAAGAAAAATCACCAAAAATAAAAAGTGGCCCATGAAGTTTTGAAAGCTCCTCTCCTCTCCAACAGCAGAGAGAGTCAAGGAGACAGGGGAGACCACTCTGTAACATAATATGAGACAAAATCAGATTACTTTAAAAGGCAATCTTTTGATATGCCTGGATCAGACTATCTAGGGAGATAAAAATCTCAAAAGAGGGCTGGGGATTTAGCTCATTGGTGCCGCTGCCTGCCTAACAAGTGCAAGGACCCGTAGAAAAAAAAAAAAAAAAAAAAAAAAAAAAAAAATATCTAAGAGAGGATACAAACCAAAAAAATGTCAAAAAAATTTTTACAACTCATATAAGGGATGGCAAATAAAACTGAGGTATATTCTTAACAACTAGTAAAAAAAAAAGATAGAAAAAAATGAAGGAAGATAAGAAAATAAGGATACAGGAACAAGACAAGGATGCCCACTATCACTACTCCTCTTCAATATAGTTCTGGAAACATTAGTAACAGCAATTAGACAAGAGAAAGAAATTAGAGCAATAAAGATAGGAAAGGAAGAAGTTAAACTGTCATTATTTGCTAATGATATGATACTCTACATTGAAGACCCAAAAAATTCCACCAAAAGATTTCTAGACTTAATTGACACTTTTAGCAGAGTAGCTGGATACAAGGTCAACACTCAAAAATCAATAGCCTTCTTATACACAAATAACAGTCTCATTGAGAGAGAAATTAGGGAAATGATTCCTTTCACAATAGCATCCAAAAAAATGAAGTATCTAGGAATCAATCTAATGAAGGAACCAAAAGACCTCTGCACTGAAAACTACAGCACTCTGAAAAAACAGATCGAAGAGGATATAAGAAAATGGAAAGATATCCCCTGCTCCCGCATAGGAAGAATCAACACAGTGAAAATGCCCATACTACCAAAACTGCTATACAGATTCAATGCAATGTCGATTGAAATTCCAACACTATATTTCACAGACCTAGAAAAAATAATCCAAAAATTCATTTGGAACCAGAAGAGACCTAGAATAGCAAAAACTGTACTAGACAACAGAGACATGGCAGTGGTTATAACAATTCCCAATTTGAAACTATACTACAAAGCCACTGTTTTAAAAACAGCATGGTAATGACAAAGAAACAGACCTGAGGATCAGTGGAACAGACTGGAAGATACAAAAACAACTCCAGATGTACTCAGCTTTCTCATCTTTGACAAAGAAGCCAACCATCCTCACTGGAGGCAAGATAGCCTCTTTAATAAATGGTGCTAGAAAAACTGAATTTCAACCTGCCAAAGATTAAAACTAGACCCTTATCTTTCACCATGCACTAAAATAAAATCCAAGTGGATTAAAGATCTAAATATTAAAACAGAAACACTAAACTTACTGAAAGATAAGTTAGGCAGAACTCTTGAAGACACTGGCATAGGAAAAGACTTTATGAACAAATCCTTAGTAGTACGGAAACTAGCAGAAAGAATCAACAACTGGGATCTCATCTTATTAAAAAGCTTCTGCACTACAAAAGGAACCATCGAAAGAACTAAAAGACAACCTATAATGTGGGAAAAAAATTTTACCAGCTGCTCCTCAGACAAAGGACTATTTTTTAGAATATATGAAGAGCTCAAAAAAATCAGCCCCCCAAATATAAAGACCTGATTCAAAAATGGGCATCTGAAATGAACAGACATTTTTCAGACAAACAAGTAAAAGCAGTAAGTAAATATATGAAGAAATGTTCCACGTCACTGGTCATTTCAGAGATGCAGATGAAAACAACATTGTGATTCCACCTCACCCCATAAAGAATGTCTGCTATCAAGAAATCAACCAATAACAAATGTTGGCAGGGTTGTGGGGAGAAAGGAACCCTTTTCCATTGTTGGTGGGAGTGCAGACCCTATTTAACCCAGCCATCCCTCTGCTGGGTATCTTTCCAAAAGAATTAAAAGAATCATACCACAGTGATATATGCGCACCTATGTTTATAGCGGCACAGTATGTAATAGCCAAAACTTGGAAACAGCCCATTTGCCCATCAGTTGGAAACTGGGAAGGTGTGGTTTTTCTATAAAATGGAATACTACTCAGCCATAAAGAATGAGAAATTAGAGTTATTCGTAGGAAAATGGATACATACTGAGGATATACTCCTTACTCCTAAGTGAAATAAATAAATCACACATGTATAAATATGAACAGTTTCTCTGGTGTGAAAAACTATAATGGTACATAAGATCCTAATGATATAACTGACAATGTGAAATAGGAAGAAAGGTGCTAAAGGTGTAGGGGAAGTGGGAAAGGTAGGGGAAAGGAAATAAGGGAAAAGAAAAAAAAAACATGAGAAAATGAAAAAATGGAAATAAAGTATTTGTAAATAGGGAAAGGAGCAGGAGGTGACGGGAGGGTAGAGGTAAGGGGGAAAAATGAGAATCAAGAACTGTCATGTAAAGATACAAGATCCCAATGATGAATGTAACTGTACTGTATACCTAAAATGTACCAAAAAACTCAATGAGAAAAAAAAAAATAAGGATAGTCAAAGAAGGACAAGAAAGAAAAACACAGTGAGGATGGATATATTACACAACTCATGAAATTTTCCCAAAATTAAAGAATATGATATGAGAAAAGGAAAAAATGGAAACAAAGTCTTTGTAAATAGGGGAGGGTGGAGGGGGTTAAGGGAGGGAAGGGGTATGGGGGAAAAATGAGAACCAAGACCTGTCATGTAAAGGTACAAGATCCCAATGATGAATGCAACTGTACTGTATACCTAAAATGTACCAATAAACTCAATAAAAATAAAAATATGAATTCCAAGACTAAAAATAATTTCAATGAATACTCAGTACAAACTATAAAAACACATCAATCTTGAGCCATTATATCATGAAATGTAGAACTGTAGGGCAAGTGAGAATCCTAACAGGTTCTACAGGAAGGGAAAAAAAAAAAAATAAAAAAAAAAAACCTTAAAGAATCAAGAATCTAGGCACCTTCAGAGCAGCACAGGGGCCCGGAGGAAATGGAGAAAGTCCTCTTCAAATCTTATTTATTTATTTAGGCGTGAGGAATTAAACTTGGGTCCTTGCGCTTTCGAGGCTGGTGGTGGCAGAGACACTGAGCTAAATCCCTGGCCCTGCTCTCTAAATCTTAAAATAAAATTATTTCAATCTCGAATCTGATTCCACTGCAAAGAGGACTGATAAAGTGCTCAGCCAGGCTCAGGCACTACCTCGAGGACTGAAGCCTTCACGGATGGGGAGGGAGGGAGAAGGAGGTGGATCCCCACCAGGCAGATCTCCGGGACACTTCAGTGAAGGGCTGGACCCAGGCCTTCCGGGCTTATTGACCCCTGGCTCTGTGAGGTAACCGGATGTGCTCCAAGTCCTGAGACCTGATAGATGAGCAATCTAACCTTCACAATGAAGAAGGGACTCACTTTTTACACTGTTTCTTGCTTTTCTTTGGTGCTGAGACAAAATCCCCAATACTCAAAGTTAAAGGAGAAAAAGTTTATTTCATCTCAGTCTCTAATCGGCTGGCTCCAGGGTGGCATGGCAGAGGGGTGTCGGAGAGGAAATACAGTCCATGGAAGGCAGAAGACAGCACAAGTGAGTCAGCATCCAACTACAGTAACTAACTGCAAGCCTCGTTCTGTCCCTTCTATCGTATCCAGGCCACCCGATCTTAGGGCGGATAACACGCACACTCTAACCCTGCATTATGGGTCAATCACAAGTTCTAGACCCAGCCACCTCTGAAAAAGCTCCACCTGTGACCTCATGAGGCTTTGGAGATTCATCTAGACACAGCCATAACATACAGCAATAGACAAAGACATTTTCACTCCTGGGATATCCACAAAAAACAAAGGCAAGGGCTGGGGATTTAGCTCAGTGGTTCCACCACCTGCCTTTCAAGAGCAAGGACCCGAGTTTGATCCCCAGTACCAAAAGAAAAACAGAACAAAAAAGCAAAGACACGAACTCCCCTACATTCTTTCTTGGGAAGCTGTTAGAAAAGATGTTCGCCAAAATGAAGACTGTGAGAAAAATGACGACACAGGATTCGACAAAGAGGATCCATGCCGGGGAAATAGACAGTTACCCTGTGAAGACTTAAGTGAGGATGCAGAGGTGACAAAAAGAGAGCAACCCTCAGACTACAGAGGCCCAAGCAGCTCACAAGTCAACAGGAAGAAGACACAGGGACAATTAGCCCTCTCTCGTAAAGTGGAGAAACTGAAAAAAAAGTTTTATTTGGTCGTGGAAATAAAAAAATAAAAAATAAAAAAAAAATTCTACCAGGGAAGTGTGGCTGAATCCAACCTGAGATTTAGACACACATTGACATGAGTAAGAGTCTCCCAGCATAGGTGGCACATTATCAATACATACAAGATGAAAATAAAAGTGCAGACAGGCTTGGGGCCGGTACACAGTGCAGTGTGGCTGCAGTAAAGAGAAGGGAATGGGAAAGAAAAAAGGGTACACTACAAACATACAGAGCCGGATCACAGATGTGCCCTGAGCATCAGGCCAGGAATTTGGAGCACCTTAGAAAGAAATAAGAGAGTGCTAAAGGGTGGCCAGGGAGGAGGCAGTGGTGGGTCAAGGAGCAAATGCTGAAGCCGACAGAGGAACAAGACTGTATGTAATAGAAGGGTGGAGAGTGGTAACCAAAACCAATGCGTGCACAACAGGATTTCCCTTCTGTTTAATTTTAACAGCACTTGGGGTTACGCATCTATCCCTTCACAGAAATCATTTGGGGTGGCTTCTGTAACAGTACCTGTGGATTTGTTTGACGCTCGCCTCCGAATTTCTGTCACCATCAGTCGTGAGACTTGGGTTGTGAACTGCAGCAGATCAGAAAACTTTTCTGTCATGGTATTTGGCGGGGCATTTCCAAAAACCTGTGGATGAGAGAAAACATTCCTGATGAAATATTGTGACCCTCCCCTTTTTTATTTGTGTGAATTTCTAACTGCGCCATAACTTGAAGATAAAGTCGAAAAAATAGTTACACAAGCTACTTTGTATCTGATTACATTAAAAACACCTTTTTTAACAGATCCTATTTTGCCACATTTCCTCAACATATTAAATAATGCATTGAGTATATGACACAAAGGCCAAAGATACTATCTATAACATCAGAATTAACTCAGTAGCAGGCTTCAGACAACATTCTCTGAGGAGACCTAAACTAAGGATTTAGTGACGCAGGGTGTTAAGATCCGCTGACCTACCATGGTCCTAGGGTGAACAGAGATTTAGCTCACCTTATTCTAGGTGTTTTTTTTTTTTTTTTTGGTACCAGGGATTGAACTCAGGCCCTTGCACTTGTGAGGCAGGCAGTGGAACCACCGAGCCAAATCCCCAGCCCTAGCTCACCTCATTTTATATCTCAGAATTTCTAAATTCTAACCACAATAATGTGTAAGACAAGACTATTATGACAGGGCTAGGGATTTACTCAGTGGTTCCAGCTCCTGCCTCGCAAGCACAAGGACCCGAGTTCGATCCTGGGTACCACACACACACACCAAAAAAAAAAAAAAGAGAGAGAGAGAGAGACTATTATGAAAAAGACAGGCTAAAATAAATTAATAGGTGGCTCATAAAATAAACTTGTTTTCACAAATAGACAAGCAAACTTCAGAATAATTCATTCTTAAAGATAAAGTGGCATGGGAAGATGAGAATGAGAAAACGTAGCCTTGGTGTATCATCATAGAAAGAGAAGCGTTCTGTTAGTCGCTATACACCTAAATGTACCTTGAGATGGTGCTTTAAAAAAATGTTCTTTCAGCTGAAAGAAAATTCTTCATCTTCTGAAGCTACTATCATGATTATCCATTATAACACCAAATTGACATTCTTTTTACCATTCAAATGTCACTACAGAGGGAGGAAACATAATTTACTCATCCTAGCATTTCTTTCAAAGATAGTACCCACCCTTTCCCCTATATATAGTTGTTTGTTTCTAGGTGGCCTGCCCCCACAACCACTTGCTGCAGAATACTCATGGAGCATTGAACGAAATCATAAGCACATAGCTAAAGACAGAAAATAAAACAAAGGAGCAAGTAAGAACTCCAGGCTAAGGAGACACACTGGGAGAAAAAAAAAAGAACAACAACTGAACAACTGAACCAAAAAACTTAAGATCAGCATAGGCTTGTAATCCTAGGTACTAGGGAGGCTGAGGCAGGAGGGTTACAAATTTAAGGCCAGCCCAAGGCCCTATATTAAACAGTAAAAAAAAAAAGAGCTGGCAATGTTGCTCAGCGTTAGGTTGGGATAAACACACACACACACACACGCACACACACACACAACAAAATAAAAACAAAACAAGCTGGGCATGGTGGTGCACGCCTATAATCCCAGCACTTGGGAGGCTGAGCAGGAGAAGTGCCTGAGTTCAAGTCCAGCCTGGGCTCCACAGTGAATTCAGGGACAGCCTGAACTGCATAGTGAGACCCAGCTCAAAACATAAAACAAAACAAAACAAAAAATATTTCCACCCAAGCCAAAAGGCTACTTTCCATATTTTAATCATGAATTTTGGCTCAAACATTCAAGAGAAAAAGCCTGGTTTAACCACACTGTTCATAACATCTTTAAAACAAGAAAAAAATATGAGTATTCTTCATACTCTTAAAGTTTCTTCCCAAAATCCTAATATAAGCATGTAAAACATAACATAATATCCGTTTAAAAGAAAATGTTTCTTATATCCTTATAATAGATACTATCTTTCTTTTTTGGGGGGGTGGGTACCAGGATCGAACTCAGGCCCTTGTGCTTGATGAAGCAGGCAGCAGAACAACTAAGCTAAATCCCCAGCCCTACTAAGCTTCTTATAAACCTACTCAAAATAAGTAGAAGTTAGCAAATTACAAAAGAATTCTATGCATGTCTACTTTGTTCAGGAATCTAGTCCATTCTATTAACTTGACCAAAAAAGTTGACATCCCCACCCTTGTTTTGGCTTGTTTTTTGAGACACTGTGGTCCTCCTGCCTTAGCCTCCCAGAGTACAGGGATCAGAAGTGTGCATAGGCCTGGGATTTAGCTCAGTGGTTCTGCTGCCTGCTTTGCAAGCCCAAGGACCTGAGTTTGATCCCCGGTACCAAAAAAAAAAAAAAAAAAAAAAAAAAATCCAAGAAGTGTCCATACCATTGTCAGCTTCAAAAGAATAATTTTTAGTAACTTCAAAGAACAAACTTTTTCAGTAGCTTCTTAGCAGAAGTTTCTGCTGAGATGTTGATAAACATTGTATGCTTAGTTATCCTGCCACTGTGAAATAAGACTTGTATTCTTCAATAAGCTGGAGGGATATAACTGAGAAGCTTAGCACTCAAACACATGAATTCTCCCTCTGCTCTGAGATGAGTGAGGGTGCTGACCTATATTCTTATTGTTCAGTGGATACTGACGTATATTTTGTTTCTAAGAATTAAGTATTTTGGGGCTGGGGATTTGGCTCAGTGGTTCTGCCGCCTGCCTCGCAAGCGCAAGGATTCAAGTTCGAACCGCAATACAAAAAAAAAAAAAAAAGAATGTGGCTGGGCTGGGGATTTAGCTCAGTGGTTCCACCACCTGCTTCACCAGATTAAGGACTGGAGTTCCATCCCTGGTATCAAAAAGAAAAAAAAGAATATGGTTATTCAAGCAGTCTTCTTTTTACTTGCCAAGTAATACAATGTTGAAAATGCAACTAACTTTTCATATAAAAGTTATTTATTTACTATGTAGTAATATTTACTGTTTTATTTCTGTAAAGAAATTAGTTCAAAAAGACAAAAAGAATTGTGCCCTGTTCGCTGCTCTGAAACAGAAAAGCACTGCTTCCTTGATGTAATATTTAGTCCGGTAAAGCAACATTATGCATGTGTTCATTCAGTTACAAATATTTATTGATCTTGTACTACTGCCAAGCAGTATTCTAAGAGTTAGCAATACAAAGGTAAATAAAGCATACAATCCAGCACACATGGAGTTGACACTGTAGTACAGAAGACATATGTGAAATGAGCTCATTTAAAAATTAAAATCAGCTGGAGGTATAGCTCAGTGGTACAGCACGTGTTCAGCATGGATAAAGCCCTGGGTTCAACACTCAGCACCAAACCAAAAAATAAAGCACTGAAATGATGTTACAATAGCACCGTGCCATAAAGAAGCAGAAGATCGCCTGGAAGAGAATGCCTAGGGCGAGGCAGGTTGTCAGAAAAGGTCTGCTGGCTGAGTGCTGGCCATGGCTCAGCATGGCGCTGGGGACCACACAGAGAAGAGGGTTTGGGCAGCAGAAGGCCGGCAGCAGGGAAGGAGACTGAGGTGGGTGGCTGTGGGGGGTGAAAGCTGGGAGGCGGATGCTGCAGGAGGGGGAGAGTGGCGTGGAGAGGGTGGAGGGGACCAGGAACTACACTAGGCACCTGATGATGCTGAATGCACAGGGGGTAAAGAAAAGAGTAGATGTGTGTAAACGCCTTTTCAATCTAAAAATACGAGGTGTGCTTGCCCCATCTTCTACCAGACCTTCCTCCATCCACATGGGCAGAGCTGGAGTCAGAGCTGGGGCTCCACTGTTTGAGCTTCTTTGCTCATGTGTCACATGACACATGACACTTATGTGTCACAGGTGAGAGCTGGGCAAAAGAATTCAACACCCTGAACTCGAAAGAGGATTCTGTAATGGCTTATGGTACGCATCATTCAGATCAAAGACAATACCGAGGGACTAAACATCTTCCAGCTATTTCAATGAAATAATAACCACCCCTTAACATGCATTTACAGTCTGCATAACGCACATGTCATTTAAATCCCATAAAATCCTATATAATAGATGCTATTATTATCCTCATTTTACAGGTAAGGAAATTAAGAGCTAGAAAAGTTAACTTAAGCCAGGAGGTGGTAAAGAGACATCATTTAAAACCAGGGCCGTGTGATCTCAGGCCAAGTTTTATCACTTGGTTTTACTATTTTCTCAATTAAACTCTGTACGACCCCTACCATGGTAAACCTGCCTAAGGTTCCCCTTTAGACGAAAGCTGCGTAGCTTGACTTGTCTTTTATAGGGTCATTTTTGCATAGGGTTTCTGGTTTTGTTCATGTTTTGCTTCTGTTTTGTTTTCATTTGCCTGTGCTGGACACCAGATCAAGGGCCTCACACTTGGTAGGCAAGTGCTCTGTACCCTCAGCCCTCTCTGTCCTGCACGCCCCCCTCTAAATATTTCAGAATATTTGGGAAGAACAAATTAATAATCACATGCACAAAGTAGAGGCTAGATAAATGCCAGCCAATACAGATTTATTAGATACGACTAGTAAAATAGATCTTCAATGTTTTCAACACTTTCTAGAGCAGAATTTTTGTTTCCTAAACATATACAACACCCTAAAATTAAGTTACAGAGTACTGGCTATCATTAGTCCTGAAATAATCTACTATAAAAATGTGAAAAAATTAACAATGAAGAAGTAATTACCTTATTTCATACTGTTAATCAGTTTTCTTATCAATTACTATAAACCACTAGAGAAATATCACATTTACTTGTCTCTTTGTTCATTTCTAGGGATTACTAAGGGAGAAGCTGCTGCAAGGCTCAGCCCAGCCACTTCATCCGCTCTGGGGCTGTGCCTGCCTTGAGACCAGAGCCTGGGTGTGGCCTGAAACTGCCCGGGGTGGTCAGGGGCTGGGCCAGTCAATGTGACTGCTGCGGGGGCAGTAGCAAGGCCTTTGTCACAGCCCCAGCCACATCCAACACCCCCACCACGTTGGGATTACATAAGAAGCAATAACTTGGCAACCAAAGCAGGCATCTGCCAGATTCTGGCTCTTTCTTACTGGGTTCTGTGTTTGGGTGTCTTCCTTTGAAAGTCAACAACTTAAAAATAAAGGTCATCTGTTAAGGCACTTCAAAAGGAGGCTGTATTTAACTTAGATGCTCCTTAAATATAAACTGGAAATGAGTTCAAAATCAAGGGAACCTCTTATAAAATACCTAGATAGTAAAGGCTACATTTTAAAAGACTGTATTTTCAAATACATAATGAAGTATGATAACATATTCCCAGGTAATTAACAATAGCAGTTAATAAATTTTTAGAGAACTAAAAGGCTGTTCATTTTAACTAAGTTTCATCCAAGTATTTTCTCTGTGGGCTTTTGTTCTCAGGACTAAAGGTTAGTTATTTTGTAGAACGCTGAATAAATAATATTGAGCTATGCTCAGACTCCACCGTCATTTCTCGGTTTGAGAGAATCAGTGTGCAGGAGGGGAACAGCAGCCTCCTTGCAGGACTGAGATGAAGACCACAGGAGGCTTTTCAAGACTCCAGCACGAATCTTGCCCTGAAAAAGCACGCAGCACATGTCCTGCCGTTTCCAACTCAGGTCTCTGAAAGGCAACTGCCCCACTTGTACCAACACTGCCAAGCATTCTTTACCAACTAACAGTAGAATGGGTTCATTCACCGTCAAGCACAAATCGGGCAAAGTCCAACAACTCAACACAACTCATTTTTAGCAATCCTGGCAGGAATGGCTCCGGAGCTGTACTACACCGACCATTTACCAAACGTAGCTCCTGCTGCGGAGACTTCACACACAAGTGGCTGAGCAGGAGTAAGGAGACACAGCCGTGCAGTTCTAATCTAAGGGTCACTTTTGTTTGTTAGTGTTTATCCAACCAATATAATGTATGCACATTTAACTAGTCACAGTGGTACAGAAACAACTTACCTTTTCATTCGTTCAAAGTTTACTGCACCTGGCCTAGGGGTGCAGCTCAGCCTTAGAGCACTTAGCGTGTGTGAGACCCTGGCTTCAATTCCCAGCACCATGCACAGGCATGCGTTCCTACACCGTGCTGAGAACAAATTCCCTTAACTGCTTTCAACATCTTCACCACCTTGTAAAAGTTAACAAATCTGAGAGAAGGAAATTACCCTAAACTACTCAGCAGCCTGTCGCAGCACATCATGGCATTTAAGATAAAAAAAAAACCCAAAACATCCCAGAACTGATTCTGACAAGGCTTGAAACAATGCGTATCTCTACTATCGTCCTCTCCCTTTTTAAAAAACAGCCCCTTTAACCTTTTCTCATCCCCTCATGTTCCCTTCTGACCACCTCCTCACCCTTGTTCTCAGCAGAGTCCGGCCTCTCCATTCACACATTCAGAAATGTGCAGGCTCCGAATCTAGCGCAAATGCATCATGACCGGTGTTCTCTAACCCCCAACATAGTCAGTTCTTTTGCGGTACACACTGCCCTTGTTTCTTTTTCTGTTTCTCTCCCATTCCCTCATAACACTCATAAATCTCCTTAAGTCTCCTACTCAATCTACTTACCTTAGGCTCTATGCGGAAGGGTGTGTGTGTGCTGTTGATCGAACCAGAGAACCCTGAGCTACATCTCCAGCCAGATCCACCTGTCTCGGCCTCTCAAGTAGCTAGGACTGCAGGCCACACTCCAGTCTCTTGACAGGTCAGGACCTTCATGCATGATCACAGGAACCCAAGGTCATGAAACACCATCTCATTCAATACCTACCGTAACTAACAGTCTCTCTTTACACCCAGCAAATCGCTCTCCAACACGACTGCCAGCTTTCTGTTCGATGCCCATTCATCCACCTGGAATTTGTCTCCATCCTCTTCCTCCCTTAATCTCATCTCATCCCTTCCTGAAACTTTCCAAATTCCTCTTCCCTGCTACTCTCTTCTCCTCATGAGCATGCTGGCCCTCACTCGCCTCTAAGAACAAAGCAAAACATTATAAACATAGAAGAAGCTGCCTTCACTGCCCAGCTCACCTCTGTGGTCCCCTGGCTTGTGGGCTGAGGCCCAGCCCAGGGAGGCTGTGTAGGAGGGGTGGAAATCAGGTCCTGGGCCCGAGCTCACGCATGCTTTAATTCCCTCTCATGGAGCAGAGGAACTCTGTTGTAGGGAGAGAGTTTTTATAACTCGAGGCCACTCCACGTGTCCAGCCCATCCGCTTCACCACACTGAGACACAGGTGGGGGTCCTTGCCAGGGCACCACTCCGGCACCATCTTTTTAAAAATAAAGACCCAACCTCCAGTGCTTTTCATAGCAACACACAACCAACTAAGATGACATCCACCTGCTCTGCTGTGCTCTGTGCCTGGAAATGTCTCAAAGCCTCGTCTGTGTCTACTGTCTTTCTGCACCTCCAGCACATCACTCATTTCTTAACTGCTTTCTGGCTGCTGACTTCCAAACTGACAAATCCCCAAGAATGCTTTTCACTTCACATCACACTCGCTGTCTCTGATATGTGATGGTGTCAACTGCACTCCTTCTAGAAACTTCCATCTCTTCAATTCTTTAACCCACCCTATCCTGATTCTTTCTGTTACGGCACAAATTAGCTCTTGGTTCTCTAACCTTTACAGGTTTCCCTTCTTTCTTTCAACATTCATTTTCTCAGCTGGCCATAGTGACACACACCTGTAATCCCACCTACTTGGGGAGGCCGAGGCAGGAGGATCACATATTCAAGCACACCCAACGCAGTAAGAAGCAGTCTCACAACAAAAGAAAAGCCAAGCCAAGCCAAGCCAAGCCACTCACCCTGCCAGTACAGTCAAACGGCAGTTTGAACCATGAAAGATCTGTTGTTCCGTTCCAGGTTCGCAACTATGACATTTCTGTCAATGGGCTCAGAAATCAAGTGTTCAGTTCAGTCCCGTCACATGAACTTCTAATTACTGCTGACTGCCTCCACCACGGAAGCTCTGAAACGGGTCAGACCCAATGCCACACCGTGAATCTGCTCCTGAAACCTGGTTTCCCGGCTACTGCTGAAAACACTCTCCAAGTCCCACATAATGCAGACACAGGAGACAGCCTTGGGTTGGGCCCTCACCTCTCACCTGCTGCTGAACACTATCACAGGCTCTTCACACCTCCAGAACGAGGCCGGCTCTAAACCAGGCACTGTGCGCCCATAAGTCTAGACCATGGCATTTTCCGCCTTATGTATGTAAAATCAATTCCTAGGGTGGCACATAGATGCCGGCACACTCCCAAATGTCCGCTGTCTTTTGCCCGGGCTCACACGGGAACTTCCGCTAGCTCGTCTACTAAGCCGGTCCCATTGATCCCTGTAGCGGTTAAGAGTTCTCCTAAGAGCTCACAAACGCATCACATTCTTGAGGAAGACTTCCGCTCTCCCTGGCCCCCCAGACTCTTGGTGATTACTTTCCGGGGCAGCACGGTGCTCACCACCGTGCCATGAGTGCATGTGCTTCCCTTCCACGATGTGCTCCAGTCTCACAGACTGAAGTTTGCCTCTCACCTGAGACCCCAGTGCCCAGTGTAGCGCATGACAGAAATTCACCGTGTGAGCCGCTGGAAGAACAGTGAACGAACAAGCAGCACAGAGTCACAGGACCCTTCTCCCGCCCTGCTCTCAGCCCATGCTGTTAGTGTGGTCTGAGTAACACACAAATGAAGGATTACTTTAGCATAACCAGTCTAAACCCTTTGCTTTGTCTTCTAATGTTTGTAATTTTAGTGCAGTAACAAAAAATAATAACAGGTAAAAGTTGCTGAGGACAAATATTCTTTTTTTTTTTTTTTAGTTTGTTTGAGATGGTGTCTCATTATGCAGTTCAGGCTGGTCTTGAATTCTTTTTTTTTTTTTAATCATTGAATTTATTGGTACTTTTTAGGTATACAGTACAGTTACATTCATCATTGCGATGGCCGTGAATTCTTGAATTCACTGTGTGGCCCAGGTTGGCTTTGAACTCTTGGTGATCCTCCTGCCTCAGCCTCTTAAGTGTTGGTATTACAGGCGTGCACCACTACACCCCTCCTTAAAGTGGATATTCTTATTTTACAGCCTAGAAAATTAAGGTGCCTACCTCTCCCCAGGCAGCAGACTACCAGAAAGTTAATCCTTCCAGAGGAAGGATAGAGATTCTAGTACAATTTGAAGACCAGTATACTGACATATGAAAATTAAAAGGTGTAGGGAACAGTTACTTACTGAACATGACCTATCAACCTGATTCTGCCACCTAGAAAGATAAGAAAACCTGAGCCATCTGGGCAGACAGGAGGGTCCCCTCTCCCTGGGACATGGATATATCTAAAACAAAAGAGCTAAGCCGGGGATTTAGCTCAGTGGTTCCACTGCCTGCCTCGCAATCACAAGGACCGGAGTTCGATCCCTTGCACCAAAATAAATAACTAACTAAATAAATAAATGAACAGAGCTAAAGATATTAAAGCTGAGGAGTCTCTCAAGTAACCCAGCCAGATCACCTGACCAGGTGAAAGTCTCACCTTTGAAGACCTCATGCCCGGTCTAGTCAACATCTCATTCTCAAGTATCAACACATACACAACGGAGCAAAAGCGCTCAAAAAATTTCCTACAAGCCTGGCATGGTGGCGCACGCCTGTAATCCCAGCACTCGGGAGGCTGAGGCAGGAGGATCGCTGTGAGTTCGAGACCAGCCTGGGCTATAGTGAGTTCTCCCAGCACTCGGGAGGCTGAGGCAGGAGGATCGCTGTGAGTTCGAGACCAGCCTGGGCTACATAGTGAGTTTCAAGTCAATCTCAACTACATAGTGAGACCCTGCCTCAAAAAACCAACCAACCAAACAAACAAAAAACCAGAAAATTTCCTACAGAGAAGCCGACTAAGAGAGAGAGTACAAGAAAGATTAAGACTAGCAAATTAGAGACACAGGGAAACAGGGGGCACAGAGACAGAAAAGAGAAGAAAAACAACAGGCAGAGTAACAAAAACTGGGGGAAACAGGACAGTGAGAAACAGGGAGAGGAGAAATAAGGAAATGAGTGACAGAAAGGGGGAAGAGAGAAAAAGAAGGCATGGAAAGAGAACGGAAGACAGGAAGATAGAGAAATGGGAAGGGAGAGCAACAGAGGCAGTAGGAAAGGAACAGTTACATCTTGGGAGCAACCTGTACACCCGTCAACAGACAAATGGATAAAGAAGGTGTAGTATCTATACACATAGAGTACCGCTCTGCGGTAAAGAGGGATACATGTGGCCATGGGTAGGAAAATGAATGCACCCCGAGACCAAAATGTTAAATGAAATACATCGGACACATAGCTCTTAAGATGAAAAACCCAAGTTATAAATAAAGAGCAAAATCAAAGTCAGATAACAGGAGACAGGGAGCTGGAGCTTTCCGAAAGGGGAATGGGAACAAGAAATGGGCAGGAACGAAGGGAGGAGAGGGGAAGGGACTGAAAGGGGGATTAAGATGTGTTGTGTATGGGCATC
The DNA here is from genome assembly GCF_012274545.1 of Fukomys damarensis. Classification (NCBI taxonomy): domain Eukaryota; kingdom Metazoa; phylum Chordata; class Mammalia; order Rodentia; family Bathyergidae; genus Fukomys; species Fukomys damarensis. The sequence goes on from NW_022900949.1 coordinate 35,851,964, forward strand.
AGCTCCGCACAAGGAGAGCGGATATTCTACGCTGCACACATGTACTAATGAGAAAACAAACACGAGAAGGACAGAGTCAGAGCAAGGGAGACAAGCCAGGGTAGAATGACAAAAGAACAGACAGAGCGGGGAGAGGGAGAAAAAGGAAGGACGAAGAGAGACAAGAAGGAGACAGAGAAACAGACATATGGGGAGGAGGACAAACTGGAGCAATTATGAAGTCTTGGAGGAAACAAGTTCTACAACACTGTACCACAATGAAAAGACAATGGTGCTGGTACAACATGTCCGCCACGGTCAAGGGCATGCACGGAGACCACGGCGCACACGGAAAGCACGCATGTGCAAGGGGCAAGGAGGTAGTGTGCGCACACGTGTGCATGAGTCTGGAGGGACAGGAAGCAAACAGGCAAACTCATATTCCCCAGCAGGAAGTCAATTAAAACTAAATAATCAAGAGGCTGCAGGGAAAATGTTATCTGAAAGCTTCAGAGGCAGCAGCAATTAGTGCTGGAGAGCAGTAGGGTAGCTCTAAGCCCGAGGAACCACTTGACTTTTTAAAACTATGTGCTTATAAACTTACGATGGATATAAAAAAGTTATTTTAAAAAGCTCCAACAAGATTGCTATGTGGATTCAACAAAATCCATCAGAGGACTGATTCGGCACAGATTCTCTACAGTGCTGGACTATGCCCTTACAGAAGGATAGCATGAAAACCCAGCCACGGCAAAGCAAAGCAGGTGGTTTTTAAAGGGCACAAAGAGCCTGGGCAAATGCACCATTTTTGATACAATAAACGCACCCCTCGGGAACAGGAGAATACTGTAACGGAAATGGTCCCCACAATCTTCCCTCTTCCCACAGTCAGCCACTACAGAAGCATTTCACAGAAGCTCACGCCCCTTGAGGCTGTCAGACCGGCAGAGGTCTCATTAAGTGCTGCTCATCCAGAGCAGATGATACACCCAGCCCCCTTACCTTTGCAGCAAACCTTTATAAAATGAATGACAACAGCCGGCTTTGCAGAAACCAACACTTCATTCCCTTCTACTGCGACTTCCCACCCCGCTGGAGACGTCCACCGTGCACGGTCCAGGGAGGCAGGAGTCTGCCCGCAAGTGCACTCACCCTGTTGAACACCGGCAGCATCATGTACAGCTTCTCCTCCTGCTCCTTCTGGGTCATGTGCCGGGGGGGATGGCACAGCTCCGTGAAGAGCCGGCGGAGGTGCATCAGACCCAAGGCGTTGTCCTGCGGGCTGCACTCCTCCTGCCGCGGCCGGCCCATGATCCTCTTCACCATGTTCATCTTGGCTGGCTAGGGAGAAACTCTTCTGATTCTGCAGGAAGATGTCCAGACAGCAAGAGTTAAAATGTGACCCCTCTGACCAGGCCAAGCCTGCAGGTAAAAGTTTTTCGAAGTCCTATCCTAAAAATGGAAAAGTCGGCCTAAAGTATTTCTAGTTCTTTAAACAGACAATATTGATAGAAAAGCAAAGTTAACTTTGATAAATGTGTCTGAATGACAAATTATGAATCGTGGAACTAAAAGTTCTCCCTGGCTCTGACACAATTTACACAAAACGTAAAACATTAATTGGACAAGTAACAAAATATTTCCCATGAAGTTAACCATGTCAAGTTAAAAGAATAAAAGAACCACAAAGCTCACTATTAACATCTTGCTTACTAATTAGGAACATGTAAAAAAGAATTGAGAAATAGAAAGTTCTCTCTAACTTCAAAACATATAGCCAAAACGCCCACAAAATTATATATTTTTAATTTTTAAAGTTTTTTTTTAAATTACATTTTCAGTACCTTAGAAAGTGTGTTGCAAACCAAACATGCAAACCAAATGGAATGGTCTACAACTATATTACAGCAATCACAAGGGGGTAATGAAAAATGATCGTATACCTTCCTCGTATACCTTTCCCAATCTGTAATCTGACATCACTGAACAGGTAGGGGTGAGCGTTTCTTTTTAAAGAAATAACACAGAAGGTATTGGAATACACAGGATAAGGACACAATACTAACGTGTCAGGGTAGGAGTGTAAGGAATCATAACGTAAAATGTATCTTGCTGCAGCAACTGACCACCACACTGACGTATATACAGAATCAGTAACACTAAGCTTTCAGAGAGGATCATTCGTCCCCTTCAACCACCATGAACTGTGCCAGCAATTAGCTAATTTCAGAAAGAAAAACAGGATATTTTACAAAAGAAACCAGGAAGGCTGAACGCACATTACGGACATGCAGAATTTTGATAAAAGGCAGTTTGCTTTTTAGTCTGAAGAAAGGCAGGCAGCAGTGAGATTAATCTTTACTTCTACTGCACCACTACACAGCTAGCATGCCTTTGCTTAGGAAATGAAGAAGACCTTAACGCTAGCATGGTATTTACTAAACATCTACTTGTGGGTTTTTAAAAGGCTAAGAAGAACATGCATCTGAAACGGGCTTGCCCGGAGCATGTGGAGCCAACAACCATCGGACTACAGGAGCCTGCTCACCCCAGAGGTCTCCCGAACAGTGTTCATCACAGGGACAGGCACAAGGACCCTGCCCCGGCCATGTGCTCTGTGGGGCACCTATGTGAAGAGTACCCAACACTTCACAAGCATCTGACTGCGGAAGAGGCCTGGACACCTGGGAAAGGGCTGAGCACATTTAACCACAAAGTAACAAAACAGTCCAGTTCAAAGCTGGACAGCTTATTACTCACTTCTGGAAAATATTTAAGACTTCCAAATGTTAATATAAAGAAGCTAACAAATATATTCAAATAACCTACTACTATGTGCTGGTATTTTATAGTCCTGAAAATCCCCAGAACAAAAATAAAATTGGAAGTGCACTGTAAAAATGCTGGAAATTTGGTAACAGTTCCAAAAATGCTCAGTCAGCCTGTGGCTAGAGTTCATAATCTAGAGACTGCGGAAGGAATTTAGGGGATGCGTGATGCTCCAATGCTCCAAAAAGTGTTTCTGGAGAAATCCCAACTTTCACAAGGGTCTTGTCCCTATGTGCTTTATCAAGGTATAATTCAGAAATAAAAATTGCATTTTTTAAGGTGTATAACTTGATGCTTTTTGTTTTTCAGAGAAATAATCTAACTATTGTATAATATGTACAGGATAGCGTATGATAATTTGATATGGGTGTGTAATGCGTCCTGAAGAAACCACAGCACTTGGCATTTCCATGTCTTTCAGCATTATATCTTTGTATTAGTAACCATCAAACCTCTCTTCTAGTTCTTTATAAGTATATAATAAATTGATTGTGAACTATGGTCACCTACTGTGTTGCAGAATATTAGAACACATTCCTCCTATACAGTGGTACCTTGGTTCATGAAAGCTTTTGCTTGCAAACGATTTGGTTTGCAAACAGAAGTGTTTGGCAAAATTTTATTTCTGTTTGCAAACTCTGCATTTGTTGATACAAATGTGGCCATCTTTTCCACAATTGTACAACAAATTAAGTTTGTGGACTGAGGCAGCACTGTTTATTTTGGTATATGATGTCCAACCTCCCTTGACGTTTTGATATATGTACACTTTGTGAAACAAAGAGCACAATCAGGCTGGTTAGCATATCTACCACCACTCAAAGTTACCATTAATAAGTATGTCACAAGCCACAGATTTAGCTCAGTGGTGCTGCTGCCTGCCTCACAAGCCCAAGGTCCTGAGTTCGATCCCGGTACCAAAAAAAAA